>NW_023998460.1:1098310-1209765 GCF_014805625.2 Glossina fuscipes | reverse complement strand
GGGGTTAAGGAGAACGTCAGACAGATACAGACGGACACACGCTAGACAGATGTACGATAGGTTGCCGACGAAAACATCTCTCTTTTTCTTTATTCTTTGTCATGCGGCTCAGAGAGCCAAACCCCGTCAACTAATTCGCTCTACCGGCCAAAGAGGGGCTAGAACCGTGACAACATTTACACACACACACACAATTACATTTATCATGCTCAATCCAGTTATTACGGCCGCTCTTTTTTTTTTTGTTACGTTTTATACATAATCGTGACTAAAAATTACAACAGTTTATTATCTGGACATATAAGCCACAAATCTATTGACTTAGTCCATCTCCGTTCAACATACCAAAAAAAAAAAAACACAATTGTTTGAAGAATTTGATATAAAGTGCCAATTCACGACTACTCGTGAGGAAAAGATGTGATATATAGAGTTGCCATCCGTTAACTTGAAATAGAACACATTTGTTCGGAAACTATACATATGTGGCGATGCTTTACGTATTTACTTCTTTAGCATATTGTGAGACATATTTACTTTCCTCCACATATTCTGCTACCAAATTAAAAATTATTTGCTAAGAGATTGCGCGAAATGCAAGAACTTGCAGTGTGATTCACAAATCTTATAAAAGTAAGATGACGAGGATAATAACCACGTATCTGAAAGTCAGCGTGTAATCAAGTACATGAACTCAACTTTCTTTCGCGACTAAACCGGTACTTGATAAATTTATGTTTCCCAGTCTTCCGTGTCGGCATCCGTCATATGTAAAAAAAGAGAGAAATCCTTTTTTGTTATTATTATTATATTATTATTATATTATTTATACATATGCTTTATTCAATTATCAAATAAATTAACTAATGAAATAGATATGATAAAAAATTTATATTGAAAGTTGGCGCTATTACTTCTCACTTGTTCACCCGTCAAATTCAAAATACAGAAATATTGTCAGGAATCATTATTTATATTACGATGATATGCAATAGCGGGCTTCCCAAACTCACATAATATGGTCTCTCACTTCACTAAAAAAGCCTTTTTGCATAAATCTATAAATTTACATAGCTTGAAAACGAAAATTAATTTATTTCCATTGATTCTGAATTATAGCCAAAATCAGAAGTTTTTAAAAATCTTCCTGTAGATCAATCCCATCGGATGTTGGTAAACTTCCATTATTAACCATCCCTCTTCTTGGCGGTTTTTGTCATAAAATCAATCAAAGCCATTTTCGCTGGTAATATTATTCCATACACCCGTTCGGTATGAATTCTCAAGTAACAATGAGAATCAAGCGTTTTGTGGCATATCATACCTTTGTCTTCTTTATTTACTTCTCATATATGTTTGAAGAGGTCGGCATTTAGATTGAACGCTTGGGAACAAAATTTATATGGATGCAATATCTGTGGACAATATTTTATGATAGTATTTTGTTACCACTAAGGCGACATTGTTTGGTGAATCCAAAAAGTGGTGGATTTATTAGTTTCCGGAGGTAAGCCTATGTTCTTCTAATATATATTGACTGTCCATTTCACTCAAATTTTCGATTCTTGCAATTCTTGCTCCTCTTCTATGTATTGTGTAACATTGCTTAAACATTCTTTACATATTTGCACACCTTAATTTATTATAAAACTTTGACTCCAAACAGGCCCATCACACGGAAAGACCGCTCCATATAGTCCCAAGAGATCAGTCTAAAAAAACATAATTTATGAGATGTGAACGTATTACATACATATTCAATATAATCGTTAGACTGAAATGATTTTCCGAGCTGGCTTCCTCACTGGTTTCGCTTAATTTTACTTTGCAATCATGCGAATGTACGACAGGCACATCATATATGCTGCAAATCTTACAAATTTACAACCATGCTTTACAATAATGGCTTTATGTGTATATTTTTTCTTTTTGGTTGCTGTTAATCGTTTTTGCTAAATAAACTATGTTTTTATTTATTTTTTTTTATTTTGGTATATAAAACACGAATGATTAAGCCTGTAAACGACAAGGCCTATATATCCAGCAACGTTATCAGTTTTTAAAATAAATTCTTTACAGCTTAAAATTGATGATGCAGATCATGTGATTAGTGTTGTTGACTTATTGATGATTCGTTTCTGTTGATCTCTCCTGATTAGAGCTATTCAAGTTATAATAGTCTACTCCGTAATACCCATTCTGGAGCTTAGTCCAGAAGATTGATATCATGATGATTTTTAAAGATACTATTAGAGAAAACAAAGAGTTTATTTATAATTTTGATAACTTCAAAGGAGTCAGCAGTTTTAATAAAGCAGATAGCTGTTTAGAACGAATTTTGTTACGAGCACGAAAGATTCCAAAAAGGTGACTGTAAATACAAATGAATCTGGTTTTGTTGAATTTACTACAAAATAAGGCACTCTACTGATTTCACATGACGCCCGTCCGATCAAGTTTGAATAAATTTTGTCATATTTGTGGTTACACAAGAATGTATTGAGCACTTCTCCTATGCGGTAAGGTTAACATTAGAAAAAGACATAAAGGACATGAAAGAATGAATTTTGCAGGAAATGCGGCCTTTATTTCTCTTGCTACATCCTAATATTTGTCTTTCCAGTCTTGCATGATATTGTTACGAATTCGACGGAATGCGTCTTCGCATATTTGATTGAGAGAATTGCTACATCAATTCGAACTGCCTGAGCAATAATTGAATTTGTAAAAATTCCAAACATGTGAGAATAAGCGCCCACACATTTATTTACGTATATGTTCTCAATAATTTGTATAAAAAGCCAACCATCTGAGAATAAGCGTCCACACATTTGTTTACATTTTTCAATAATTGAACATGTATTTGTATAAATTTGGTGCCTTTAAAGAATAATAAGCATATAAATTTGATGCCTTTAGAGAATAAGCGTATAAATTTGGTGCCTTCTTTGTAATGATAAAGCAATTTGATTTGCATGAAAAGAATTAATTTTTGTTGGAACCATCATTGTCAATGTTACTGAAACTGCCATGCATTCATTGCGCTTATGTTGTGCTAGCTTCTAGAAAAGAAAGTTGTGTAGAGGGGAAGAGAACAGACAAAAGATAATACAAAAAAGTGAGCGTCTATAAGAAAGTAAATCAACTGACTTATTTTTGTAGATTTGTAAAAAAAATTCTAGGCTTGCAGGGCAGCCTCAAAGTGGTACTTCCGTAAAAAAACATTCGAAACCCGATACGAACAAAGTAAATCTGAGCATAGTTTTATCTCAAGACTTCCCAGTGAGCACGGAGGATGATTACCTTAGCTCAGATGCAGAAGATAATGATGAAGCTGGTGCTATTCAATTAGAAAATGAAAAAAAAAGTGGTAGGTGTTTAAAAATAAATAGGTGTAAATGGAATAATTATTTTCGTTTATAAAAAGGAAAAACTATACAACGCAAGGACGTGTAAAACAGAGGGTACTTTAACCTATATCTCTTCGGAAATAAACCCAAATTTGTTTCCTTTACGTAAAGTTTTTTACCATAGTAATCGATTAAATCTAATTAGCCCTAACAATGCTTCTTCAAGTGTCAGCGCCTCAAATGTTTTGAATGCCGCTTCCTTATTAACCAAGCGGCCGCCCTTACTACGCGCCACGTCTGCACCAGTATGCTACATGCACGACAATTCTAACGGTACATTTTTAGCAAACAAGCGTAAATCGCGCAGACGTACAGCTAACCAGATGCCTGAAGCCA
The DNA here is from genome assembly GCF_014805625.2 of Glossina fuscipes. NCBI lineage: Eukaryota > Metazoa > Arthropoda > Insecta > Diptera > Glossinidae > Glossina > Glossina fuscipes. The sequence continues at coordinate 1,206,019 of NW_023998460.1, read as the reverse complement.
AAGCAGAGGAAAGCATTCTTGTCACAAAGGTTCAAAAATCCAGCACCAAGAACAAAAGAATGTTAGCACGAGCACAAAAAACGTGGAAAACTTGACCGTTTGCGTGGTAACCGTCCACCTACAGCGCCATCTGTATCAATATTTTTTTAACGTTCACATAACAGTGCTGCAGGCTCATAGATAGTGCCTAAAGGGCAACGCAGAGGTATATACCGTGGCGGTCATGTCCCAGGGGAGAGATATAGGTGCTTTTGGTGAGTCAAATTCTTTCATTGCCCCAAATGGGCACCAGTTGATCGTTTTGCACGTCAAGAAAAAACCCATGCTCGCACACACATTTCTCACCCGGACCGAATCGCCAACTAAACGCATTATTTATCTCCATTCATGTAATAAAATATATCTCAGTAAAATGGTGCTTAAACGATGGATGTAATAACTCAGAGCGATCTAATGACAGTACAAAATGAATAAGAGAGAATTAAAAAAGAAAGACAAACAAGCAAATAATGTGACAACGACATCGATATGTATCCATTATTCAATGTTGTTAAAGAAGTCAGAAAGATATGCAGGAAAATTTGTTTCTTTATTTGCAACTGTCGAAGTTTATACGATCGCATTCCGACACAACTGTATGTGCAAGCTAAGATCAAGACAAAACTTAAACTATGTTACGAAAGGAGATTAATTTAATCCTGAAGCGTATTTCGTATTGGTAAATCGTCTACAAGCATTTATTTATACAGCTTAAATGCGTTCGCATGACATATGAAAGTGATAAACTTTGCAAGTGTGCATTAATAACAATATTGCAAGGCACAATAAAGCATAACTCATAGCACGTAGCACATAGTGCATGTCTTAACAGATATATTCGCTTTACTTATTAGCCGCTATGGCAAATGCATTTAAAATCGGTATGCAACTAGTATTTACTATAGAGATGTGTTGTATTGATGTAATTTCACAGCGACACCTAACATAAGTTTAAAAATGTTCTCAACTTTCCTAAGCAATCGAAATTTGTGAAATGTATTTGCGCTTACGGTTCATACAAGTGTTCCGATAAAAAATTTTTTCGTACTATCTTGAAATCTTCAGGAAGGTTTTTTATTTCGTAAGCTTCGTCTAAACTCTAAAAGCGGGAAAAGGTTCAAAATTAGGAAGATCATTCGTTTTGTTTAGTGCCTTTGTTGCCCCGAGATTGCTGAAAAATAGAAAAGTAGATGTTCGCAATCACACATAAGCTTTATCAACTTAAATAATACATATTCCAAGAATATAGAGTATATCCCGGTCTGACCCATTGCAACATGGCTGTTTTTCGTAGTTTTCGAAGTTGTTGTCGATAAAATATGAGTATCGATAGTATTTCTGGTAGGATATTGACAAGTAAATATTTTGAGAAGATAGGCGCTTGCATGTATTTTGATCAGTGACCTTGATTGGTGAAAAAGATGACCTCATACGAAGTTTTGATGCATACGGTTCAATGTTTTGGACCTTTTTCTATATGAAATAACAGCTTTCCCAGTTGACGCTAAACAAGGAACAGTCAAAATTGCATTTTCGATATTAGTTACTTTTGTTGCTTGATTTGAAGAAATCTGCTGACGAAAGTTGACAGAGCGCTTTTAGAAGCTTATGGTGATATGTCAATTGTCGGTTTTGGTTCCAACGGTTTAAAAGCGGTGCTTTGATGTTACAAAGAATGGTCTGTGAGACCAAGAGTTATTGAATAAAAACTCAGCTCAAACTCGGATGAAACTTTCGGACAGCTTAACAGTTGATCGATCAACTGTTTCTAGACGTTTACAAGCGACGGAAGGAGGGAAACAGGCTCCTAAACGAATTGACTGGAAGTTTCATTGCAAACCGTTTTAACGTTGCAGTTTCATTGCTTACCATGCAGAAATAAATGTTTTCTGTGGCGTATGGCGATTGGCGATGAAAGTGGACCTACTATTACAACTCAAATCGCAAAAAGGCATGGGTTAGCCCAGGGGAGCCAACTACATCGACAATGAAACGAAATACTCATGGGAACAAGGTGTAGTGTTTTACGAGCTGCTAAATCCGAATGAAATTGTTACTGCAGATGGCTACCGACGTCAATTAAACAAATTGAACGATGTATTATTGCAAAAAAAACGAGCAGTACTGGTTAAAATACGCCAAGTCAACCTCCTGCACGGCAACACTCGACTAAACGTTGCAAAGATTTGTTAAGGGTAAACTGCTGTAGTTCGAATGCGTAGATGTACCGCTTAATAACCATAGACAACGTCTTCTGATTATCAATTGTTCAGATCGAAATGTTGAAGAAGTGCGAAGATGGGTTGATGATTGCGTCGCTGCTAAACCAATACCGTTTCTTCGACACGGTATCGCCATGTTGCCAGAAAGATGGGCAAGAATTGTAGAAAATTATTGAAAATGTATTAAATAATTTTGTATTGTACCAATTTTCCTCAATAAATGATTTTTTTTAGTAAACAAATGACCTAAATACATGCAAGAACCTAATACAAACAAAATTAGTAGCTGACTGCATTATTTTAAGCAATCTAGGGAATTATTAGTTTGGGGAAAAAGAAATCCATTATTTTTATATGAACTTCAGGACTTTATTTAACATGCTTCGGATTGTCCGATTTGGGTCAAATATGCACCGTTTTGTTGTATGATTTGTTGCCATTTTAAAGGTAACTTCAAAAAGCCCCTCTCTTAGAAGTCCTGGTCTCAATTTGCAAAAAACTCTAGTAGCCGATTTTCACAATCCTTCCTAGATTCCAATTTTTTATCATTAAAGAAATTTTGCAATGCAAGAAAAATATGATAATCGCTTGGTGCCAAGTCCGGACTGTATGGCGGATGCATTAAAACTTCCAAACCAAGCTCCCGAAGTTTCTGGCGAGTCACTGTAGATGTGTGTGGCCTAGCGTTGTCCTGGTGGAACACGACACCTCTCCTGTTAGCCAATTCTGGCCGTTTCTGGTCAATCGCTATCTTCAAACGGTCCAGTTGTTGACAGTAGAGATCAGAATTTAGCGTTTGGCCATATGGAAGCAACTCATAATAAATTCCAGTCCCACCAAATGCATAGCAAAACCTTCCTGGCCGTTAGTCCTGGTTTGACCACCGTTTGAGGTGCTTCGCCGCTCTTTGACCACGATCGTTTTCACACAGGGTTATCGTATGTGATCCATTTCTCATCTCCAGTCACCATCCGTTTAAGAAATGAGTCTATCTCATTCCGTTTGGCCAAGGTTTCGCAGATGGAAATTCGATCCATCATGTTTTTTTCTGCTAATTGGTGTGGCACCCAAACATCGAACTTCTTTTTGAATCCAGCTTTGTGTAAATGGTTTAAAACTGTTTTATGGTCGATTTTTAGCTCCTGGGCGATGTTACGACTGCTAACATGACGGTCAACTTCGATCATTTCTCCGATTTTATCGACATTTTCGACGACCGGCCTACCTATGCGAGGTGCATCTTTAACATCGAAAATTCCTGAACGGAATCTACGATACCAAAATTGCACATAATTGGCTGTTACAGTATCGGAACCATAAACACCATTCACAATTTTAGCCGCCTGGCTTGGATTTTCGCCTTTGTCAAAGAAAAACTGTAAAATGTACCGAATTTTCTCTTTGTTCACTTCCTTTTTTAACACGCTGGAACTCACAACTGAATGCACGAAACAAAAAACAGCAAAAGAATTTTTTTTATTGCGAAACGTTACCTTTCCATCGAGCATAAATATAAAATTGTTTGATCGATACTTAACGAGAAATCTGTCAGTGCAGCCATCTACCGAAAAAATAATGGATTTCTTTTTCCCCAAACTAATACACGTTCAAGTATTGAGAATTGTAAACAAATGTGGATGCTTATTCTCAGATGTTTGTATTGAGAATCTATTGAGAATCATAGACGCTTATTTTCAGTTGGCCGCAAACTTTTATACGCTTATTCTCAGATGTAGGCATTTTTTATACAAATACTTGAACAATTCTTAAAAATTGTAAACAAATGTGGACGCTAATTCTCCGTTTTTTTTCTGGTATTTTTATTTATTATTATATTAATTGCGTGGGAAATTGGTACCGCGACCTAAAAAATCTATTGTGCTCGCCAGTTCCCGAAGCTCTTTTAGCATTTTTATGGAATCCGCTACCTGCCTTGATTCGAAGCATGATGTCATCTTATTGTTTGGATATTGTTGTCACATGTCTACAAATGCATGTACGTAAGTTAATGTGAAGCTACAATATCCTAAAAGATCACTTTATGTAATCTCATTTGTAATGTTAATGTCGTCGTTTGTGACCTAACCAAGCAGAATGAGCGCTCACATTTGTTTACACTTGTCAATACTTGAACATGTATTTGTATTGGCACTTTAGAGAATACATATTGATGTGAGTACGCAGATGTTATGTAATATAATTACATAATTGTTCGGTGACGGATGAGCATTAGCATGGGTTACAAATGCAATGACTAAATAACAATATCATCATGTTCTACAAAATTGGTGTATTTTACAAAATTTTTCAAAAAATTCCTTACAACAAGTATTTATAAAAAACTGCCCAAAATATAACGAAATAGGTAACCATAGTCTACTTGCCGGACATATTATGTAATCATTCAATATTAACAAAAAACTTGCAATATATTAAAACCACCAAGTGAGGTCGAAAAATCTAGTGATTGACGTTTTATTACAGCAAGCTTCCAAAGTCAAAATAGTTGCACGCAAATGGCAATGAAACCAAATAATTGCACAATTGCATTCTCAAAACTGCAACTAAGAATTTTATGTATGCGTTAATTTTTTCGTTTGGTTTAAAGCTGTTACATAAACAAAGGCATGGAAATTGTACAAATGTTGGTCTAATGTAGATTGAAAAACAAAATATCTTTCCTTAACGAAAAATTTCGAAAGTTTTGTCAGTATAGCTAGTCACGTGCAGATCGAAAAGTTTAAAAACACAGATCTGTAGTAACGATGATTAGAATGCACATTTACGTTTCTAATCGATTTTTTTTTTAAATTTTACATATTTGTTTATTTCAAAGAGAATTCAACTACCGACTAATAATCATACAGCCGAACCTTAAATTAATGTTTCCCAACTATTGATACGGCAAATTTATAATAACAGTTAGCAAAAAAACTGCAAGATACATAACTAAACATAGTAACTTTACAGCCAATATAAAGCGGGTTATTTGACCCTAATAAAGAAATGGTAACTTTCTAGTTAAGACTAACAATGGAGATCATAGGCTTGTTTACGGATATGAATGTAATCTGACAACTACAGATAATCGATCCAATGGTGAACATTCTGGAGAAGATAGATTGATAGATGTAATGGAATCAGAAGGACAAAAGAGTATGTTTATATGTACGAAGGAACATTAATATTGATTTCTTTTGGAAACAAAACAACAAAATGGAATTTTTTAAAAGGGTATGAAAAAAAGTAAATTCTCCTGACTCCTGAGAGGGCAGATCTACCAGTTTTAAGGGATTGGAATTGGGGGGAAGGGCAAACGTGGATTAAAAACATCAAATTTAAACTGTACCACTTTTTCATCTCATCCAAATCGGGCTGAAGAGTAATTGTCGAGTTATTGGGCTCAAATTATTAAAACAGCTTACATAAAAATTTTCGACTTTCCTTAGTGGATCCCAGATACTACTTGAATTAAGCTAGAGACACACTGAGTAAATAGAACTTTTTGCATTTGATCACTTATGTAGGAAGATTTCCAGGAAGTTAAGCTTGGGGGAAATCCTATCATACTTAATTTGCACTTTAAGAGATCATGATTGACACTATCAAACGCTGCACAGAAATCCATGAAGACTATGTCAGTTTGCAGCCCTTGAGAGAGCCCTGTGAACATGTAACGGAAAAAATCAAACACGCTTGAAATTGAACGAAGCCATGTTGAAATGGACGAACTATTAACGTAATAGATCTAGTTAACAGTTCACTAATAATAATTCTTTCATAAGCTTTTGAATTTTGCTTTTGCCATTTTCAACAAATAATTCGAACCCACGACCATTGAGTTGCTAATCAAGACTCTTGCCTACTCGGCCACTCAGGCGGATTACTACTTACTGATAAGTGAATACGAATGGAATAAGAATAAGAATTATTAACCTGTTTCTTTTGCTTTATAGACAAATACTGCTACAGAAAATTAAGCTCAGAAAAATGTTATATTAAAAAAATAAAACGTGAAAGTGTATGATTTATTTATATATTAATTATAATTAATACCATTACTATTAAAAGATAAAAAAAGGAAATTATCATACCCTATAATATTGATTTTCTTGGCATTTATGTGAAAATATTTGTCATTTTATTTATGGGTAATGAGCAAAATACTCAGAAATAGATGTGTTTATGTTGCGCCTTGGGCATCTCCTTAGGCCAATTTGGTTCATTTTCAATATCAACTTGTGCGCAACAACTTTCAATGTTTCTGCCAAATTTCGAATTAGTTTTTTCGAAGAACGTAATTTTTGCCACAACCGCATAGACGGACGTTAATAAATCGGTTCAGAATTTAATACTCGCCAAACCTACATAGACAGGGAAACCCTCGTCGAACAGTCCGCGAAATTCAATTACTTTTATATAATTTTTAATAAATAAATTTGCTAAAAATTTCAATCCCTGTTTTACTTCTCACTCACTTCTTACAAGTTTTCTGTACTTGTAAAATTACTTTGTTGAAACTAATTGAATGTAGTATTTTTTTGTGTAGGTTTTTAGTATTTTGGTGTAGGATATCTTCATCTTTGTTGATTTTTTGGTGTAGGATTTCTTGGTGTAGATTTTCGATTTTTTGGTGTAGAATTCCTTCTTCTTTGTTAGTGTTTTCGTGTAGGATTTCTTGGTGTAGGTTTTTAGTTTTTGGTGTAGGATTTCGGTTTTTTGGTGTAAGATTATTTTTTGTAGGTTTTTAGTTTTCTAGTGTAGGATTTGTTGGTGCAGGTTTTCAGTTTTTTGGTGTAGAATTTCTTCTCATTTTTAGTTTTTTGGTGTAGGATTTCTTCGTCTTTGTTAGTTTTTTAGTGTAGGGTTTTAGTTTTTTGGTGTAGGATTTCTTCTTCTTGGTTAGCTTTTTGGTGTAGGATTTCTTCCTCTTTGTTAGTTTTTTGGTGTAGGTTTTTAGGTTTTGGTGTAGGATTTCTTCTTCTTTGTTAGTTTTTTGGTGTAGGATTTTTCGGTGTAGATTTTCGGTATTTTGGTGTAGGATTTTTCCTTGTAGGTTTTTAGTTTTTTGGTGTAGGATTTCTTCTTCTTTGTTCGTTTTTTGGTATGGAATTTCTTGTTCTTTGTTAGTTTTTGGTGCAGGATTTCTTGCTCTGCGTTAGTTTTTTGGTGTAGGTTTTTAGTTTTTTCTTTTTAGATTTTCACCTTGGTCTGCTTTTAAACTAGAAATATATAATAAATACTAAACGTTCAGAAAGACGACAATAAAGTTAGAAGTCCCAAATAATTTGATCACCAAAACAGATATTCCAGCCAATTTCTTGATGCACATTTCCAACGGTATTTTTTGACTTAATGCCATTGTTATTTTGCCTGTTTTCCATAGTAAGCAAAGAAACCGGCGATCGTCATCCAACTATTAAATAAATGTGGGAATACCATCTCTTTTGATAATTATTTCTAATAAACACGTGGTAAAAATTATGTAAACTTAATCGATAGTAAGGCAATCGGTTAAGAGATGTTTACTTGACAGAGTGTTCTGTTAATAAATTCGTTACGCAATGTAATGCGTCAGTTACGTTTCGTGTCCTATCCTAAGTGTTCATTTCTTATATGAATATAACCCTTTTTGGTTTCTATACAACTAAGTGTGTTTATTTCTCATATGAATGCAAGCACAAACTTCATCTAAAATTTCTAACGCCTGCCACGATTTACTTGCTTTTTTCTGGTGAATTTCGATTTAATGGCCCAAAATTCCGTGAATATTAAACAGTCCACACAATATAAATACAAGATTAGATTTTTTTGCATTGATTTAATTTAACAGATATAAATGCCGGGGGCATTGCAATTTAGCAGTTTATTCCTGCTTTGCCTTTCTAACAGTTTATTCCGCTACTGCTTTGCCATTTAACAGATTATTCTGAAGACCAAAAGCGACCAAGTCAAGGAAAAAGAATCGGAAACCATCAGGAAACCGTTAAAAAGAATAACAATTCCTTTTATATATATTTTTATATATTAATAAAGCTATTTTGAATATATATTTGTGGCCGAGCATTGGCAAGCATCAAGATATGAATGCTAAGAAAGCGTTGCTTCGATTTTCAAGTATACCCTCAAAACCATCCTTTGAGCGCAGCCAAAAGCCACTATACGATCGCTCCGATTCACTGCCGGCGGGTTCTTTGCGTACCGTTATCACAAAACAATAGAAGTGTTTCTTAAATTGGCACAGAGGAATACAGATAAAAATACAGAGACTTGCACTATATTGGCCGGTCGATTATGTTACTCTATGCAGTGTAAAGCTACGAAGAATAAATAAGCTCACATGCTCCAATTTTCGCACTGCTAGATTATTGCGAAATATATCTGCCACTTAATGCAATTAAAGCATACTTTTGTGAGAAAAGTGTTTAAACATTAAAATTTTATTCCCATTACTTAAGTTTAACCGCGGCTCTAAGTTTTGCCGAACGACTGCGACTATTGTGCTTTATTTCTTCTTCGCCTCGTAAAATAACGTGTCTATGTAGTTACATTTCGACAATGCCGACTATTTTGTACATGTTTGTACACATGTATACAAGAAAGAACTCCGTCCGCACGCACAACTTACAAATATCTATAGAAAAGGACAAGAAATTTTCTGATTGTGTTGGTGTTGATTCTCAAAAGTTTGGTATGATAATTGGGTTTCTGTTCTGCATACATGTTCTATATGCAAATTCTATTACAGCGTTTCTAGAAAAGCTTTTTTTACACATATTTTGTTTTCTTATTCAAAACCATTCCCTGGCGAAAAAGCTGTTATTTGAGAAATATTATTCTCGAAGTGCACATAAAAATTTTAAATTATCGTTTACCGGTAAAAACAATCGTTGGTTGACACACGGCTTAGGTAGATTGCGCCATTCTCTTTTACTATTAAGGGAAAATTGCAGTGGTAACAATCTAAAATCGAATTCGGAAAGAATAGCGCGCCAATCGTTTAGCTTTTCAAAGTTGATCATAAAATGTTCTTCCTCAAAAATTAAACATTGTTTTTGAAGGTTGTTCTATCTAAAAATCATATGGATCCGTCAATAGTCTTTCTGGAGAGTAATTACTTACGAAAAATGTAACTATCGTTTTCGCTTGTTTGGTAATTTTACAGTTTATTTATGCCATCGTTCGTTATTCACTACTTTTAATTAATTGACTTTTGTTTTTGATTACACGCACAAGAGCTGTGAATTGCGCTCTCTTATATCTGTCGATCAAAAAGCAAAATAGTGAATGGTTTTGTGTTAGTATTGGTTTTTAAACTTAGTAAATGATGAGAGTTATATATAATGATTTTGATCTTGGTAACATCCAACATAAACAAGCGCTATAAAAGAGCATAAGAGAGAATAAAAGAACTGAAACGAACCCATTTACTGAAGTTTGTGCAACATGTATGTATACGACTTCACCATGAATATGTGTAGCTTTAGTGTGACGTATTGAACGGATCTGTGCGTTAGTGTATTCGGGCGATCTGATCGTGTCTTTTCCTTGTGTATCAAAATTTTGTAATTATTTTTTATTTCAATGTTTTAAAAGGTTTTAAAGCCTGAATAATTGTAATAATCTATATTAGCCGAATTTTACTTATAATTTATACTCATCGAATTGTTTTCGAGTGTTAATATCTTATTATTTCTTGTGGTCAGCGCTTGGTGCTCTTGTCAAGAAGTGTCTTTGCTGTTGGCATCTTTTGGGTTTGGGTTACATTCGTGGTCATACTTCCCAAATATTTCTTGCTTTGTGTTATTTACTGTGCTCCTTCACAAAATTCGCTCGAATTCGAATTCTGAGTTTTCCCGTTTCGCCTTTACAGAAACATAACTCTAGCTCCATTCGTCGGAAATTTTCTCAGCAGTTTTTGTTTTATTCTTATCCACAAGAGTGGAAGTAGACAATTTGTTGAGAACTACAGGGGCATAGCCAAGTTGAGTGCCTTGCCCAAGTTGTTCGAGCGTATTGTGACTCAGCATTTGGCCTTTGTCATTAATTCGTATATTTCTCCGCACCAGCACGGCTTTCGGAAAGGGCGATCTACAGTCACCAACTAATTAGAGTTTACTTGTCATGTTTTCAAGGCTTTTCTAGTCGTTTTCGCACAGATTTTATATACACTGATTTAAGCAAAGCGTTTGATATGGTTAACCATAAATTACTTATCTTTAAACTCCAAGCCTCTGGCTTCCCTTTCTATTTAATGAAATGGATAAGCTTTTATCTGCACAATAGATCCTTCAGTGTTCTGTTTAACTTCATCACCTCGGATGAATTGCCCGTGACGTCTGGCGCACCTCAAGGAAGTCACTTAGGTCCCATTTTATTTAGTTTATACATTAATGATCTCCCATCGGTGATTAATTCAAGTCAGATCTTAATGTACGCTGATGATGTGAAACTGTTTTCTTCCTTCTCTGTTGAATCGCAATCACATCAGCTTCAAGGTGATTTGGATAATTTTGTTGCATGGTGCTCTTTGAATCTCCTGAAACTAAATCTGAGTAAATGTAAGAAGCTTTCATTCTCAAGAAGAAAGTCATTCATTACTCAGTATTTTATTGATGCGCATAAGTTGGAGGACGTCGATTTGATTACAGATTTAGGCGTTCTATTTGACCATAGGTTACGTTTTAACTTGCATATTGAGCTTTCGATTAGCAAAGCTAGGTCCGCGCTTGGTTTTATAAAAAGGTGGTCCAAAGAGCTTGATGATCCCTACATTACGAAAAGGCTGTACATGTGTTTGGTTAGACCCATACTCGAGTATGCCTCAGTTGTGTGGTCTCCTTCATATAGGTGCTACGTAGATTCAATTGAATCAGTTCAAAAGCAATTCTTGCTGTTTGCCCTTAGAAATTTGGGTTGGGATCCGATTGCCTCTCTTCCTCCGTATGAAAATAGGTTGCTTCTGCTGTCCCTACCGTCTCTGGAGAAACGTAGATTTGTTCTTGGCGTTTCCTTTCTAATTAAAGTAATAAATGGTGCTATTGATTCGCCTTCATTACTTGGTGAAATAAGCTTTAATGTCCCTAACCGCTTCTCTAGGCATTTTATCTTGGTTAAGCTTAATCAATGTAAATTTAATTATGAGCTGTTCAATCCGCTCAGAGTCGTTTGCAAGAACCTAAATGACGTCTACCACTTATTCTCGTTATCGGACTCTTTAAAGTCCATTAAAGCAACATTGCTTAATACGCGCGATTTACCTATGTCGTATTTAAACTAGCTTTTATCCTTAAAAAGTCGTTACGTTTCGAAAGTGAATTATTGTCAATTTATTATCGGTTGCCAGGCTTATGCATGTTTGCGATGGCTTAGGGGTTCATTTGCAATTTTGTCCTGTACCGGTTGTAAGTGTGCTCCTATGCTGATAGTGTACATGCTTTTTTTCTTTTTTCTTTTTCTTTTTTTTTCTTCTTATTTGTTTTATTATGCTTATACTCAACTTTATTGTTAATTAATATTAGTTTTGCATTAAGAGCCTATTGAACTCGACTGTTATTTGTTTAGTTGAGTTTCTAGTATAAGTGGAATAAAATAAATAAATAAATAAATAAATAAATAAATACACATCAATGATATATCTCCGGTGACTAAGTCTGGTCATATCTTAATATGCTCTGACAGTGTTAAGCTGCTTTTTCCTTTATCATATCTTCAATCTAACTTAGGCAACTTGATTACGTGGTGGTCTTTAAATTTTAAATGTAAGAAACTTGCATTCTCAAGAACGACTTAGTTCACTACTGATTATTTCATTGATCAACAAAAATTGGAAAATGTAAAGTTGTTGATGGACTTAGAGACTTTATTCCACCATTAGTCTCTTTTTAATTTGCATATTGCACTTTACATAGAGCTAGAACAGCTCTTGGTTTTATAAAACTACGTTACGTAAAATACGTTACGAAAAGGACACCTATGAGTTTAAGGAAATCAATGCTTGAATATGTGGTTCCTTTCTTATAGACGCTATGTACATTCAATTGAATTCGTTCAAAACCAGTTGGTGCTCTGCGCGCTTAGGAGTTTGGGTTGAGACCAGTCCGTTTCTTTGCCTCCTTATGAAAATGGATTGCTCTAGTTAATTTTAGACATTATTATGAGCTTACAAGCGAAGAAATAATAAGTAGTATATCAACTTCCATTTAGATTTTTATTTCGTAGCTTTTTGAAATAAATATATATTCATACGTCAAACATATAAATTTCAAAATTATTAGCAGAATTTCTCAATAAAACCTCCATTTATTCTTTTGGAGCTGTCCTGTAATAACCGTCGCTAGTTGAAATACATTTAGGCAAATGCAAAAAAATTCTTAGATATTGCTCTTTTGGTAGGTATTAAATATTTAACTACGTGCTGATGCTTCTTTTCTTGAACTGGTGTCATCTATCCATAATATATTTGTATTTCAAGAGGCATGGATCGCAATAAAACTCACTACTTGAAGCTATTGAAAGCCACCTTACTTCACATTGTTTTTTTTATTGGATATGGACTTCAAATGCACAAAACCATTTCCTTTTTATTACCTTAAAATTTTAATCTGTATATGTTTCTGCTTTTTTCTTTTTTTTTTAATAAACACGGATTAGGCCTTAAAGAACGTCCATATAATTTTGTTTATTTATTTCTATATAATATTGTTGTTGCTTACATAATGTTAATTTTTTGTAAACAAACAAAGTTTTTCCCCTATTTGCTTTTTATTTTTTCAAAATAAATAAGAAGAAAGACAAATGTTAAGAAAAGGGATTATATTTCTTTCGACGTGAAGACGAAAGGTAATAAAAATTACATGATCTGTGCTGTTATCCTACGACCTTATTGAGTGATGTTATCATTCCCGACGTCTTTCATGCAAGTGAACCTATTGAAACGACAACCGTTGTATTGCACTTTTGGAAGTCGTAACAACTGAAATAGGAGAATCACATCTGACACATGCATTACTGGATGAAGGCAACAAACCAAAGTAAAAATGAGCAAGACACGTAGGTGAGAAATTGAACACATTGACGGACGTGACGGATCGATAGAGATATCAACTTTGAAGCCAACAGTTACGTTTAATGTTATACTATTTTAATATATTAATAATAGTTGAAAAATTCGACCAGTATCATCGTCGACTTTCGTCGCCGGCTATCAATTAATTGGAACGGCTATACTTACGTATATTTCTAATCGGACTTCGGATATTACAATTTTGCATAAATTGACTGTCAATTTTTGCAATGTGATAATCACATTTTCATTGTTATTATTATGGTTGTTTATTTAGACCAAAATAATAAATTCTAGGACTGAAAGTAGGATAAGCACTAGCAATTAAGACTATCAGGCTTCTTTTTCTAGGTAATTTAGATGGTTAGTTTAGCAGCTTTAATAAAGTTAAAAATTTTATGGATATTAAGCACTGCGGGTATTTTCAAGATGTCCACTTGGCCAGAAGCTCTGAAAAAAAATCTTATAAAATTAGAAAGGTTTTCGCCTTCACAAAGTGTATGTTTAATCGTAATATGTTCTCTACAAACGTAAATTGGAGAAATAGGATTCTGAAAGATCCATTGATGTGTTGCAGAGGTATCTCCAAGTCGGTGCTTGCAGATGTTTTGATCTTGATTTTCCCGCCGTTGACTGGACATAGAGGCGAAACGACGTTAAGATTAACATGCGAGTTGTGGATGATGGTGTTGTCGATTTTCCCGCCAATTTTCTCACTAATATTTTTCCCAACATACTTTTGAAAAGCAAACTTTCGATTGTGTCGTCCATAATTAAACGTGCAAGCTGCGGATTTGTCCGCTAGCTCTGCTCGTTCATATCCCAGGAGACCAATATGACTTGGTACCGAATTTCTTATTTTGTTAATAACGTTCCAATTGAAACTTAAGGGGTTGTAGATAGTTTGTAAGACCGACAAACTATCTACTATTAAGACCATTTTAAATGTAGTTTAAAGAGCAATGTTTATGGCCTGAAGAATATGTCCAGATTCGGCTGTAAATGTAGATGGACTTTCGTGTAGGATGTGATTAATTTCGACTTGCGTTGTGGCATATGCTACCGCAGAGACGGGGGGTATGTCATCACTCTTAGAATCGCCTGTCTGTCTGTCAACCATTATTTTCCAAAAGGTCCGTTTTCTATACGATTAGCTCTCTGAAGACGAGATTTGGCATTTATTCTTCTTTGCATGTTGAGAATGAAATGTTGGAAAAGTTGACGTTTAAAGCCCACGGCGGCTTCATTACATTTTCGGAAGATGTTTAGGGTAATGTGGATTTCTCTTGCGGCATTTATACAAGAGAATTCCTGCGTCATGAATTATGTACCGTTTGGATTGCAGATGGCAGCAATACAATTGAAGTATAAAGTTCCCGCTAGTTTATTGACTCTGCTCCATATTACCCTCATTCTAGTGTTTCTATGAATTGTTTTGGAGTATTGTCCAAAACGGATAGTTTTTGATTTGTCTAATTCTCTCGTAAACTAAACGATAGCTTTTCTGTATAGCAACAAGTTTCTATGATCAGAATTTATTTTGAAAAGCTGCCATAAATCGATTTTGGTTTTATACAGCAAGATCAGCTTGTGATTCCACCAATGCAGGGATGCATGGTTAATATAGTTTTTAGTTTAAGATATGGACAGATGTGATACAGGGCGAATGGCTTTAGTCATAATAACAGCATTTTGGTTGCAGATATTATAAAAATCTTTATTATTCAGATCAGCTTTATCCGGCAGGAATTTTTATTTGCTTTGTTTGGTGGAATATCAGATGTGTTTGAGAGTGTTTACATTGGAAAGCGGCACTATTATGTGTGTGTGAGAGCAACATGTTAAGCCAATACGTGAAAATGTCTGATGGATTAATAAGTGTGTTCGTCCGCCATTTAAAACACAAAGATTGTTTTAAATGAGTGTGTTTTTCAAAACGATACCACGAGAATTGTTTCTTGCAAAAGGCAAAGGTGTGTCCCGACTATTAAAATCTCCAGTAATAATTAGTGGTAGAGCTAATGTGCAGACAAAATTACAAAGTCCTTGTTGCGACTGTGAGAGAGGAATATTACGTGAGAGTACAGAAAATCTTTGGCTGAGTTTAAATTGATGCGTCTATGAGGAATGTTGTATTTGATAAAAACGTCAATTCCCGGTTTTAAGTATGAGGTTTGATTATTTTTATCTTTTTTTATATTCTTTTATTTTATACATGAAATTCAACTAAAGAAAATTACAGTCGAATTCAATGGATCTTAATAGAAAATCTTATACTAATTGTTTTAAAACTAATATACAATAAAAAAAAAAATAAAAAAAGAAGAATAATAATAACAAAATAAGTTTAAAATAAACTAAAAAGTTAAAAATAATAATTCATGTATAAATAAATATAAACAGAGAAAAAAACATGTATACAGCTAGCACAAAAGCACACATGCAACAAGAACAGAGGCAGGTTGCAAGTGAACCACTAAACCACTGCACACATGCGTAACCTTGGCAACCAACACGTTAACAACACTATATTATTTTAAATAAAAAATGAGATATTAAAAATCAAATATTTCTTTAAGTACGTAAATCGCGCATATTAATCAAAGTTGCTTTAATAGACTTTAAAGCATCTTACAATGAGAATAAGTGATAGACATCATTTAGGTTTCTGCAAACAACTCTGAGCGGTTTTAACAGCTCATAATTGTATTTACATTCACTAAGCTTAGTCAAGATAAAATGCCTAGAGAAGCGGTTAGAGTCATTAAAGCTTATATCACCAAGTAGTGCGGGGAGTCAATAGCACCATTTATTACTTTAATTAGAAAGGAAACCCCAAGAACAAATCTAAGTTTCTGAAGAGGCGGTAAGGATAACAGAAGCAACGTATTATCATAGGGTGGAAGAGAGGCTAATCTGTATAGCACCTATATGAAGGGGACCACACAACAGAGGCATACTCAACTATAGGTCTTTCGTAATATTAGGCCTGCACAGCCTCTTCGTAATATTAGGATCATAGACCGCTTTGCTTAAATCAGTGTGTATTACATCTATGCGAGAGCCACAAGAAAAAGCCTTGAAAAATAACAAGTAAACTCTAATAAATTGGTGACCGTAGACCTTCCTTTTCGAAAGCCATGTTGGAGAGGAGAAATATACGATTTGAGAGCAAAGCTCCTACGCTGAATCACAGTTCGCTCGAACAGTTTAGGCAAGAGACTCAACTTGGCAATGGCTCTATACTTCTCTACAAGTTGTCTACTTGCACTTTTGTGAATAAGAATAAGGAAACAACGCTTCCAACACAAGGAGAAAGCACCTAAATTCAAGAACTTGCTAAAAATCCTTGAGATAACACCGCATAGCTCGCGAACACAACATATAAGTACACATGATGGTATTCCATCAGGTCCAGGCGCACAATTACATCTTGAAGAGTTCAACCCTTCAAAAACATCATTTTCAGAAATAAACATTTAAGAAATTGATATGGGTAGTTTGCTGATATATCAAAATTAGCAGTCGAAAAGTTTTGTCGGTAGTATTCCGCAAAAAGATTTGATGTTTCAATATCATCTGAGGGCTCAGAGCGATTAAAAAAAACATGCCAGATCTTTTTTTGGCATTAACGAACTTAAAAAAGTACTTAGGATTAGCAAACAGAGAGGATTTAACAAACAGAAGGTATCTGCAATAATATTAGTGGTTGAGGTAATTAAATCTATGCCTTGCCACTGAGTAAGCGAAATAGTCGAAAGAAGAACCACTTTTCAAAATTTTTTCCTGTATATATTGTAGAACGATAACAGTAAGTTATCAATACTTCCAACTGAGAAATCAAGCATAATATGTGATATATGTGATTTTAGCATTGAAACATTGTTTTTATGGAAATCATAAAATTTATTTGAAAAAGTTGAATTTGGGAGATTATAGGAGTTCGACGGACCATCATGCTTATAACGGAAGGAAGTACCCAATGCTGGATGATAAGCATTCTCAGGTAAGCTAAAAAGAAAACAACGATTAACACAAATCTCAGGAAAATTGGCAAAGCAAAGATCAAGCAGTGTACCATTCCTGGAAAATGAAGTAACTTGAGGCAAACTGAAGCCACCCGATGCAATGACTATATCGGTAGGTTTAGACTACTTGATCACTACACGAATGACGCAACCTGTTTCTTATCCGAATTTGGAGGAATATAGGAGCAGGTTACATATAGCTGCTTATTAGGAAATTTCGCTCGAATGGCGAGAGTAGTGGGAAACGTCGGGGATAGTGGGAAATTCAATACAATAGGACCTCTTGACACAAATAATGCTTTTCTGGGAGGGACTGCCATCTAGCAAATGTCATCTCTACTAGGAACAGTAAGGTTCACAACTGGGGAGTTTTGAGTTTGGGAGAATACAGAAAGGGTAGTTTGCGACCAACGTTCACACTCGAACAGCCAGGTAGAGAGGACGATTTACTATTCTCATTATTAGTTTTAAGCGATGACGCCTGAGTAGATTGAGTGACGCCAATCGAAGGGGATACTCTTGCCACTTCAGCATAGCTGAAACCAGAAGGCTTATTTGTAACCAATCGAACAATAGCAGAAACGCCAACGTTTTTGTAGACTTTGAGGAACCTCTAACTAACACCATCGGATCGGACTTGGGAGAACTCAGAGGCGACGAATCACACGCTATACTAAGAGCGAAAACTTTACTAGCAGGGAAAGAAGATGAGTGCGCAATACAACTACACTCATCAATCCTAGTCTAAATTATTTTAAATTTCTCCCACAAGGAGCCGAGATTTTTGCTCAAATCTGAGAAACAATTTCTCGTCTCCGTGAAGACTTTGTAGAAATGTATGTCCCGCTTCCTGCAGTCAGGATATGACTATTGTAATCCTTTAGAGAAATCATGGGGTGTTTGATGATTTTGAGAGGTTGGTATTGAAAGCAGTAATCTCTTTGATATGAGTCGGTTGATTGATATTTTAAGTTGTTAAAGATAAGATGGAGTTGGTTTCTTTACTTTCGCTATGCGGTGACAGGTCATTTGAAGTTCATTACTTATTTTGAGAGGTTTGTAACACAATCGTAGTAAATGTAGTGATTCATCTAGTGGGCAAAAAATTTAGCCATTTATACTTACCACGAGCTTCGCTCATGCTAGAGTAATGTTCTGTTTTAATTTTTAATATTTTCCGCATTTGTAAATATATAGGGAAATTTTTATCAAAAGGTCAGTGACTTATAAGGAAGTAGTCCGCAGTTAGCCCATGTTTGGACGCTTTTCGTCTTTTTTTAGTGCGCCAAAGGCATTGTAATTTTCACATCTAATTGGATTTGGGATGTAATGCTCAGCTGCGTATTGATACCGAGCTAGGTCTACAGTAGGCAAACTAAGGACGATTTTATCGCTAGGGGATCGTGATTGGCATTCAGCATTGAGCTTGGTGAATTTATAGACGTCGATCACGCCTTGGCATTTCATCTCCGAAATTATTTCAATTTCGGGAACATTATTTAGACAAGGGGTTTGTATTACGATTTGGCATAAGTATGAAACCGTTTTTACTTTTAAGATTTATTCTATAACGCGAGAGTTCAGGACAAGGACTAATAGGCTTCTGTCCCGTGAAAGCGTAGTAGAGTTAATCTCGGATGGAATTTAGTCTAAACTTTTTTAATTAAAAAGGACTTAGTTTAGACACTGAATTGTTTTTAGACATAATCAAAACAAACGTTAATCACTAATATGAAAAAGTACCGAAGACTCACCAAATGAAGAAGAAAGAAAACGTATTGAGAAATTTTTTTAAGGTTTCAGTTATACATTTTTTTTTTTTTTTGGAGTTAAAGTTGCAGTTGTAAATTTTTTTTTTGGTTTTTTTTATTTTTATACCTACCACTAAAGGAGAGGGGGATTACTTATTTTGTCCTTTTTTACAATATGTACAACACTCAGAAAGAAGCCTTAGAGATCCCATAAAGTATATTCTTGATCAGCGTGAATTGATTAAGACAAGTTTGTCAGTGTGATGTGTGTTGTTGGTACTTTCCTGGTCGCAAAAATGAAGACATCGACTTCAGATTTGCTAGAAACATTGAAGGTTTTTGCACGCAGGTTGATATTGAAAATGGACCTAACTGGTTAGACCAGAAGCCCATTGGAGCGTAAACTGAGTGCGACTCCATTTTTCTCAACAAAAAGTTGTGGCTTTTTGCTCGTTACAAGTGATTAAATTTTATTTTTCATTTCTTTACGGTTTCGAGCTTATTTATCCTAAGGCAAATAAAATAATGTTTGAAACTATTTTCAAATTGTCTGCTAAATAATACGTTAATTCTAATTAATTAGGGTGGACAATACGACCTGGGGAATTAATTTAATTCAAATAAAAGAACTTAGAGGTTAGAAGGCGACAAGATAAATGGGTCAATTGTAAACTATTTATGGTGGGCTTCACGAGGTTGTGGATTAATATTTTCTTTACAGTACCGTTGATGTGGGTGTCGCATAAAGGAACCTGGAGAGGAGAATGCGACAAGCTAACTGTTAATTCTAATTAATCTTAATCTTAACTCAAAATTTATTGTGGTCGAATCACAACACTGTGGATAAAGTTGTTATTAAAAACACCGTTGATGCTTGTATCAAAACAAGAAAACATCTGAGAGTAGAATTGGAAAATCTAGGTGC
This sequence comes from Glossina fuscipes, assembly GCF_014805625.2. Classification (NCBI taxonomy): domain Eukaryota; kingdom Metazoa; phylum Arthropoda; class Insecta; order Diptera; family Glossinidae; genus Glossina; species Glossina fuscipes. The sequence goes on along the minus strand of NW_023998460.1, from coordinate 1,185,989 downwards.
GCTAATTCTGAATCAATTATGGTGGACGTCACGGCATGATAGATTAATTTTGCTTAGCAATACCTTTTAGTGAAGTAAAAGCTGAAAGATAAATTTTATTCCATTCACTTTTTTATGACAACAAGTAAAAGGCCTCAAAAGTTTCAATGGTGGTGGGTATGCGAAATTCGGCCGCAGTCGAATATAACTTGTTAATATTGTATATTAAAAATTTGAATTATTTACATTGAGCATTTTTCTTATTATCATCACAAGTTTAATCGATAAATCATAACTGAAGCCCATTAAAAAATTTTTTGCCAACTAATTGCGGCGTCAGTTGCACAGATATGACGATTTGAATTTAAATTCAAGTGTTACTCCTTTTCAATTGCAATTATAACACAAACCACAATAATCATTTATTTATTATTCGTAGTTAGGGTGTATCTATGTGCAAAGATTCTCTATTAGTATTTACAAATGATGAATGGATTCTTTTGAAAGAATGTCCCTAATGTTTAGTCAAAGAAATGGTTCTTAATTGCAATCGCTATGGTTGACACCAGCTGATTGCATCTTTTCTCTAATCTGTAAAAAAAAAATTCGTAAACATAAAAGCGAAGTTGTAAGAATGATTATACTACGTAATTTATCCAATCAGAACGATTAAGTAAAAAAGCAAAATATGTAGCTAAATAGGTAAAATTACTTTGAACATTGCGCTTGGTAAAAGTTGGTTGCTTTCTAATCTTACATTCATTATGTTGTGTAAGTCGGTAAGTTTCTGTTTTTTTATGCATTCATAACGATTTAGGCATACAAATTTTAAGTATTTGTTAATAAATGTTATATGTGTTAGAGATTCTATTTTACAATGTGTTTATGAATCTAGGCTTGGATTAATTGGTTATATCTCGCTACAAGGCGAAAGATTTTAAGGCATTAACACCATTGCCATAGATCAGACATCTGTCAATAGTGTTGATGTACCAGGTTTATTGAATAGAACGCTATTGACTGAAATTGCTCAGTTTCTGCTTGCTTGGTAGAGTCCCCAAGTTACGTTTTTACCATAAGTCGAAACAAAATATTTGTTGAATTTTAGCCTCTTTGAAAATAAAAATTAAAAAAAAATCTCCGAACTAAAGAAGCAGCCCAGCATCTTAAGAAAATAAGTTTTCCTCTCTCATAAATAGAAAAATTAAAAGAACTCAGTCTTGAGTTGAGTTCAATTCAAAACGTTACGTAAATCAATGACTATTAATGAATAAGCGCAGTTGTCTCGAAACTTATTAACGTACGATATATAAAAGATATGACGGTGTCAAAAAAAAGAATAATAAATAAGAAGCATTTATTTACACATGTCAGTAATAGTTAAGGGCTGGTGGATAGGTGAAGCGGTGAGGCGGAATGCACTTACGTAAAAGAAATAAAATATACTATCATTGCTATTTAAGATTTTTATTTTTGCCTAGTGTCGTTGTTAGCATTTGCATGCAAATGAAAATAATTTAATTGAAATAAAAAGACAAAATGCACTGACTTTCGTTATGTTATGTTTAGGTTATAGATGTTTGTGTTTTTTTTTTTTTGTAATGATGGGAGTCCGTTTGTCTGTAGCTTGGTATTAATTTTATCTCTCTTAATTAATAACGAAAAGTTCTTTAACAAAATTTGCGAATTATATGCTTTACAGTAGATTGTTAAAAATAATATACGCTTTAGTTTTTAATATGATTTTATCGAAAACTTTTTTAATAATAATATATGCTTAATATGCTTAATAATAATAATTTAAGCTTTAATTTTTAATATGATTTTATCGAATATTTTTTTATAAGCCTTTAGTTTAGCAATGTCAAAACACAAGGATGTATGTTTGGTAGAGTATTCCCGGGGTCATCCATTTTAAAGTGCTGAAACCTGAGCAAATTGGGAGCAATCGAACCGAGTAAATCAATCCTTGAAAAGTTCCCAGCGATTGTCAACAGAAAAGTTGTTATTCTGCAACACGATTATACAAAACCGCACCTCGCAAAGCGAACCGACAAAAAAACTGATGAGTGGGTATGGGAGGTATACAAACCGTAACTTCTGCTGCTGCTGGAGAAAGAACACTGCTTGTAGTGATAATAGATACTGAAAATGTTTTCAATTCCGTCAAAAAGTAATGCACAATCGCGGCAACGGAAGAGTGCAAATTACCACATTATTTGGTAACTATTCCGGCCAGCTCTTTATGTAAGAGAGTGATCAAACAGAGGACGTCTCATTGCTTGAGGAGAATTGTTGTACTCGGTGGTGACGCTAACACTACAGAACCTTATGTACGATGCCGTTTTCCCAAAGGAAGTTAAAGTCATGGCGTAGGCAGATGATATCGCAGGCTAGAAGAACTATTACTTCTGGCTAACGATATTATCGAGAAAATATGCACGTGTATAATGTCGGCAGAGTTGAATCTGGCGGAAGAAAAATTTAGAGATTGTCCTAATAACATCCAGGAAAAGGGTGCGGTGTGTGACGCTTAAGGTAGGAGAGTTCGAAATGTTATTCCAGCACATAATTCGATATGATCGACTGAAGGGTGTCATGCGTCCCAAACATGTCTCGAGGTGACATGCATCAAAGACCCAATACTCGGCGACACAAACAAAACCAGAGACACGTAACAGTCAGAGTAGTAAAATCCCTCATTATGCTAGATCATTGTGTAGCATAACGCTATTAGCATCTTCACATAAGGAAAAGGCGTCTTAGTAACTTATCGGTTGTAGGCATTAAGAGTAATTGTAGTGTTTCGCAGTACGTCTGATGAAGCTGCCACGGCCATTGGGAGCGTGATGGCTACCTATCTCCTGGCTAAGAAGTAACATACATAGTAGGGGACAATAACGGGCGAGACTACCAAGCTACGACGTCAAAACGCTAGTAAGTTGTCGATTGATTAATGAATGTCAGGTCGACTGGAGTGGATCCGCGAAGAGTAGATGGACGCACAAGCTCATTCCAAAAAGAAGCCAATGGGTTCAGAGGCAGCGCGGTAAGGTGAACTACTAGTTGTTCCAATTACTTAGCGGTTGCGGGTGCTTTCGAGAGTCGTACTGGGCGCCTTTGAAGCGTTTGCGTTTCAAAAAAATGCCTTTTAATGTCGTGTAGAATACATTTGCAATGCCCAGAAGGAAGCTTCAGAAACTCAGCAAATTATTTATATCCTTCCTCAGCATCAAATTCTGATTCGATTTAAACATGTCCCTCTGTGTAATGTCCGCAAGAATTAAGCTATCGATTTCGAGTTTAGCAGAAACATATGAAGTTCTTGTCCGCAAGCTGACATTGTAAATGGGCCTAATCGATTGAAGAACACGCCTTTAGTACGTCGTAAATCCGAAACTTCTGTTTTTTAAATGAGACAAAGAGTGAAGAGTTTATAAAACCAAATTTTTGATGTCAAACTCCGAACGGCACTAAAAATAATAATATCGTGAAAACTCCAAAAAACGAAATAGAGCACAACATAAAATAAGAATAGTATAAACGAGATGAAATGCAAGTTAATAATCTATTCAGAATGGTTTTTGTTGGGAAAGTCGGATATAAGTATATAATAAGTAAATGCGTAAGTGTGATTGATATGTCTGTTTAACAGAACCTTTTAAAAAATGAAATAATTTGCATTAAAATTAAAAAAACACAACGTTTACAAGTTTTAGTTAAATTCGTTTGAAGTACTTAGAATGTTGATGATTTTTAAATCGAAGAACGAGATGGTGTTAGTGTGATTTATTGTTTTAACCCAGTTGTAAGAACATTCATTGACTATTGTTTTATATTTTAAGAATCTTTTGTTTTTTTTCGCCACAGCTTTCGGCTGTTGTTAGCGTGGTTTTCTATGTCTTTTCAAGTTAATCCGCATAATAAACAAGATTTGCTAGTTATTGTCTTAAAAACGCTTGAAGGATTTTGTGTGTGGCGGGTATTGTGTAATGTCGCACACATACTGGTTTACAATTTCTGCAAGTGTTTTAAATTACCATTTTTAAGCGTAATAAATCTTAGCATGGAATTAATAAATTTCCTTAACCAGAGGATTGAGTAAAGTCCCAAAAAAGTAGGAAAGAACTTTAATTTTTATACCCTATACTACTTGCAGGGCAAAGCTGTATTGAGATTGTGCGAATGTATCCAACACTCAGAAGCACTTGAGGCAGACCCACCTTTATTATGCCCATTTTAGATACTCATAAGAATTCTGAATCGATATAAGCCTGTCTGTCCGCATGTCTGTTTTGTTTTCTTGTTTTCTCCACACACCACATTAATAGGTTTTGATGAAATTTGGTACATTGACATGTTTTGACTCTTGAACTAATGCTATTGGAAAAGGCTCGTATATGGCCAATCTTTCGACCACTTATAATATAAAAACTGGAGGCTGACTATATATGGGATTTTTATAGTGGCCCACTGTAGTCTTTTTACTTCTTCGTTTAAATTATTTTGAAAAAGACATTTAGTAGAAATTGAGCTCAACTTAAATCGAAATTACTGACAATGATTATTGATTACTCAACGTGCTTGTGCACTCTTATTGTCTTCAAAACTGAACACTTGAGAACACTTGGACACTGAGAGCTTTTTATATCCAAGAGTTTTTTCCTAAAACATAAAATCTTAATACTTTACATTATTGACTAGGCGAGGCCGACGAGAAAGAAAACAGCCTTTTGCAAACAAGATTGTCCTTATTTTAAGCGGTATTGAACCCCATTTCCATTTCAATAGTAACCATAGATCCATTTTCAATAGTAACTTCTATGCAAGAACGTCCAAAATTCCTGCCAAATTTGTAGCCGATAATTTTAATTTTAAGACCAGGAAAATGCTTACGGCAAACATTACACAGAAGGAGTGGACGGTCAAACGAACCGGCTAAAATATATCCAGAACATAATGTTGATCAAGAAAATATGTACTTTATGCGCTCTATGAAGCTTTTTTATGTGTGTTGTAAACTTTTTATCAAAATGAATTTGCTATAATTCGGTGGTGGGCGTAAGCAAAATGTTACATATGAACGCAATATCAGAGACAACGGAATAGGTAAATATATTCAGGCTGTTGTAGACATGCAAAGATTGGAAGGCAAAGCAAGAAAAAAATTCTTCCATAACATACAGATTTTCCGAAAGACAAATAACCTTTTTGACGAATTAAATATTTTAAGCAACAACTTTGGTTGGAAGTTTTCTCGCCAAACAATATATGAAACGCAATCAAAGTTATTGGAACCATAGAAGTATTTGAAAGTCGGCATTGTTAAATATGAACCCATCGGAAGCAGATTACCAGTGCCTATACATTACGTGTATAAGAGAAAACGACCTTAATATTAATATATAAATAAAATATACAAATATTAAACATGTATGTGAAGGCAAATAAAATTAATTAATATATAAATAAAACAAGTAAATTATATAAAGATAAATATAATAAATTACAACATACTTCTTTAATAATAAAATATTTCTTCATATATATTCATATGAAAATTTTCGTTAAAGTTTGGCACAGTATTTCGTGAATGTAGAATTTACAATTCCTCAAAATGGGGAATGAAAAGAAATCAAGTTTTATTTGCTACATACATACCTGCGGTTGGGTCTTTTTCGTACATGCACACTGATTATAGATATCATAGAGCAAATTCATTTGAAAACATATAACTGTATACGTTGATGGTTTGCAAACGTTTGAAAGAATGCGACATCATATCAAGAAACTATTAATAGTGTCGTTGCCCTTGCTAATAATAAGAATGAAAAAGCAAGCTGTCAAATAGCTTCTAATTAACATTATTACTATTGCTATTAATAACAAGTACACAACATTTCTTCATAATCTTAATTTTGAATAAAACGTTGGAACATCTATGTATTTCGTTGTCTCTACTATGATTACCGTATGAAAAATTTAACACTAACTACAGACGTTTACTTTGTTTGTGCAAAATTTGTGTTCATATTTTCATATTGGTGACTGTGGCGATTCTACATATCACATACACAGATTATATGTCAAGTTGACGTATTCCGCAAAAAAGGTATACCACATCCAGCAATAATAAAATATAGGTGTGCCAGGAAAAACGACTAAATATTTATAATTGCCAAGTCAATTATTAAAGAGAACTATGTGATGTCTAAAAAATATATTCTTATATTCAGAACTTTTCTGAATATTCGCATATTCACAATTTCTAACCTCTAAAGTTAACGGCTTTTGTAAATCTATGTACATAATATTTAAATACCGTATTGGGATCTAGATGGTTAGATTTTGTAGGTATAATTTAAACTTTATTTTCACATTTTGTTATATATTTGTGCATTTTTTGCAGCACGGTAGAGAGACTTATGTGAACTTGTATAAGTCGCAGTTGCGTATTCCACAATCCACATAAGTTTAGAGAGTAGAGAAACTTCAAAACTTTCGTTGAATAATTCGTACAAAGTGATTTATAAATTATATGTTTTAAGCCACAGTAGCAATCTATAATAATCAATCGCCCACCCGCTAATGCTTAGTTAGTAGGATGTTGTGGCTGTGACTTTATTCATTTTTTTATACAAAAACATCTTAAAAATCAAAAAGTAAAAGTTGTTTTAAAGTTGTTCTTATAGAAGAAAAAATTAAACGAATGAAAACAAAACATGTGTGAACCGCATGTCATGAAAACTAAAAGTATCCAACAACAGCAACATGAAACGAACACTTGCAAATAAAGGTTTGATACGGTCGTAGCTGTGTGATAAATATGGTTTTAATATCCTTTGCTTATGAAATATATTTAAACTATTTTATTTTTTCTATTTGCTTTAATTATAGTTTAAATTCAAAATACTTAACGATCACGACCATCAATTATAATGCATGAGGGTGAATGAAAAAGTGGTATTATGTATACGTAAACCGTTAACTTTTTCGTTATAAAGCGCTTAGTGAAACTTTGGGTTCAGCAATGTAGATAACATAAAATGCACACCCGCAGGTGAACGTTAGTTGGGTTTGGATTGGTTGCAATGGTCACCACTGCGAATTATTGGTATTTCTTTTCTATCTAGTTACGCTGCTCGATATTATAGTTTTGTTTCTCCATTTTATTTATTTATTTTTTCTATTTCAACTTAATTTTGCTGAATGCAACACATTTTGCAATTACTAAAATGTTAAAATTTGTTAATGGTGATTGTAATATTTGTTATAAGTGTGTGTACACATACAAAACGAGCAGGCATATGTATGAGCATGTAAGTAAGAATATATGCTTACTTATACAATCTAGACCTATCTAGAATCGAGTAAGCATGTGCATGCTTGCGTTTATTAAGTTTCTTTCTCAGAATTATATTTAGTTTAAACGATATGCTATGAATAAATGTAATAAAAATCTGTGTGCTTCGATTTGAACTGCGTGGTGTTTACCGTCAATGAAATGTTATGTTACATGTTTGTTATTTTTTGATACATCGAGCTTTATTTTACACTTAATGCAATTTCTAAGTGTTTATTAGATATTGTTCCTATATTTTTATTTTTTTGTTTTTATTTAAATTGCACTTTAAAAATGCCTGAGCATCCAACTAATTCATATTATTTTATCTACCTACTGAGAATTCTTGACAACGACTAACAACGGCAGCAAAAGTAACAGCAATGATAACGTGTTTGATTACAAAACAGTTGACCAAACTTTAACGCCTAGGTGTGGAATGTGTTTTAGCCGGCCTTTGGCGTACAATCTGGTCACATAAATTGTCACATTTTACTGAAAGTAATTGAGTTTAAGTATGTCTGTGTAGATGTTGTTAGATATTCCCTGAACAAGTAGAGTAATGCAAAGTCAACGTTCCGTCAGACGCTCGTATGTATATTGAATACAAAAATGTGCAACTACATGTCAGGTGCAAACTATGTTCGGCCGTTTTAAACAATATTGTATTTCATATTGTTAAATTACTACAGGGTACTCTTGTTCGCGGCATGAACACAATAGACTTTGTTGTAAAAAATAGAACGATATCAACGCACTTTAGCACAATCATAAAATTTGTTGGAGTTATTCATAGTAAGCAGAGAATGTAAAGTAGTCGTAATCCGCCTGAGTAGTCGAAGCCGAGGAATCTCGACTAGCAAGTCAATGGTCGTGGGTTCGAATCTCAAGTTTTTAATAAAAGCCGATAGCCTTAGATGCTAGTGCTTTTAAGAGTTTAGTCTTAGAATTTATTTCTCTGGCGAAATTAATAATAATAATAATAATAATAATAATAATAATAATATATATATCCTATATATTTTCTGTTTCTTAGTCTTAGCAACATTATGCTATTTTTATGTATTACGATTTCTTTCTTCGGTATGGGCAGACGAATCAGGTTATTACGAAGGTAGACTTATACAAAATTTTGAGAGAAAGTGGGTGAAAAGGTAATTCGGTCAGAATATTCCCTTGAAGACAATAACTATGAAATACAACATGACAAGTAAAGCATATGAAACGTAGGAAAACTTACAAGATACCTGAGAGATAATCTAAAATAGGAGAATGTAAAGAACCTTGAAATGGATCTTTGTTGAGATACTATTGTGTTGCCAACATTCTTTCTGTTTTCAACTTCCGTGGCACGTGTGCGTAATCTATATGTTGCTTTTTTTCTGTTAAAATACTGATATAACGAAACAATTAGAAATTTATATCCTTAGTAGCAAGTGAAACAATGAAATAATAAAAAATAAATTGTACAGAACCTCTAAAAAAGTACGATTACACCTATTCCCAGTGTAATGCTAAACGGTAAAGTAACAAATATCGTAAAGACAGCCAAAAATCTAGACCTTATTTTCAATAACACCCTGTCTTGAAACGGTCATGTCAATGCCGTAGACGCCAGACTGTTATAGAGTATCCTTTAACAGCACAGTTAGATATGGGCATATATTTAAGTGCTACAATAATGTATCTAATGTAAAATGTACCGTCATATGTGACTTTTTAGAATGACTTTCGAGAGTTTTAAGAACCGTAGAATAATTATACTCTTGTTGAAAGTTGCTTACTTGTAATAATTTTAATGAAATCTGTACAAAAGAGTTCAAATTGCTAGATCCTGCAGGGGATGCAAAACTGCTCGATTGAAACGTCGCATAAGGGTACTGAACAGCAATTTTATACAAACAGTATATGTCCATGGGATCATTTGCAATGCAACCCATTGGCAATGCGAACAGATTTAAATCAATATTATTGTAATACTATGACAAGCATGTAAGCGTCATTCGCTTAGGTAAGACATCGAATATGTAGTGAAAAGGAAGAGTTTTTGTTTCTACTCTTATTATTTTTATACCCACCACTGAAAAATGGGCGGTATACTCATTTTGTCATAATGACACCCATCAGACACCCTTCAAAGTATATCTATTCTTGATAAACATGAAATTCTGAAATGATTAAGCGATGGCCTTCGGTCTGTGCGTCTGCGTTGTCTGTGTTGTCGATACTCCCCTGACGCAAAAATGAAGACATCGATTTTGTATTTGCTAGAAACATTAAAAGTTTTTACAAGCAAGTTGATGTTGAAAATGATCGAAACTGGTTAGAGAAGCCCGGAGGGGAGCGTAAGTCTATTTTTCTTAAGAAATATTTGTGGGATTTTGCTCGTTACTAAGAAATTATAGATTCAACCTTCTAAATTTTCACATTTAATTTACAGAACTCTCTACTCTTTACGTGCATAAAGAGAAAAAATCGGAAATGTCCACACAAAGTGATAAAGTTTTCTTTTTTTCGCTTTTTTACAGTGCTGCGCTTATTAATCGTAAATTAAACAAGACGGAATTATTTTCAAATAAACATATATTATATATAGTCAAAGCTTGCTTTCAATTACCGAATCTGTTAAACGAGTCAACAAAGTAAGTGAAACTTTATCTTCGCTATTTTTTAATTAAATTGAAAAGAAAATGGCTTTATTGCAAAAAAGGAAACTGATTATATATTTGACACTGGCAATATGCTTGTAAATAACGCCCACAAACATATTCTTTGTGCTTGAAGAAAATTCATAAAAGAAACAAACAATGAGGTTCACATATGGCTAAAGGCCTATTTAAGGTGTTTCTTTCAAGTTTTTGTGACGCAGAGTAACTCAAATGAAGTAAGCCTCGCATGAAAGGCGCCATTTCTTAAAAATTTTGAAAGATGAACTTCCTCCAATAACTTTCTCAAACATTACTGTTCTATTACCTTTCTCCCAAACGCTTTATTAAGCTGTTACGGTGGGATAACTTTCAAAAATAGTGTTTATTGCAATACGCTCCACGCAAAGAGAGAGCTTAAATATGTAGAGTAATTCGCCCTTGAAGCTTGAATTCTTGAAATTGAATTGAAAGTAATAGAATAACATTCGAGAAAATTGTCAAGCATATATCTAAGCATTCAAGAAAAAAAATTGCTTTTAACATGTATAGAAAAAGGCAACGCTGCGAACATTTTTGTGAAGCATCTGTAAATTAAAGGGGTCTGTGGCAAGCAGCGTAAATGGTTCAAATTTAAATAAAAAAAAAAAATTTATTATTAATCTAGATATTTATATTCGAGAAAATTATCGGACTTTTTAGAAAATTGATGCGTGTGTGATCGGCGAAAGTTTGGATAAAAAATTTCAGCTAAATTCCTACACATTTCTCTTTAGATATTGTGAAAAAATTCAGTTGAAAAAATTCAAAATCATTGTGGCTATCTAACGCATAGGATTCAGAAGCCTATTTCCAGAAAATCGAGTCTACAGTTTCGAAATGTTGTATAGAAAAAAGTTTTTAATATAATGTTTGTTTTTTAATAACTTTTACCATTATTCTGCAATGCCAAAGGCATAACAATACCCTACTATCTTCTAAAATTGCTCTTCTTTCTACTCTCTCAAAGGTTTTTTGCTGAAAGTGGTGGATGCTACCGAATGTGAAAGGCGGAATTGCCCTGCAGTACACATTGGATTTTACAAAATGACAATAACAATTCAACTGCCGGATTCATAATCAACACCATAAAATTCTTGTTACACTTTTGATTTGTTGGCAGAAGTGCTGAGGACTTTCGAATTGCCCTTAGTCTCAATATCTACTCTACTTCCTTCTGGTCTTGTCCGGTTGAATATTGCACTTAAACCACTAAAATGTGTGATCTTAGTAGCAATATTATTGTCTTCAAATGATTTTAAATGATGATGGAGATATTAGACCGCAACTTACCAACAGATATTGATTTGTCACAGGAAGTCTTTCTGAACGTGTTTAGGCAGGTTCTCGCCAATTTAAGAAAGTAACTTCTTTCTTGTAACCAATTTTGTTCCAAATATTTCAAAGGTTTTAAATAATTTGTTACGTCTCCCCTTACAACACTTCAAACACCTTTATATTAAAAAAAACTTTAAAACTGCTGGTTTTGCAGTTAATGGAAGCCTGAATTTTTAGTTGATTGTTTTATTTTTATTTTTGCGAAAATTTCCCCCAATTTATCAACGTTACACAAATTACGAAAGTAATTTGTTTTCGAAAATGCATGAAAGAGGCAGTCAGTTGTAATCATTTTGATGATCGTTAAGGAAGGGTAGAAGTATGCTAGCGTTCGCATTCTGTTGGAAACGCCTGGTCATAAGTATACATAAAAAAGATAAAAGTTAAAAATATATTTTTTTTTAATATGAGGCAAATACTTAGAGGATGTCCCTATTCGTGCAATGTAGTGAGGGTTAGAAGAAACTGACAAAAGAGAAAGACATAGGGATATGGTGACCGCAGTCTGGTGGGTGTCTCTGGCCAATAGATAAGTGTTATCCTTTTTTTAAGTATTATGTTTTTACCGACTGAGCGCTCATTATAGCTACGGACAAAATAAAGTCTATCGGGCTTGAGATTTGCAACCACGAACTATGATCTGGTAGTCACGGTTCCTACTCATGGATATCTTTCTTTAGACTTGCCTTATTCGTAAAAATTGGAAATTTAGGCTTAGCTTCCCTGTCCATTTCCTAAACTTAATACGAAAATCCTCTCGTTGAAAAATCTACTAACTTTATCTGAACTAAAACCTTCCGAGAAGAAGATTTTTTGGTTTTGATTAATAAATTAGTACCAGGAGACAAGATTTTGTTCGATCGTTTCGTTTTCCCAATAAAACGGCCAATATGTAAACGCATAGTCATCAAAGGCAAACTGCTGTTTCTATAATTTTCACTTCATGGTTTGCGAAGCCTTAAAAATTACATTTTCGGTGGCATAATAAACAAACCTTTAGGGCTAAAGTAATTGCTATAATATAATTTTTAGTTTTCAAAATTTTGAGGTGGCTGCATGGCAGTAAATAAAGTAAAAGAAAAATCGTATACATTTTAGATCATGGAAACTTTAGGAGTGTTAAAAAGTATAATTTAAGATAAAGGCATTATGCTATTGACAGTAACCTATTAAAATAAAAGCTTGTTTCTGTCCGTGAGGGACATGCCCCAATCGGCCGGTGAAGATCATTTGAATAAAATATTTCGAAATTTTTAAATTGTTTCAAAGTAATTTACATCATTAGCCGTTGGTGCAAAGTTGACTTCACTTTACTGACGCTGCAAGTGAAGAAATTATGCAATGAGTTCTGACGAATTGGTAAAATCGTCTTTTAGGGTTACCCATCAGAGAGTATTCACGATCAATGTCAACTTTTGAGTTCACTTTTGTCGGTCGGTGTGCAAATTTTCCTAGCTTTTAAATCTACAGGTAGCATTCAAGATTTTCTAGTTTAAAAGAGATGGGACAGCTATTCGCTGAGAGCAGCAAGTTTGCTGTAAAATAAGTCAGAGATGATCTAATTCTTTCATTGTTCCGCTTGAAAGATTATTAGTTTTTCCTTCGAATGATTTCAAATTTCATATTGATTATGATTAAAAGCATATAATGATGAAGTAAAAAAGGAATATGAGTGTTTGCATAAAAACAACCAAAATATGTTAAATTTGGTTTTTCACATTTTATTCTAAAATCATGTAATTTATTACACCAGTTTTTTTCATTTTTGACCAAAAAATATAAGCAAAAATGTTGAAAAGTGAAGCACACCCAGAAGTGAAAATAAATAAACGAATTAATGAATTTTTCTTTTGATTAGTAATATTTAATAAGAAAATTGCCTTTAGTGTGGGCCAATCCTTTTTTCATTCACAATACATATATTTTTAAATCACCGAAACAAACTAAAATTTAAGGAAGCGTCATTTGAAGATTGATTCTTTTTCAGAAATGGATAAACATTTTTAAACACAAGTTCTGTGTGTCAGTCTCGGACGACGTCTTATACATATAGACATTTTTTGGAAAATACGCACCCGATTCTCACATTATAGTTAAAAAATTAATCGACGACAGCTCACATTAATAGTAAGTTAAGACTTAATTAAACTTCTCTAAAATATATTGAACACGCGAATCAATCGGTGTGTGAGTGGTAAAACATGCAACGCATTACGTATCGATGAGATAAAAAAGTGATTTTGAATTATACCCAAAGCCATAGTACAAGAAAATTTTTTTAAAGATTAACCAAACTAGCAATAGAAATAAAAACAACTGAATAGATTGTTTAACATTTTTGAGCAACTTGTCTGAGAACTGTTGTATATACCAGCAACGAGAAGATTTGCTGCTCTATTTATATGAAAAGCAATTTCAATGACTTTTTAGATTTATTACTATTTGTCATTAGCTGTGACGACCTTGATCGAATATTATAACAATGTTTTCGTATTCAATTGAACTGTGGTTAAACAATTGTTGGCAAAGTAAAATCAAAGCAAGTCGTCTTTTAGATCAACCACGACAACAGCTACTAAAAGATACATACGTAGGTACATTACACAACATTAGATAAGATATTAGACTGTAACTTAGATTAGTTGACTTTTTCCAAACGGCGATTGCAATATTGTTAAAAGGACTACATAGTTAAAGGTAGCAGACTTAGTTGAAAAACATATGTAATTTTCAGTCTATATGTCAGAAGAAAGCATTTTATTTCGTTTTTCAATCAGACCAGGGTTCCCAAAGACGTTCGCATACATCTAAATTAACATATTCGACAGTTAATAAATTTAATATAATTTGCTCTCAATGCATCAATTTGAGAACATGTTCACAGTTAATGTCTTCTTTTCCATGTGTACGTTTTCGTTGTATACTATGTAAATTGATTTGAGACTTTTTCTTGTTCGCTCACTTTGGAGAGAGGACTTCTTAAGGTAAGCAATATCTCGATTTCTTTGCTCAGACTATCTATTTGTTAGCAGTTATTGAATAAAAAACCTTATGTTTGTTTCTTCGAAGGCCAAAACACGTGATAATAAAGCTGTCTACTAAATAACTTATACCACTTCATTTCATGCAAAACTGCATTTATTTTCGTAAAGAAATTATATCCATACGCATTCTTGAAAGGGCTTAGTTTTGATGAGAACAATTAATTGGGGTGAGTCGCTTATTTTTCGAAAATGAACTATTGGACCCCAAAAGATTTCGTTTTGTTATCGCATTTTTTGATTTTTATTTTAAAGAGATATGAAATCAAATGTTCTGGGTCTTTATGCGGGAAAAACTACACTTCGTGTGTTGCTGTAGAGAAGGTGCTTCAAAGCATTTTATTGTCTGCTTATTTCTTTGAAAGCAACCCGCCAGACCAATCACTAAAAAGAAGAATTCACTGGTTTGTGTTTCTATTGAAGCTTTCTAGTTTATTTTAAATTTAACCAAGTTCATGTTTATTAATTAATCTTTTTTAAAATAAAAAGTTTTAGTATTGGCATCAAGAGTGCAGCAACATTTTCATCATTTAAATTGCTGATAATCACTGGCAAAGACGTCATATAATTTTTAAGAATATAAAAATATAAGTACATACGTAAGGCTTAGCATCGTTTGACTAAAAAATTAAAGAAATATGAAAACTACATTATTGTTATTGTCAGCTTTCACCAGCAACCAGTTGTTTCTCTTAAATGTTTTTTACATGCACACCTAAAGGTAAATTGCCGGACGCAACAGTTTTTCTATTAACATTTTATAAAAACCCAAGCATGCAGACAAGCAAACGAGCCAAGCATCAGGAAGTGAACAACATCAACTGTTAAAATTAAATTTGATAAAAGCAAGTATGAATAAAAATTTTAAAACACATTTAGAGACAAACTTCAGATTACAGGGTACTTGACGTGGGATTTCTTTAATCCGGAAACTGCTGGAAGGGTATCTATTTACATAATGCACAATAAATTCCTTACGCTGAAATTGATTAATTCATAAATCGTACATCACGCGTTAAATTTTTCCGAAATATCCGGTATAGGTAACTTAGGTATTGACGTTCGAACGATTAGTTCTTTACAAGCCGTCGTTCAGTGCGTATTAAAATTTAAATAGTTGGATATCATTTACGGCAATCCGTTTCTCTGCGTTTTTAACTAAATAACGCAAAAAAAATATGGCTGAAATTATGGGAATAATTAACTTGACATGGAACGAAAATGCGGTAGTCTATGAAACAGGTAAGAAGTGATTTACGAGATTTCGATCAAAAAATTGTGGCCGTCTTCCTCTATCTAAAGCTGCTCAGGAAATAATTTTCAGCTTACGTTAGGAAGTTTTACCCCGCTATACTCTCCAGACCTCGCCGCTTCCGATAAGTTAAGCAGTGAGCGGTTCAAAGAATTTGAAGATGTTAATATATATTTCGCCTCTAAACAGGCAAGTTTCTACAGGGGAACTATCCGATAAATAGCAAAAGACTATCAACAATGATGAGGCATATTTTGACTAGTAAACGTTGTAGCAATTATATTTTAAATAAAGTTGAATTTTTTCAAAAAATGGAAAAAATTTAATTGTACATCTAATACATAAAGCGAGGAAGAGTCAACGTGGAAGACAATAATAGTAAATCGTGCATCATTGCTACAAACGCATTCGTGATAAATGATTCCCAAAAGAGATTCGTTTTTTGCAATTAAAAATAAAATCTATTCGCCGGTTTTTTTTAAATGAAATAATTTTCAAACGCCCAATTGCGTGTTTTAAGATTCAGCTCTTGTAAATCTCAGTATATGCTATCTAACCCGTGGCTAAACGCGTTTTGTGAAACTGTATAACCTAAAGTTTTCATCGAGTTCCTTGCATAAACCATTTACCACATTCTTTTGTGAGCGAGCGCATATTCCCTTCATCATATCTCAGTTCAAATTATAAAAACTCAGTGTCGTGTTATGATCCGTTAATATACTAAATGGTATTGTTATTATGAATTGAAAACTTTTGCCCAACAATGTAGGTTTACTGGCGGACTATGAGTTTGATGTATACAGCATATAAGTGCTTCCCGGAGCTAGGTGCATACATATATATTTTTCCTTTTGCTTTTTTTCTCTTTATACTCATTTAATTATTTATACACGATTTTCTTCTTTTACGATGCTTATTAATACTCAATACTATACTTTGATGCCACAGTTAAATAATAATATCGTCTTGGCAGTTTTTCCATTTTTCTTTTGCTTGCATAAGTTACCCCTTATATATGTGCGAGTATATATATATTTAAACGTTTTCATTACGAGACCAAAATTTTTAATAGCCTAGAAATTTGATATTGCAAAAATATCCGCAAGAATCGCATTACTGCATTGGTCGACTTGCAAATGAGTTGAAGCTTAATTCAAAAGCTGAAAACTAATTGTGAGCAAATAAGGGGATTATAGTCGGGCAAGCCGGACCTTTAGGTGCCCTACATCGCTTCGCCTAGTACAATTAGTCTCTTGTTTTTTTAACAGTACACTAAATATTACACATTTTTTTCCATACTTTTCAGACCAAATCTACGTTTCTCGAGTGACGGTAAGGATAACAGAAGCAACCTATTTTCATAGGGTGGAAGAGAGGAATTCGGGTCCCAACACAAATTCCTAAGGGCAAACAGTAACAATTGCTTTTGTATAGATTCAATTGAATCTACGTAGCACCTATATGAAGGAGACCACACAACAGAGGCATACTCAAGTATAGGTCTAACCAAACACGTGTAAAGCCTTTTCGTAATATAAGGATCATCAAGCTCTTTGGACCACCTCTTTATAAAACCAAGCGCGGACTTAGCTTTGCTTAACGAGGACTCAATATGCAAATTGAAACGTAACCTATAATCGAATAGAACGCCTAAATCTACGAACGAATCGACGTCTTCCAACCTGCGCGAATCAATGAAGTATTGCGTACTGAACGACTTCCTTCTTAAGAAAGAAAGCTTCTTACATTTATTTAGATGCATGCAACCAAATTGTTCAAATCACTTTGAAGATGATGTGATTGCGATTCTATGGAAAAAGAAGAAAACAGTTTCACATCATCAGCATACATTAAAATCTCACTGAATTTAATCACGGAGAGCAAATCATTGATGTATAAATTAAATAAAATAGGTCCCAAGTGGCTACCTTGAGGTACGCCAGACGTCACGGGGAATTCATCCGAGGTAATGAGGTTAAACAAAACCCTGAATGATCTACCATGCAGATAAGAGCTTAACCATTCCACTAGGAAGAGAGGAAAACCAGAGGTCTGGAGTTTAAATCTAAGTAGTCTATGATTAACCATATCAAACGCTTTGCTAAAGTCAGTGTAAATGACATCAGTGCGAGAACCACTAGGAAAAGCGTTGAAAACATGAGAAGTAAACTCTAACAGATTGGTCACCGTAGATCTTCTCTTTCGAAAACCATGCTGGAAAGGAGAAATACACAATTTCATGGAAAAGGCTATATGCTGAGCAACAATTCGCTCGAACAGTTTAGGTAAGACGCTCAACTTGGCAATGCCTCTGTAGTTCTCTACAAGTTGCCTACTACCACTTTTGTGAATAGGAATAAGGAAAGAAGTCTTCCAACACAAAGGGAAAACACCTAAATTCAAAGACTTATTAAAAATCTTTGAGATAACATCACAAAGCTCGCCAGCACAAGATATAAGTACACATGAGGGGATCCCATCAGGTCCAGGCGAACAATTATATTTCAGAGAGCTCAATCCTTCAAAAACGTCATTTTCAGATATAACAAAGTTAGGAATTGAAATCGAATTAGAAATCGGATATGGATAGTTTACCGATAAATCAAAATTGGCAGTTGAAAAGTTCTGTCGGAAATATTCCGCAAAGGGAATTGAGGTTTCAAAATCATCCGAGGACTCGGAGCCATTAAAAGACACAAACGACGGATTTATGGAGATTTTTTTTTTGGAATTAACGAACTTAAAAAAGTATTTAGAGTTAGCAAACAAGGAGGATTTAACAAACTGAAGGTATCTGCAGTAGTATTAGCGGTTGAGGGAATTAAATTTATGCCTTGCAACAGAGTAAACGAAATAGTCGAGAGAAGAACCACTTTTCGAAAATTTTTTGAAAAGCTTGTTTTTCCTATTCTTGTAGTATTTAATTGTTTTATTAAACCAAGGGGGACCCTTGCTTCGAGGACGAGATTGCTTGATCGGAACGGATGCAGAAATAGCTTGATTTAATATATTGTAGAACGATGACAGTAAGCTATCAATGCTTCCCTCTGAGAAATCGAGCACAAAATGAGAAAGATGTGATTTTAGTATGGAAACATTGATTTTATGGAAATCATAAAGTTTATATGAAGAATTTGAATTTTGAACGTTATAGAAGTTCAACGAACCAACATACTTGTAATGAAAGGAAACACCCAATGCTGGATGATATGGATCCTCAGGTAAACTAAACGGAAGACAACGATTAACGCAAACCTCAGGAAAATTTGCAAAGCAGAGATCAAGAAATCTACCATTTCAATTAGGGGTACCATTGTATTGAACTAAATTATTATCAAATAATTCATTGAAGAACACAACGGCTTTATCAGATGTTGAGGTAGGAATCAAACAGCCAGAACTATCGCTGTAAAACCAATTGACTTGAGGCAAATTGAAGTCACCCAACGCAAGGACTATATCGGTAGGTTTAGATTGCTTGGCCACTTCACAAATGAGGGCGGCCTGTTTCTTATATACGGAGATATCCGAATTTGGGGGAATATAGAAGCAGGTCACATATAAATGTTTATTAGGAAATTTCACTCGAATGGCGATAAATTCAACATCGGGAGTAGCTGGAAATTCAAACGAATAGGTGGGGAGTGCTGAAGAAATGGCAATTAAAACACCACCACCATTGCGATACAAACGATCGTTTCTGAAAACTTGAAACGAATTATGGAAAAGTTCCGACGAATGTAGATCCGGCTTTAACCAAGTTTCAGTGAAGACAAACAGGAAAACTCCGTGCTCACTGAATTTAGGAAGGTAGAACGAATTTTTGAATTTAGGCCCCTAACATTTTGATAATGAGAGAAAATGAGGCTGAAGAAATATTTAGTTTTTTGAAGGGGAAAGAGCTACTGCATTCGCATTACGGGGTCGGTCCCGAGGGATAAATTCCTTAATTAAGGAACTAACCGGCCACAATGGTTTATTTAAAATCAACTCCATATTTTCGGTCGGAACTAGAATTTTAAAAGATGAGATAGCTCTAGATTGAGAAGGACCCAGTTTGAAAATACTAACTCGCTTTAAATTGACAGAAGGGGCTTTTGCGGCCAGATAACCCTTTATGTTTTCAACAGATGTATCTGGTGCCAGTCTTGACATAAATATAGCCTTTCTGGGAGGAACTGCCTTCAAGCATATGTCATCAGTACTGTGAGCAGCAGGGTTAACGGATGGGGAGTTATGAGTTGACGAAAATATAGAGGGGGTAACCACACTTGCACGAGCAGCTTGTGCGACCAGCTCAGTTTGGCGACCAGCATTTACACTCGAACAGCGAGGAGGAGAGAACGATTTACTATAACCCTTATTAGTTTTGGGCAATGACGCCTGAGAAGATTGAGTGACATCTATGGGAGGAGATACCCTTGCCACTTCAGCATAGCTCAAGCCAGAAGGACTTCTCGGCCTATTTGTAACATTTATGTTACCAACCGACTCAGCCGTAGCAGAAACGCTAACATTATTTGTAGCCTTTAGGGAATCGCTAACTTGCACCGACGAAACGGGCTTAGGAGGTGACGAACCACACGCTACGCTAGGCGTTGAGACTTTCTTAGCTGGAGAGGAAGATGACTGCGCAATATACCGACATTCATCAAACCTAGTCTTGATTAATTCAAACTTCTCCCACAAAGAGCCGAGATTTTTGCTCAAATCTGAGAAAGAATTTCTCGTCTCCGTGAAGAGTTTTTAGAAATCAATGTCCCGCTTTCTACAGTCAGGACATGACCATCGTACACCTTTAGAAGGGTCAAGGTCTGCATCAGCAGCACGGCCGGTAATACCAGCACACTTTGCATGTCCAAAGCGATCACACAACCAACAAGAAATGAATCGTTCAGATTCAGGGCCGGTTTTCGCACGACATGTAGTAAATAAGCAATCCATGTCCATTGAAAACAAAAAAAGTAGCTAATGAAGGAAAAAAAAAGAAAAACCAAAAAAAAAAAATTTTTTTTTTTTTCTTTTTTCACGGCACAAATTTTCAGGAAAATTAAGGCAAATTTCTCACTTCCCTGCCCACAGTAAATATAATGCGAAAATTAACGAAAACTGTAAACACAGATTAACGGGCAAAAAGAGAGACTTTTACTAATAGCACAATTGTTGCTTACAATAAACCAAAATGATTTTTTCACATAAATGTTTAATAAATTCATATACATTAAATTCACACTTTATTCCTTTAGAGAATTTTTTAAATTTAAACATGAATAAAGCAAAAAAGCTAAGAAATACACTAAAAAAATTGAAATATTTGTTGACAGAATAAAAACGAATTACGATTTAAAATTGAAAAAAAAACTTCAGAGCGTCAATTTTCTTTATCAAAACGGATCTCGAGATATTTCACAAATCTACAAAAAGGTATCTGTTTATTTTGCATTAACAAACGTGATGAGGAAATTTCCTCAGGCCACTTACTGAAGGCAACCAAATTTAGATTATAAGATGTAGATACGTAATAAATATTGGTTTTATCAACTACTCTTTCCAAACTCCTTTTGTCAAGTCGTTATTATCGGGGACAGTCAAGGCATGGCTGCACTGAACTCCAGCAGAGAGCTTGAGTGAACTTCCAAACTATTTGGGATTCTTAATTTTTTTCGAAAAGTTTGCTTAAGTTGGGTAAAAGAATTAGTAGTGATGAAAAAGAGCCCCAAACGCTGCAGTTTGTTTTCATAGGGATAAAATTCGAAATTTCATTCTCAGCTCTTTGATTGTTCGTCTAAGTTAGAATAGTAGAATGTCGAACCTGAGTCCGCTGAAGCATTTTCACAAGATTTTACCAAAGCCCGACATTCAAAACTTGGTACAAGCCGGTAATCTAAATAGAACACTGACTTGTTCAAAAATTTGTAATGAGTGTTTTGCGCGATTACAACTTTTCCTAAAATTGCGCTTTTAGACTTCTTTTTCTACCTTAAACAGTTCGGAAATGCGTGTTTTACTCGATACAATTTCACTGACGAGTATATTTCTGTTTGAAGGAGTTGCTCATATGTCGATTTTTTTTTTTACAACATTTTTTACAAGAAAAAGCTTAACGTTGCTCAACTTCCTGTCAAAATTTCGTTTAAAGTTCATGTAAAGTTCAACTGTAAAGTTATAAAGAAAACATTCTACTTTTAGTTGTCTTATAAGGTCAATAATTCCAGGGAAGTTTAATTCAATTCAAACGGCATATTGCAAAAAAGATGTCAGCAAAACAACGACTTGCTAAAACTATTCTGATAGCTCGATAAATTCCATGAGTGATTTAAAAAAGTTGCCAGCTTTGATGATGGTAATATTATCATATCAAAATATGGATATACGTCAGCGAAGTCTGAGAATGTGCTAAGGCCAAGAAGATTGTGCAGCCAGGTTTCGCATTCTTGAGCTGTTTGGCGCGCATTACATGTGTTGAAAAGCTTTAATGTTCTACGGAGTCTTTCAAGAGAGGTGCCCGCCATATCTTACATAGACTATGCCCCGTCGGAGAACGCTTATATTGCATTTATATTCGACAGCAAGTGAAAAAATAGGCCTACGCATAGAAATGATTAGATGTGTTAATGAATTAGTTCGCTTGATATTGGTTTCTTCATTAGTGACTTCGGTTAGTCTTCATCAAAAAACCATTTTCTTTGTTTCTGTACCTTTCCCACAGTATCCATTTGTACTGAAAAGGCTTGTTGACTTATTCTTACCTATAGGGAAACCTGCTTTTAAGTTTTTGCTCTACTTTTTTGAATTTTGAATTTCTTTATCCAATATTTTGATATGTTTTTTTCTGTTCCATAACTTAACTCATATTAGCCCCAAGCCAAGTCTATTATTCCCGTAGCATGGGCAGTAATTTCTCCAGTTTGAGAAAGAAGAACAGTCGATGCCTTATGTGCCGCTACGCCTAAAATTTTGACGAAGTTTAACGCATCATATACAGAATGGCAGAATTCGCTAACACATCTAATATTTCGTACTTCCTTGCGAACTGTAATAATAAGTATTTATAAAAGAATTGGAAAGACCAACATACCCTTAAAAAGGCGATGTCTTAGTGTTGTCGGTGTTGTTGTACCTGACATTTAGCAGAAATTTCAATGGAGTGAAATTAACCAATCGTGCCCAACCCAAATTTTTTCCTTGCTTAAAAAGGTCTGGATTTGTGCCTTCGCAAATTTTTTATAATTGTACAGCTTTGAAAATAGAAATAGTTGCAAAAAATTTAAAGTAAAAAATATGAAAAGACGTTAAAAAATAAATTATTCGCTTAGAAACATAGGAACAAATTATATTTAGAATGTAGCGTAAAATGTTTGTGAATAATTTCTGCATAATTGCTGTACAGAGTCTGTTAAATTTGGTGGGCAAAGCTGGTATCTAGATTTTTGATATGCGTTAAAATACTTTCAGAGCTATCAGAATATCTCCATTTCATTGGGATGTCAAAGGTAAAGCTTCACCAAAAGCATACCTGGAAAAAATCTGTAATTAATGCCGTAAGTGAATAAAAGTCCGTGTCAGATAAGAAGGGAACGTCAATATGGTAACATTATTTCCAAGCAATATGGTGAAGAAGCTTACAGGCAAACAAAGGACAAACTTGAACTTCCGTTAATCCGAGATTTTCGAAAGCTATCCAAGCACATGGTGAGGAATCCTTTATGCTTCGTACTATCTGTTGCGCTTGGAGAACCTAAAATTTGCCTACAGCACAGGTCATTAATGCTTGTCTTAAGTTGAGAGTGATCTTGACAAAGCGAAGGACTAAGTAAGTTATTTGTTTATTTATTTATTTAGTTACTTATACATGAAATTCAACTAAGCTAAATTAACAGTCAAATTCGATTAAATCGAATTTTTATAGTATACGATATATAGGCAGATGTGAAAAAAGAATAATAAAAACAAAATAACTTAAAATAATAATTCATAAATAAATAAGAGAGAAAAAATAATGCAAGTACACAGCTACCACAGAGTCACACCCACAACAAGAACAGATCAAGGTTGCAAGCGAACCCTTAAACCATTCCAAACATGCATAAGCTTGGCAACCGACACCGCTAACAACACAATTACTTTTCGAAATAAAAATATGGGAATTTGAGAATGCAAGTTAGTTTAAGTACGACATAGGTAAATCGCGCGTGTTAAACACAATTGCTTCAACAGACTTTAAAGAATCCGACATTGAGAACAAGTGATAGACGTCACTTAGGTTTCTGCAAACAACTCTGAACGAGCTAAACAGCTCATAATTGTGTTTACGTTCACTAAGCTTAATACAAATAAAGTACCTAGAGAAGCGGTTAGGAACATTAAAGCTTATCGCACCAGGTAATGCGGGCGGTACTTTGATTAAAAAGGAAACCCCAAGAACAAATCTACGTTTCTCAAATGACAGTAAGGATAACAAAAGCAACCTATTTTTGTAGGGGGAAGAGAAGCAATCGGTTCCCAACCCACATTCCTAAGGGCAGACATCAAGAATTGCTTTTGACGATATTCAATTGAATCCACATAGCGAGAACCACTAGAAAAGGCCATGAAAACATAACACGTAAACTCTAACGGATCCATTAGGTTCAGGCACACAACTACACCTTAGAGAGCTCAACCCCTCTAAAACGCTATTTTCTGAAATGACCAAATTAGGAATTGAATCCGAATTAGTTATCGGATATGGTTAGTTTGCAGGTAAATCGGAACTAGCAGTCGAAAAATTTTGTCGGAAGTATTCAGCAAAGGGATTTGAGGTTTCAAAATCGTCCGAGGACGCAGAGTCATTGAAAGGGACATGCGAGGGATTTATGGAGATTTTTCTTTTGAAATTAACAAATTTAAAAAAGTATTTAGGATTAGCAAACAGTGAAGATTTAATGAACTGAAGGTATCTGCAATAATATTGGTAGTTGAGGGAATTATGTTAATGCCTTGCTGCTGAGTAAGCGAAATAGTCGAAAGTAGAGCCACTTTTCGAAAATTTTTTGAAAAGCTTGTTTTTCATATTCTTGTAATATTTAATTGTCTTATTAAACACACACCTGCTTTGAGGTCGCGACTGCTTGATCGGAAAAGATGCAGAAATAGCTAGATTTTGTATATTGCAGAACGGTGACAGTAAGCTTTTAATATTTTCAGCTGAGAAATCGGGCATAATATGTGACAGAAGAGATTATAGCAGTAAAATGGAAATCATAAAATGTGTTTGCAAAAGTTGGATTTGAAGCATTAAACCAGTTCAACGAACCATCATGCTTGTGATGAAAGGAAATACACATTGGCGGATGATAAGGATCCTCAGATAAACGAAGAGGTGGGCAACGATTTGCACCAATCTCGGGGTAATTGGTGAAGATCAATCAGTCTACCATTACAATTAAGAGTGCAGTTGTATGGAACTAAATTACGATCAAATAATTCGTTAAAGATCACAACATCTCTATCAGAAGTTAAAGTAGGAATCAAACAGCCAGAATTATCACTGTAGAACCAAGAGACTTGAGGCAAATTAAAGTCACCTAACGCTATGACTATATCGGTAGGCCCAGTTTTCTTGACCACTTCACAAATGAGGACAACCTGTTTCTTATATATAGAGATATCCGAATTTGAGAGAATATAGGAACAGGCTGTATATAAGTGTTTATTAGGAAATTTCGCTCGAATGATAAATTCAACGTCGGGAGTAGTGGGATATTCAATTGATTTGGACGGAAATGACGAAGATATGGCAATTAATACGCCACCACCAATGCGATCCAATCGATCATTTCTGAAAACCTGGAAAGAATTGTAGAAAAGTTCAGATGAATGTAGATCAGGTTTTAACCAAGTTTCAGTGAAGGCCAAACAGGAAAACCCCGTGCTCACTGAAAGGAGGAAAGTAGAACGAATTTTTGAATTTAGGGGAAAGGGCTACTGAATTAGTATTACGGGGTCGATCACGAGGGATAAATTCCTTAATTAAGGATCCAACCGGCTACAATGGCTTATTTAGTAACATATCCATGTTTTCAGTCGGAACTAGCATTTTAAAAGACGAGATTTCTCTAGGTCGAGAAGGAGTCAATTTGAAAATACTAACACGCTTTAAATTGGCAGACGGGACTTCCGCCGCCAGATAATTTTTTTTGGTACCCACAGTTGTATTAGGTGCCAGTCTTGACACATATATTGCCTTTCTGGGAGGTACTGCAAAAGCTAACTCTACTTGGAACGGGAGGGATCACAGGTGTGGAATTTTGAGTTGGGGAGAATATAGGAGGGGTAACCACACTTGCACAAGCAGCTTTTGCGGCATGCCCTGAATGGTGACCATTATTCACACTCAACCAGCCAGGGGGAGACTTGGATTTATGATTATCTTTCTTCGCCTGAGTAGAGCGAGTGACTTCATTGGGAGGTGATACCCTTGCCATTTCAGCATAGCTTAAGCTAGACCGACTTGCCGACTTATTTGTAACTTTTTTACTAACTGCCGAATCAAAGATAGCAGAAACGCTAACGTTCATTATAGACATTGTGGAAGCGCTAACTTGAATCAACGAATCAGACTTGGTAGAACTCGGAGGTGACATACCACACGCTACGTTACGCGTTGTAACTTTACTAGCTGGCGAAGAAGAAGAGTGTTTAATATAACGACACTCATCAAACGTAGTCTTAATTATTTCAAACTTATCACACAAGGAGCCAAGATTTTTGTTCAAATCTGAGAAACTATTTCTCGTTTCTGAGAAGAATTTAAACAATCATGTCTTGCTTCTTACAGTCAGGACATGACCACCCTTTAGAGCACACGTTGTATGGCAAAAAAGTTCGCAGAGCGAGCACGGGATGAATTGTTCAGATTGTGGGCCTGCTTTCACACAACATGGTGTACATAACCAATCCATGTCCAATGAAACACAACAGAAGGAGATTATGAAAAAAAAGAACAAAAAACTAAAAGATTGGACGACACAAAAATGGCGAAAACAATGACAAAGCCAATACGAGATGAACCGTTCACATTCTGAGCCTGTTTTCGCACGACATGGTGTATATAAACAATCCATGTCCGCTCAAAAACGACAGAAAAGGGTTATGAAGAAAAAAAAGAACAAAATGCAAAAAGATCCACAACACAAAAATTGTCAACAAATTAAACGAAACTTGTCACTTTCGTTGACACTGTAAATATAATGCGCAAGCAAAACAAACTCTAAAAACATATTAACAGAAAAAAGAGAGACTTTTACCAAGAGCTCTAATTGTTGTTGCTCAAAACTAAATTGACTTTCACATAAAAGATTAATATATTTCTTATAGATTACACTTTATTCTCTTAACGATTTTTGTACTTTAGACTCGAATAAAGTAAAAAAGCTAAGAAATACACAAAGAAATAACGCAACTACAACGCTCGCAGACTTGCCAAACTGAGAAAAATGAGCAAAAGAAGATAATGTTGCTGAATATATTTTGCCTCTTATCACGGCAGGGATAAGAGCAGCGTAGCCACATTATTTTAGACGGACATAATTCCTGATTAACGCCTCCTGTTTTCTCGTTGATCGCTAAGCAACTCCTTCATTACAGCTGCCTTTATTGGTTTTATGTAGACCTACATTTATGTTTGATAATACATTTTGAAGTAACCACAATCACTATGAAAGACCTCTGCCAGCAATCAGTATACAGATACCTTTCGGGCTAAGAATCCTGCAAATAAAAGGAGGCATTTTAACCGGGGTACTTGACTTCCGCACAATAAGCGCTCTGAAACAAAGAAGGCTCGTTGTACATTGATTATGTCAAATCCGAGATATTCGTCAACAAAGAATAGTAGAGAAACTTTCTGAATTTTGCCCATGCCAAGACGCTGGTTTGGGATAAAATCAAATTTCTATAACACAATTGATCAGTTCAGAAAGAAAACGTACTTTAAGAAATGCCCTACCCACCTGCATCGGTTCGCTTCGAGTATTATTTGTTCCCAACTTTAAAGAATGAAATGTTAATAAACCAATTTTTAAACACTGGCGGCTCAGAAACATCCATTACTTCAAGTTTTAAATTTTTAGGGGTTTCCTTATGTTGAACCACGCTTGGCCAACGTGGTATCAAATGGTTTGATCTATGCGCATGTGATGGACATTCCTCGAAAACAAACAAAATATCACCTTTGGTCTTTAACACTATGAGCCTAAATTGTCGGCTACAAAAAGAAAACGTTATTCCCTTTTGCACTAAAAAGAACATTATATTTTGAGAGTCCAACAAGGAGATAGAGGGAGACAGGGAGGAGAGAATACGATACGAAAATGGATCATTTTTATTTTAATCAGGACGGGTCTTTGAAAAACTGCACGGCCGGGACATTTATGGTACGCGAGCAAATATCGAATCTTATGGCAAAACTATAATTTAAATTTAAAAACTGTTACAGAATAAAACGTTAATTTTTCTTTATTTTTGGAAAACATATGGCAACTTTTAGGTCCTAATTAGGAATTTTGTAGTCTAAGAAAATGGAAGATACAAAATTACACGTACATGCGTGTGTCTACATTTTATAAAACGTCATGAAGCGGCCTCTTCAATAAACGATAGACTGGATACTGTTCGATGTTTAAAATGACGTAAAAGTTGTTAATACAACAATAGCAAGCGTTTCCAAGTGCCAGAAGTGTTACTTAACAACAAAATCTACGTTGATGTATGTGTGCGTTTAACGTAACAAGTCCGATGACTTTGATTCATTTAAAATCGTAAACTAAATACTGTGAATTTTTTATTTCAATAATGATTGATAAATGTGACAGCAACTAACTGTTGCAGTTTCGACCGCACTTCTTTTTCTTTATGGGAAAACCTCTTAAAGAAAATTATTAAACTCGACTTTTTTCTGCTGTTGTTGTACTTCTTGTTGCTTGATATTGTTATTGTAGTTGTTGACGCATTGATAATATAAATAGAAGAAAAATCAACAAAAACCAATTTAACTGACTGATACGTTAATGTGTTGATGTTTAAAGGTGGATATGGTTGGTTATGTTTACTTCTCCGTTGTAATAATTGCGTTTACTATTTTTTCGAAGCTTTTCTACTGCACTGTCTTTTTAGCAACCTAACAAGTCACTATCGTGCAATTATTAATTTGCTTTTTTTAGCTATGGTCGACGAACGGGAAATTGCGCAAATCAAATCAGACATAGATATATGTGCACACACACGAACACCCAGTCATCATCGCCTATCAACATAATTTTGTCAAAACGATGACTTTTTCATTTTTTTTCCGTTTTTGTTTACAAAAACCTCGTGATCATATGCAAGACAGGAAGACTAACAAAAAAGGGGAAAGAAATTTTGTGATAAATTTGGCAACAGCTTTGTTTTGGCTTTGTGTTTTTATTGTTCAGAGAAAGTGTAAAAAATTAAAAACAAACAAGTTACTTTTGGCATTGTTTCTTCATTCGTTTCCTAGCGCAATCTGAGGGCGAACGAGAAACAACGAACAGTAATATGTTCCTTCTAAAATTTTTGATGCATCTTCTTCAAGCGATTCAAGTACAATGTTATTACAGTTAACGTTAATACATAAGTATATGTTAACGTCCAACACTTCGGCGACAAAGTGTTGCAAAATAACAAAAACTTCAGGAAAAGTTAAACATATTATTTCGATATTACAAACATTACAAAATATTTTTAGAGTGTTCATTTTTCACATTCATTAACCAAAAATATTTAAAAACTTCAAGCTTTCAACGATGTATGCTGGAGAGCTTACACTCTGTCGGTTAAAGCGAGAGTCTTTCCTCCTAATAATTCATATCTTAAAAACTAACATCGGAAGAGTTGACAGGCGTAGGCATCTTAGTATGTGGCATGCGAGAAGGGCAAGAAATGTTCTCACCTCATAAATATAAATGGAAACTCTTGGAAAGTTTGTATGACCAAATATCTTTAGCAAAATAAATTCATACTTCGTTTATCAATATTTTCACTTGTTAAAAGCAAGCGGGGATTTTCGCATACAGTAGCAATTATGGCGTCGAAATAATTAAATTATTAAGTACCGGTACGAATATCCTATCTTTGATCTTATTTATTTATTTTATTTATTCCACTTATACTAGAAACTCAACTAAACAAATAACAGTCGAGTTCAATTGGCTCTTAATGCAAAACTTATATTAATTAACAATAAAATTGAGTATAAGCATAATAAAACAAATAAGAAGAAAAAAAAAGAAAAAAAGCATGTACATTATTAGCATAGAAGCACACTTACAACCGGTGCAGGACCAAATTGCAAATGAAGCCCTAAGCCATCGCAAACATGCATAAGCCTGGCAACCGATAATAAATTGACAATAATTCACTTTCGAAACGTAACGACTTTTTAAGGATAAAAGCTAGTTTAAATACGACATAGGTAAATCGCGTGTATTAAGCAATGTTGCTTTAATGGACTTTAAAGAGTCCGATAACGAGAATAAGTGGTAGACGTCATTTAGGTTCTTGCAAACGACTCTGAGCGGATTGAACAGCTTATAATTAAATTTACACTGATTAAGCTTAACCAAGATAAAGTGCCTCGAGAAGCGGTTGGGGACATTACAGCTTATTTCACCAAATAATGAAGGCGAGTCAATAGCACCATTTATTACTTTAATTAAAAAGGAAACGCCAAGAACAAATCTACGTTTCTCAAGAGACGGTAGGGACAGCAGAAGCAACCTATTTTCATACGGAGGAATAGAGGCAATCGGATCCCAACCCAAATTTCTAAGGGCAAACAGCAAGAATTGCTTTTGAACAGATTCAATTGAATCTACGAAGCATCTATATGAAGGACACCACACAACTGAGGCATACTCGAGTATCGGTCTAACCAAACACATGTACAGCCTTTTCGTAATGTAGGGATCATCAAACTCTTTGGACCACCTTTTTATAAAACCAAGCGTGGACCTAGCTTTGCTAATCGAGAGCTCAATATGCAAGTTAAAACGTAACCTACGGTCAAATAGAACGCCTAAATCTGTAATCGAATCGACGTCCTCCAACTTATGCGAATCTATGAAATACTGAGTAATGAATGACTTTCTTCTTGAGAATGAAAGCTTCTTACATTTACCCAGATTTAGTTTCAGAAGATTCAAAGAGCACCATGCAACGAAATTATCCAAATCACCTTGAAGCTGATGTGATTGCGATTCAACAAAGAAGGAAGAAAACAGTTTCACATCATCAGCATACATTAAGATCTGGCTGGAATTAACCACCGATGCGAGATCGTTAATGTATAAACTAAATAAAATAGGACCTAAGTGACTTCCTTGAGGTACGCCAGACGTAACGGGAAATTCATCCGAGGTGATGGAGTTAAACAAAACCCTGAAGGATCTATTGTGCAGATAAGAGCTTATCCATTTCACTAAGTAGGGTGGGAAACCAGAGGCTTGGAGTTTAAAGATAAGTAGTCTATGGTTAACCATATCAAATGCTTTGCTTAAATCAGTGTAAATAACATCTGTGCGAGAGCCGCTAGAAAAAGCCTTGAAAACATGACAGGTAAACTCTAACAAGTTGGTGACTGTAGATCGCCCTTTACGAAAGCCGTGATGGAATGAGTATGAGGTTAAAACAAAACTGACAACATTAAACGTTGTAAATATGAATTTCTGTAAATAGTTCGTAGATGGATATTCCCAAGAATTTTAAATTAAGGCTACGTTAACTTACAAAGTCACAATTCAGTGATACGCACATAATCTCAAAAGAAGTTGAATAACAACGTAAATTCATAAAAGGCTATTTTAAGTTCCAACAAGCAAAAAAGATTTGCATATAACAATGATGACTAAACGGACAGAAAAAGTATAAATAACCAAATCGTATTTGATTCTATTTACTTTGCAAATCTTACTTTTTTTTTTAAATAGCCAAGACGATTAATTTTATGAATGAATTTTTGTATTTTTGACGTCCTTTGAGATATCTTAAGTGGAGTGTGATTCTATATAGGTGGAAGGCGAAAAAGAAAGTCGAAGCAAGAATTTAAGGGTTGACGGTTGACGGACGTAGGTGATCAATTTGTTAAGTGCTTGCATGTTTTTTGGGCATATTGAGAACGATTGGCACATTATATATTAATCAATATATTTTCCCCCATTTTTATAACTATTTCCCATCTTTCTGGCAAGCTGGCGATATTGCGTCGAAAGAAAGATTTCTTTAAATCAAACAACAAAAGTAATGAACGTCGAAAATGCAATATTGAGCTTTCCATTATTAGTAGCTGTATACACTGATTAACACTATTTATCATAGAATGCTATAGAATACAGAAAAAACCAAAACCATTGAATTTAGCCATTATGTGCATTGATGGTTCTCATTAATTTATAATTTTCATTAATAGTTGTGGCTGGCCAAAATACCTGCATGCACCTGTTGGAAGATTGGAATGCTTTCATAACAAAACCGAAATTGCTTTTTTTCACACTTTGCGCAAAGTTGCATATTTTCCCTTGCCAACACGTAATCCTAAAGTCCGGGTCGATTTCCTTTAATATGCCTTTATGACAATGCCCAATGGCATAGAAGTCGATGTTTTCTACACTGATTCTAGTGAGGCCTAAAATTGGCCAAAAATTATACCGCTCAGAGTGTGTCAGAGTGTGGGCCTTTCCCACGTAACTGAAGATTTTATTCATAACTTTATATCTTCATACTAACTTGCTATTCATTATAATAAATGTGTGATTTTATTATTACACCCATCACCGAAGGATGATCATTTTATCAAAAGGTTTACAGCACACAGAAGGAAGCTTCAGAGATCCCACAAAATATATGCATCAGCAAATTTTGAATCGATTTAAGCATATCCATCAGTCCGTCTGTGTAATGTCTGTTGAAACAATCTCCTGGCAGCAACAATGAAGCTACCGATTTCAAATTTGGCCAAAAAACATTGGAAGTTCTTGCACGCAGGTAGATATTGAAAATGGCCAAAATAGTCGAAGGACACGCCTATAGAACCACACAAAGGTGAAGCAAAATTCGGCCACCCCTACTTCATTTTATAGTATGTCATAAACTCAATTTTTTTCAACACTGTACACAACACACACAAGCAAAGTTCAAAAATTCCACAAAGTATGTAAATTCTTGGCAAGTTTCAACTACCGAATGCACCTAAGCATGTACGTCGACTTATCGGTCCCTCTGTCCCGTTCGCAATAATAAATATATCACCTATAAACTTGCAAAGAATTTGAAAATCTCCCAAGCTTTTCAAAGAACTCTCCGACAAAGCCCACACCTCTATGGAATAAAAGTTGTGGACGCCTTTGTTTTCCGTTTTTTTTGCTAATTACTCATAAGGACAACACATACATCGTATAGGTTTACACTTTCATTCTAAAGACAGAAAATATCAACCGCGCCCACTAAATGTTATAGGGTGTGAAAATTTCGCTCTTGTTCTTTAAAAACATTGACAAAGAAGCTTAAAAATATATGTATAGGAATATATTTCTTCCAGCAATAGTAAGCTTCTACCGTTTGTTGAATTGAAATACAACGCTAATGTTCCTTAACACAAGGTGTATGCCTAGCTAAAAGCTAGACAAGCCCATTGATAGTTTAAAAGTAGATAGAATAGATAGCCGAAATGAGTTTAGTGTTTGATTTTTGCCTATTTATGCGCATGCTTATGTATCGCAAGTGTTTCTAAGTGTGCAAATGGACATTGATTACAATCATAGATTAAACATATCAAATATTTTTTAAATTTTCGGCAAGTACAAAAGACACTCTTGTTGTAAGCTGTTGTCCGCGATAAGATGCCAGGATAAAACGTATAGTAGATATGCGAATATTTCGCCACTCTTTAAAATTGATAAAAAATAGTGCTTGCTTCGAAATAAGTGCAAACGAATCTGGACTGTGGGTTGCAAACTGAAAAAGCGACGGTTTTAACATGTGCGCATGCGTAGACGGTATAAAAGCGTTTCCTGCTTTTCTTTCTCAGTCAAAGTAAAACGAACTGCCTGAAGACGTTTCAACATCTATATAAATGTGTGGGCTGGTTTGGTTCGAGAGTCTTTTGGGTGGGTGTTTGCTTTTCGTCATGCCTTTGCTTTCTTTTCCCTTATTTCTCAGCAGCCATTGACATGTTACGATGTTTTGATAAATTGCAATTTTGTGTAACCACGTCGTACGTAAGCTTAAAATTACCGTTTCTTTAAAAATATTTAAGCACAAGGTTCAATGACATTTAAAAACTCCTGCCGAAAAATACTAAAGTCACGTTTACCCTGTTGCATGGCTGTAGTTATCGAGCTTGGAGATGCCTTTTTTGTTTACTTTTTTGTTGATATTTTTTGGAGGAGATGATGGTTAATGTCTTGCATGTTTTAGTGTTTAAATGTGGTAGGAAGTGTGTTTTTGTCCCACATACAGCCACATATAGACGGACGCAGGCACGAATATTAAGCAAATACCCAGATATTACGAAAGCAAAAATTTCTTGTCAGGCTGACTGGTTTGGTTGTCTGCTTCATTCGAACAGACATATTATTCACTCTGCAAGGTGAAGTTGTTGTTGGTAACCTTGAAACCACTACATTAACCGCTGTTACCAGAAACACTTGTTACTATTATTACTACGAGTTGATAGCTGCATATGTGGCGAAGCAAGCAATAAAGATTACGCAAACAACTACACGTTGGACACTTACTGCAGATGAATCAATCGAGACATTTAAGTAAAAGAAGTTTGCACCCTTCATTTCTCTCCATTTATTAAAAACTGCTTTAGTTAGAGAAAAACATAGAAACACTTTGAACTTTGAGTAAAAAACAAAATGAACAGGCAACAAAGTAAGAAAATTATTTTCGGTCATGGGTGAATGTTTTAAACTCATCACCGCTACCGCATAAGAGACGAAAAATGTAGACGAACTAAATTTTCATGCTCTACAATATAAAGTGGAACGTGGATGATTTTTCCTCATTTCAGAATAAAAGTGAAAATGTTGTATGTGTTGCTTGTTATGAGTAACAAACAAAAGTGGTCGCAGTTTTCTTACATAGAAGTGTGGGCGTTATAGGAGTGTTCTTTGATAAGTTTGGACCGTTTTCAAATTATTTTGGAAGTTAGTAGGCGATATCTTTATTTTTGTGGACAGGAGGACGTGTACTGCAACGTTGCGCAAGCAAACAGATGGACAGATGAACGATCAGACACACTAAGGTGCATTCCGAGTTTGGAACTGGCCAAGAATTTATGGGGTTTTTGCAGCTTGCTTCTGTAAGTTATGAAGATTTTGAAAAAAAAAAATTAAATTATGATATTATAAAATTAAGTAGGCCCGGCCAAGTTGTACCATTTTTCCAGAGATAGTACAGTATTGATTATAAAAAATACATTTAAATTTTTGTAGATTTATTTGCCGTAGTTTATAAATAATGAGCAAAAAACAAATTTTTCAACCTTGTATAAAACAGAGATGTCCTCACTTCACGCCGTACTGTAGGCGTGCTCTTCGATTGATTTGACGCATCTTTAATACCGACCTGTGTGTAAGAACATCCAATGTTTCTGCCAATGTCTACAATAGAAAAAGAGCATGTTTAAAACAGACATTACATAGACGGAAAGAGCGCGAACGCCTTTTTGAAAAGTTTTTTCAACAGATTGAGAGCTTCCTCAGTGTATATAATTTAAAGCGACACAAATACTTTCAAGGTGATTGTGTAAAAAATGAACAACGTGCACTTTGCTAACATATGCCGTTAGCTTTAGAGCCACCGGTACGCCCTAATTAATGTCGGTTATAATGTGAAATGCAGTTTGTCTTTAAGGCTATTCAGAGAGATGTATGTGCTTTTTTACACATAGACATCAATATCTTAGCGTTTGCAACGCTGCTCTAAGCAGCTAAAGTGAAATGTAGAAGTAAGAAGTAACATTCCTCTTGTACCATTTCCATCGTAGCTACCGGGTCAAAAATCTATCTACTTTTCTAATTGTCGGTGTGGCAAATTTCCAGTGAGAACTACTCCTGTTTAGTTTTACTTGGTCGTGGAAAAAAAGTTTTGCCGAATTTTACAGCACTATTTTGTGCTAAAACTTATAACAAAGATGAAAAACAATTTTTGTTTTTATTAATTTAAAGCAGTTTGACCCGATTCACAAGCGCTGTACAATAGTTTAGTGTGCCCAAGCACCAAGCCCGCAGTGAAGCGTAAATTAAACGCAACTCCGTCTTTCTAAACAAAAATTTTTGAGTTTTGCGCACACAAATTTGAAAAAATAGAATTCCGAAATGTTACACATTTACTTTGCGAAAAACTCTACTAATTATATTTAGAGCCGATAGCCTGTGTTGCTAGTGCTCAATGTCTCTTTTTTTAGTCTAAGAATTCAATTCATTAGTCTAAAATTAAAATAATAATAATAATAATAATATTTAAAAAGGGAACAAATGGGCCACGCCCATACAAAGTTACAAGTAAATAAATTTTGTATTTTTCATTTTTATTATATTTTATAAGATAAACAAGATCGAATGCTTAAAACTGCTTTGCACATTCCTCAAATGAGGACATATTGTTTGCCTAAAACTCGGCAATTCTACACTCACACCACGACCTGGTGGATTAATCTTTTCTTAAAAATATCGTGCAAAGAGCTAAGTGTGTTAATTCTCAATTAATTACGGGGATAGATCAATTTCCCTCCTAACAATACTTTTTAGTAAGGTAGAAGGTTAAAGATAGATTTTATCTACTCTTTTATGACAATAAATAATAACTTGGAACGCCAAAGATTTGAGATGGTAAGTATTCAAGATTGATTTGGCATCGACCGAATATAACTTTCCTACTTGTTTTGTATACAAAGACGCGTACGTGAAAACTTATATTTTCAGCTTTTTAATTAGAATTTCTTTAATTAGTTTTATATGATTAATTATTTTAAAGATCGCAAGTTAGAAAACCGTGAAGTTGGGAAAGGTGTGCAATAATGGTTTTTCGGTTTTCTATTGATTCTATTTCTTCTTTATGTTTGCAAACAAAAATATAGTTATCTGTCAATGGAACAAATGGATAGACAAAATATTTGAAAAAATGAGAAAAAGAGAACGTTAAAAAAAGTTACACAACCCAAAAAAAAGAGAAAACTAATTTTAAATCGTATAGCTACTTTAAGCCTTGTTGTGCTCGTCACACCAATCAATTTACTAATACACAACATATGTAAATATGGCAATATTTATATGCGATATTTTAACGATTTCTTGTGAAATTTTTCTTTTATTTGTTTTTATTAAAATAAAATTTGAAAAAAGACGAAAGGTTTGAGCCATCTGTATTACCAACGACAAGATGCGCATACGAACCAATCAGGATGTACTTACGTTTCATCATGTGGTATTTTAAATATTTTTTTCTTTATTTTTTGTACTCTATACCATTATTTTATACCCTACACCACTTGTGGCTAAGGATACGGTAAGTTTGTGAGGATGTATGCAACATCCAGAAGGAGTTGAAGGAATTACTTTCTGAATCGATTTAAGCGTTTCTGTTCGTCTTGTCTTCTTGTATTTAGCCTACAGTTGTGAGATATTTCAATGAAATTTTGTCCATTGGCGTGTTTGGGCCCAAGGGCGCTATTGAAAATGGTTTGGACGGGACCACTTTTTTGACTACTTTGCATGCAACACCTTATATAATGTTTTTGCTTGTTGTTATTATTATTATTATTATTATAAATTTAGCCAGAGAATAAATTCTAAGACTAAAGTCTTAAAGCACTAGCATCTAGGGCTATCGGCTTTTTATTAAAAACTCTACCGCACTTGAGGTTTGAACCCACGACTATTGAGTTGCTAGTCGAGACTCTTGCCTACTCGGCCACTCAGGCGGATTGCTTGTTGTTATTTCATGTTTTTCGACAGAAACTCATTAAATAATTATCAATGAAGATTATGAGAGTTGAGAAGAAAGAGCTTCCAATATAGTACAATTGCTATTCATTCGTTCGCCTGCTATATAAACCTAATTGACTTAAAGTAGCTTGGTCTTTTTTTGGATTCTTTTTGCAGCCTGCTCTTTTCAAATGATTGCAAACTGCCATGTGGTTGGCGTTTAGTGCGTCCGCTATTTTCGCTTGCGTGACTGTCTTGTTCCACCAGTTGCAAAATTTAATCGACTTATTCGGCGAATGCGAGTTGTATCTTTGACATCGATATACCCAAAAGGAGTCGAGCAAACCATTCCTGGCTCCTTCGCTCACTCACAACGTTCTCACCACGTACTGCAAAAAGAATTGTTTTCGCAGCTTTTTTGTATTTCTTCAGATATTTGACTCATTTTCAAATCGATGTAACTTTTTACACGAGGAAAGAATAACGAAATTATCTTTACAAAAACCTTTTAAGCTCATGTTCGTTTGAGACGATCAGCTGAATGCTGCCCGATATACAGCCACCAACACCATTTAGGGGCAAAAACCGCAGAGTACAGTGATTGCACGAATCAAATAAAAAAAAAAATAAAATACCAACCTGCGCACGTTAACGTGATAAAATAAGGATTTTATCATGCGTGGCGCACAAACTATTAAAATAAAGTTAATTGTACGCATATAAATCTGGCTAAGCATGCAACTTGCGTCGCTGGGCGCTTGATAGCACATATTTGCGAAATTTTTAAATTTTCAGTGCTGCTATTTACGTCGGCGATAATAACGCTCCCGCCTCATTCCAATTATCATACCCAAAATTATTAAGTCGTCGCTATCCATCTCCTTTCGTCGCTCAAATATTTTCTTTAAACGCATTAAAGGTTACTAGTTAATTTTAAATATTGTATTATTAACTATAGCCTGAACTTATTCCTTGTCCCTCTTTGAACATTGACTTGTCTTCTGCTCCCAAAAAATCACTTCTTTCTTTTTGATATAAAAAAACGCTTTTAAAAAAATTGTTGACTTTAGTAGTTCTGCACATCTTCATTAGCATTCGCCTAAAGAAACACTAAACTTATCACTCCCATTTAGCAGCACACGCAAGCTATGTGGTTAGTGCTTAAGATGGAATTGCTCCACTTTCGAAACAAACATATTTACAGCACCGCCAACAGCTACAACTTCCATCTAACAAATATTAGAAAATCTAATTTCTTTGAATATAAACTGTTTACAAACAGAAAAATCATATGTGCATTTAATTTATATTTTGCATTAAATTTATATTTTTGACGTTTACGAAGCAACCCCTTCAGATCAAGAGAGGGACCAGGAAATTTAATGAAAAAAAAAAATATACTTTTAAATAAAGTACTTTTTCAAGACATAAATTCAGTCGACCGATTCTCTTTTAGAAAGGTCAAACGGCTAAACACGAATAAATAAAACTAGAAACAACCAATTCAAACATCCACCAAAAGCGAAACACATTAGTATAATTTCCATTTTAAATTAAAATCAACCAAATGTAGAGTTGTCATTAATTAGAAAATGAATGCTGTTTTGGTTTAAATTTTTAATCGACGGATTATAAAATGTACTATTTCGCAAAAATCTAAAAAACTGAAAAAAAAGAAAATTTAAATTTATAACATTTCAAAAGAGTTTTAAAAGTCTCGTATTTTTTTCAAATTTTTTCTCCAGGAGAAACAAAACCAGGTCAAACAAGTAAACAACAGCGAATAGCAAATGTTAAACAATTAAGTTTATAATTTTAACAAATTTTTTCTATGTTTAACGAAATCAAGCGATATCAGACATGCAACAATAAATTTCTAAGCCAATGTTTTCATTACAACTTTTGATGGACAATGACCCAAAGCAATAAAAAAATTAACGATTAAGAAAATTATATGCAGTTGTGATCAAATTGTTTATACCCATCATCGTTATTCTATTTGTGTAGAAAAATTTTTTGGAAACTTATAAGGTGTATTGGTTGTAGTTTATGACCAATTAGTAAGAGAAAGGAACAGTAAATGCTCTCTGTTTACATAGACGTGTTCTTTGAAAAGTTCGGTCTATTTTTAAATTCTTTTGCAAGTTTCTTAGGCGATGTCTTCATTTTAACGAATGGGATATACTACAGAGTTGCGCAGGTGGACAGATGGATAGATGAATACACGGACCCATTAAGGTGCGTTCCGAATTTGGATAGGAGCTTATACACTTGACCGGGTTTTTGAAGATTACACGTACGCGTTACGTATTCGAAAAAAATGAAATTATGACACACTAAAACGTTGAGTAGTGTAACGTTTTAGATATCTAACCTTTGCACGGATGTTATTATTTTGTTATTAATACCACGAACTTAACGCATGTTTTAATAAAATGTAAATAGACCCATGATAAGTTTTTGTTTCGCTACAAATATTACATTATTTTAAAAATAACATGCTTACTATTAATTTTGAAAATTTTCCCCGATAAATACATCTCTAAGCCCTATCCATACAATTTTTTCCTAGCCCCTCAGTCACCCCCCAGGAAGTCTTACCAGTATTTTTATATTTTTAATAATAATACATTCTTTTTTTATTTTTCAAAGAAAGAAATAGAAAGAAATATAACAAACCAAAATTTATAGGTAGATATAATTAATCTAATTTATAATTCAAGATGCTCATTTCAAGGTCAGGTATGTTTTTATATTTTTTTTTTAACTTTTTTTTTAAAAAAAAAGGAGTAATCTATCACAATTTATAGGATATTAAAAATTATTTATAATTAACAATGAATATACAGAATTATAAATTAAACAGAAAAAAAAAAGTTATTCAAAATAAAGGGAAAGTTTAGTTTATTTTAATTTTACAATTTATAAGGAACTTACCAAATCTAACAACCACGTCGATGCGCATCGCCGCAACTAAAAGAATTTTTAACAAATTATAAATTTTAAAATTTTAGAATATTATTAAGAAAAAAAAAAATAACACAAACAAAATTGTCAATTATTGATCCGACGTCTTAATGATACCACGCGCAAACCCAAGTTAAGTAAAACGGTGTGAAGAGGAGTTTTCTTTTACACGAATTATTGATCTTTACGTGTTTTTCACTTTCTTTTACATTAGCTTGCTAATTTTTTTCAAGCTTTGAGTTTTTGTCTCCTCTTTATATGCCAGAGTTCTCAATAATGTAGGAAGCATTTGTTTGTCGTTTTTTTTTTTTAAATTAGAACACCTCTTATTGTTTCCTTTTTTAACATTATTCGCTAACTTTTCTTTATTTTCAAAGTATTCGTTTTTTTTTTTTCTTAAATGTCTCTCGTACATCATCCGCAGTCGACCAACGATTTAGCTAAATCAATTTACACCTTTTTGAAGTTTTTTTTTTCATTTCCTTTTCTTTTGCATAAAAAGGTTTCTGTCATTTTTCCTATTTTTTCCTAATTTTAAAACATACATTTGCGATTATTATCCGCACAGGCTTTTTTCACTTTTTATGGTCGCAACCTAGCGATCGTTGACTCCTGCACTCTGTAGTGTACGTTCTCAAATTCCACATTTTCCATGATTTTCTTCGTTAAAATCCTGTTCAAAGGGATTTCCAACTTTTTACCAAAAAAACTAAAATTCCCTTCCCTTAAAAAACGGTTTTTTCGTTCTTTCTCAAAAGAAAAACAAAACAATTCCTCCCTTTCTTTCTTCACAAAAAAAACCCTTTTTTCTCTTTTTATTTTTTTTTATTTTTGTATTTATTTATTTATTTATTTTTTTATATACTACAGTATCTATTACACTAGACGTGGTCCTTATTTACCAATTTTCCACACTACAGCATCGAATGAGTAATTGACAAAAACCAACAGATTTGGCCCATTTTCAATATCTACCTGTGTACAGGAACATCCATGTTGCTGCCAAATTTGAAGTCGATCGCTACATTTTTGCGGCTGGAGAATGTTTATACTGCACATTATATAGAGGGACAAGCTTAAGTCGATTCAGAATTTCACGCTGATCAAGAATATGTGTGTGGTGTCTGCAACTCTTCGCGCAGAGCGTTGCAAACTTTTTGCCAAAATGAATATACGTCCTCCTGATGGGTGACGGATCCAAAAAGCAAAATTACAAACGCACAGAAAATACAGAAGAAGATGAGTAAAGACCACTTGCATCTAAATTTGTATATCGGAAATAGCTACGTTGTTCCATATAAAAATAATATAAATAATAATAATATAAATAACTTATAAAGACATAGATTTGTTGGTAAACGATACATTCAGTTTGCCATTGTGGGCTCCTCCTACGTTTATGCTCGTAGCCAGCTAAAGCACGCACGCTCTTGTCTTTTGCTAATTGAATATTGAATCTTCTCGGCAAAAGTGTAAAAAGATGTGCAAAATTTATAAAGTTTTAATTGAAATTGACATAGACTTCACAAACAGATCCATTCAATCTTCAATTTCAGATATAATGTGTCGCATAAACTAAAATGATCAAAAGAGTTGTACTTGCTTGCCGGGACAAGCATATGTTTAATGAAGTGAAATCATTTCTTCTATCCCTTGAATTGAAGACCATTAATTTATGGGACAAGTCATGTACATGATTTTTATCCAAAATTCACTTAAATTTCTTTTATTTTCATAAATGCGCAAAAAATTTGCCTTGTTAAGTTAGTTTACAAAGTGTATTTGTGTTTTGCTTTTATTGAGTTTCTTTTCTTTTAACGAAGAGCAGTAAAGTAGTACATTTTTTCAAACGTTCACGAATGTTGGCACAAATAATTTGTGATTAAAAAAAAATATAAGATGATTAACACAAAGCTTTTGGTTAGCTTTCTATACGTTGTTTCGAAATTTATGTAAGTTTATAATTATAATCAATTCATTTTATTATCAATTTTTAATTTTTTCTTAATTTATAAACAATATAACACTCAACCACAGAAATAATCAAAATTGTAACCGAAACCTCCAATTTTTTTTGCAAACTGGAAGTTTTAAAAATTTAGAAAAAAACCCGCATATTTATAACGATCACAGTCATCCTAAAGAAGATAGGACAACTAAAAGAGCTAAATTTTCATACTCTATAATACGGAGTGGCACGACTGATTTTTTCTATTTTCGGCGTGTGGCGTTGTAGACATCTCCTACCTATCTCATGTATTTTATTAGCTCAGGAGATATTTGTCTATAGTAAATATTTCGCAGATATAAACTGATGCTGATTGACTAACAATAAATTGTAGGGACCAATTTTCTTTTCTTTTTAGTTCGTACAATTTTAAAATGTATTTTTTTTATTTATTAATTTCTTTTTTTTTGTCAATTTTTTTAAACATAAGTTAAGAGTTTCTTTGTTGACTTATTCCTTAAACGTTGTTGCGCTCTTGTTTATTC
Organism: Glossina fuscipes; assembly: GCF_014805625.2. Classification (NCBI taxonomy): domain Eukaryota; kingdom Metazoa; phylum Arthropoda; class Insecta; order Diptera; family Glossinidae; genus Glossina; species Glossina fuscipes. The sequence goes on along the minus strand of NW_023998460.1, from coordinate 1,142,904 downwards.
ATATGTCTGCCTGAGCGACTTTTGTGCAAAATTTACGCACACTTGCTAGAGCGTTAATTAAAATACTTACGTCCACATTTATTCAATTTTATGAAAGCAACCAAAAATTCATAGAAATTTTTAATACAAATATCTATAAATGTATTGCAAAGAAACGCAGACCTGCTTTAAAAACTTAGAAATTTTAAACGTGCAAGCAAGTATTTTAAATATGTACGTAAATACATTTAAAACCATGCGAAATATAAAAAAAGTTTGTTTCAACTAAAGCCCTACATATTGTACGAAACCAAAAAAAACGTCGTTTTTCAGAAATGGAACAAAAAAAAGTGAACTTTTTATGCTATTAGGCGCACATTACAGCGCCTTTAAAACCATTAAAAAATACGTAATAAATATCTGTGGATAATTGCTTCTTTGTTGCATTAGTTTATATCAACAGCCTTATGCGTTGGCATCACATAATTGCTTACAATTGAACAACAACAGTTTTTTACCTATTACTTTATTTGTGGGTATTATTGGTACTACTTTATGTGCTTTGTAAGCGTAAACATGGTCGCACATATTTCGAAAACTATGACTTAAAACTTAATTATCTTTTAAATGCATGATAAGGTTATTACTTATTTATTTACTTACACATGACATTCAGCTAAAATAAATTAACAGCCGAATCCAATTGACTATAAGAAGTAAATCTCATACTCCTAGTCTGACAACTAACGCACGCGAGATCGTAAGCTTTTGATTGTTCTATTGCTTAAATTTTTTTTATCGTTTCATACGCGTTTAAAGCTAAGTATTTGCAAAAATATAAAAGTACTAAAGGTGTAAAAGTGTAAGAATTACATAAATTACATTAAAATTCTGTGATTTTCATTTTGGTTCTTGCGATTACCACTTGTGCTCACAATAGTAAATCTCTTTCGAGTTTTTTTTCTTCTTTTCGTGTTAATAGCTTTTCTCTTGGCTTGTCTACCGTTGCTTCAGTAGTGTAAATTTTACGTGTAATTTAAGAGATAATTTTTCTGATTTTTATTCTCTCTTTTTCGTGGTTCCAGTTTGGTTTTGCTATTTCTTGTTGATTTGCTCTCTTCTTACAGTGAAAACGTAACGGAGAAGTTTTCTTAATTTCTTAAATTTGTAGATAAATTTAGTGGTGTGGATTTTTTTTAATTTATTCTTTTTCGTCCTAATAATTCACTTCTTTCTTTTGTTGACTTGACATGGAGTGCTTATATACACCATGTCGCGCAAAAACAGACCCGGAAACGGATAGATTCGTTTCTTGTTGGCTCTGCTTTAGTCATGCAAAGTGTGCCGGTATTTTCGGCCTTGCTGCTGACGCAATCGCTGACCCTCCCAAAGGCTTAAGATGGTCATGTCCTGACTGTAGGCAGCGGGACAATGATTTTTACAAGCTTTTCACGGAGACGCGAATGGTTCTCCCCTTGGCTGTTCGAATGTGAACGCTGGTCACCACACTGGCCAAGTCGCACAAGCTGCTGGTGCAAGGGCGATAACGCTATCTATATTCTCCCCAACTCTAAACCCTCAACCGTAACCCTTCTGTTCCAAGTAATGACATTTACCTGACGGCAGTTTCTCCTAGAAAAGCAATATTTGTGTCAAGACTGGCACCTGAAATTTCGGTGGATAACATAAAAAGTTGTCTGGCGGCGAAACTCCCATCAGTCAACTTAAAGCGCGTTAGCATTTTCAAAATGGCTCCTTCTCAAGCGAGGGCAATCTCCTCTTTTAAAATATTAGTTCCGAATGAAAACAGGGATATTTTGTTAAACAAACCATTGTGGCCAGTGGGATCCTTAATTAAGGAATTTATCCCCCGAGATCGTCCCCGTAACACCAAAGCAATAGTCTTGTCGCCTTAAAAAAAAACTAAACGTTTCTTTAGGCCCATTATCTCTCAGTTATCAAAATGTTAGGGGCCTAAATTCAAAAATACGTTCTACTTTTCTAAATTAAGTGAATACGGAGTTTTTCTGTTTGGCCTTCACTGAAACTTGGCTAAAACCCGATCTTCATTCGTCGGAACTTTTTCACAATTCTTTCCAAGTCTTTAGAAATGATCGAGTGAATCGCATTGGTGGTGGTGCCATATCTGCGTCAGTCCCGTCCAATTCAATAGAATTTCCCACTTCTCCGGACTTTGAATTTATCGCCATTCGTGCGATAATTTCTAATAAACAGCTATTTGTAACCTGCTCCTATATTGCCGCAAATTCTGATATCTCCATTTACAAGAAACAGGCTGCTCTCATTTGTGAAGTGGCCAAGCGGTCGTTGCATTGGATGACTTCAACTTGCCTCAAGTCACTTGGTATAACAGTGACAATTCTGGCTGTTTGATTCCTACTTCAACGTCTGATAGGGCTGTTGTGTTCTTTAATGAATTGTTTGATCATAATTTGGTGCAATATAACCGTACCCCTAATTGTAATGGTAGCCTGCTTGATCTCTGCTTTGCCAATTTCCCTGAGATTAGTGTAAATCGTTGTCCACCTCTTAGTTTACCTGCGAATTCTTATCATCCAGCAATGTGCATTTCCTTTCATCATAAGAATGATGGTTCGTTGAACTGCCTTAATGTGCCAAATCAAACTTTTTTAAATAAATGTTATGATTTTCATAAAATCAATATTGTATTGCTAAAACATCGTTTTTCACATATGAGGCGTGATTTCTTAACCAGAAGTATTGAGAGCTTATTGTCATCGTTCTACAATACATTAAATTTAACTATTGATGCATCTGCTCCGATTAAGCAGTGCCAACCTCGAAGCAGGTATCCCCCCTGGTTTAATAAGGCAATCAAATATTACAAGAATAGAAAAAACACGCTATTCAAAAAATATTCGAAAAGTAGCTCTGCGCTCGACTATTTCGCTTACTCAGCGGCAAGGCATAGATGTTATTCCCTCAACCACCATTATTACTGCAGACACCTTCAGTTCATTAAATCCTCTCTGTTTGCTAATCCTCAATACTTTTTTAAATTTGTTAACTCTAAAAGAAAAATTTCCACATATCCCTCTCATGTTTCTTTTAATGGCTCTGATTCCTCGGGTGATTTTGAAATCTCAAATCTGTTTGCTTCGAAACTTTTCGATTGCTTATTTCGATTTATCAACAAACTACCCATATCCTATAACTAACTCGGTTTCAATTCCTAACTTGATTATTTCGGAAGACGATGTTTTTAATGGATTGAGTTCTCTAAAATATAGCTGTGCGCCTGGACCTAATGGAATTCCATCATGTGTACTTAAATCTTACGGTGTGATCTCAAAGATTTTTAACCTGTCCTTGAATTTAGGTGTTTTCCATTCGTGTTGGAAGAACTTGATGATCCCTAAATTTCGAAAAGGCTGCACATGTGTTTGGTTAGACCCATACTCGAGTATGCCTCTGGTGTGTGGTCTCCTTCATATAGCTGCTATGTAGGTTCAATTGAATCTGTTCAAAAGCAATTCTTGCTGTTTGCCCTTAGGAATTTGGGGTGGGATCCGATTGCTTCTCTTCCTCCCTATGAAAATAGCTTGCTTCTGCTGTCCTTACCATCTCCTGAGAAACGTAGGTTTTTTCTTGGTGTTTCCTTTGTAATCAAAGTAATAAATGGTGCTATTGACTCGCCTGCATTACTTGGTGAAATAAACTTTAAGGTCCTAATCGTTTCTCTAGGCACTTTATCTTGGTTAAGCTTAGTCAGTGTAAATTTAATTATAAGCTGTTCAATCCGCTCAGAGTCGTTTGCAAGAACCTAAATGACGTCTATCACTTATTCTCGTTATCGGACTCTTTAAAGTCCATTAAAGCAACATTGCTTAATACGCGCGATTTACCTATGTCGTACTTAAACTAGCTTTTAACCTTAAAAAGTCGTTACGATTCGAAGATGAATTGTTGCTAACTATTATCGGTTGCCAGGCTTATGCATGTTTGCGATGGCTTAGGGATTCATTTGCAATTTGGTCTTGTACCGGTTGTAAGTGTGGCTCTATGCTGGTTGTGTACATGCCTTTTTTCTTTTTTATTTTTCTTTTATTTGTTTTGTTGTACTTATACTATGTTTTATTATTAATTAATATAAGTTTTGCTTTAAGTGCCAATTGAACTCGACTGTTATTTGTTTAGTTGAGTTTCATGTATAAGTAGAATTAAAATAAATAAATAAATAAGTAATTATTATTAAAATTAAATACAAAATATGTAGAATAATAGAATAAAAATTAAAAAGAATAAATGTACAAACAAATAACTAAGAAAAAAAGAAATAAAGTACGTATTCTTCCAGCACAAAGCACGCCCACAGCCGGTACAGATCCAAGTTGCAAGTTGCAAGTGAACCCCAAAGCCATTGCAAATATGCAAAAAAAGCTTGGGAACCGATAACAATAAGCAACAATAAGCAAGTAAGATATTAAGGTTAAAGTTAGTTTAAATACGAAATAGGTAGCTTGCGTGTGTTAAGCATATTTGTTTTGATAAGCCCTAAAGAATCCGATTTTGGGATTAAATCGGATTCTTCATTATTAAATCGAACATCATTTATTTTCTGCAAACATGTTTCAAGGGCTTAAGTAGCTCGCTTTGACTAAGTTTAATAAAAATAAAATATCTACAGAAGCGACTAGGGACATGGAAGTTTATCTCACAAAGTAATGGGGCGAATCGATAGTACCATTTATTAACCTGATTAAGAAGGAAACACCAAGAATAAATCTACGATTCTTAAATGTTAGTAAGCGTAACAGAAACAATCTATTTTGCCTATAAGGAGACAGGATTGTCCCAAACTCTTAAGGGCAAATAGCAACGATTGCTTTGAAATATGTTCAATTGAATCTACGTAATACCTATAGGAGGAGACCAACAGGGGTTTACTCAAGTCTTGTTATAATTAAGCTCATTTATGTTTTTTTTGTAATATAAGGTTCTTTACGCTCTTTGGGCTACCTCTTAATGTAATCTAGCGCCGACCTAGCTTACTTATGGACAGCTTAATTTGCGAATTAAAACGTAACTTTTGGTCGAATAGACCCCCTAAATCGATGAATGAATCAACTTGGGCTTCATGGTTTAGCTTTCAACTTGGGTAAGTCAATGAAATACTCAGTAGGGAATGACTACCTTTTTAAGAAAGGAAGCTTCTTTCATTTTCTTAGATTTAATTTCATAAAATTTAACGAGCACCATCTAACCAAATTATTTATGTCAGTTTGGAGCTGATACGATTGCGATTCTAAGGAGAAGGAAGAAAGCAGTTTAACAACGTCAGCGTACATTAAGATATGGATTGATTTAATCACCGAGGGGAGATCATTAATGTATAAAATAAATACAAGAGGCCGTAAATGCCTGCCTAGTGTGACGCTAGACGTCACCGGAAGTTCATCCGAGGTGATGAAGAATCACCTGAATGACCTGTTATGGAGATAAGAGCTTATCCATTTCACTAAGTACAAAGGGAAGCCACAGGCCAATAAGTTATGAGTAACTAAGTCCGACGCTTTATTAAAATCCTTGAAAGTATGGCCACTAAACTCTAAGAGATTCGTAACAGTTGGTCTTGTTTTCAGAAAGCCATGCTGGAGTGCAGAAATATAAGAATTGATAGGAAAAGCTAAACGCTGAGTAACAATTCGCTCAAACAATTTAAGTAATACTTGGCAATGTCTCTATAGTTCTTAGCATGATTTCTGCTTCCAAATTTGTGACGCGCAATGAGGAAACTACTCCTCCAATACAAAGGGAAAACAACTGATTTCATAACTCGTCAGAGCATAATTTGAATATACATAATGAAATACCATGGCGCACATTTATAATTTAGTGCACATTTATAATTTAGTGATCTCCGAGTTAGTGACCCGATGCGAATAGTTAACAGTAAAATTAGAACCAGGAACTGAAAAATTTCGTAGGAGGTATTCAGCAAAAAGGTTTTAAGTTTCAATATCATCAGAAGACTTAGAGACTTGAGAGAAAGTGTAACGCTTTGACCTGGAGTTGCGGTTTATCTGCCTGGCTAGCAGGTGATGAATCGAATAAACCAGTGTAATATACATAGGGAGCCATCACAGGCGCCTTTAACTAAAAGTCGTATCTTCAGTCTGTTTTGTCCTGTTGTCCGTTAGTCTGTACCTATGTACTTATTTGAACTTTGTTCTCTTTTCAGAATTCTCTCTTTAAATTGGAATGAAATTTTGACTAAAGGATTCCGTTATTATAAGTAAAGCTACTCCTTCTGTAAAGAGCAGAGAAAAAGCTGATCGAAGGAAACCTCTACCACTAAATACGCCGACGTTACAAAACATTCGAGGGATTTTTCAGAGCAGATTTTTCTTTTGGAGTTGACAAACTTAAAAATATATCTAGCATTAACATCTGCAGCATTATCTGCAACAACATTCGTGGTGAGGTAATAAAATCGATGATTTGCGGGAGAATAAGCGAAATAGTCGTAAGCAGGAGTACTTTTCATACACTCTTTGAAAAGTTTGTTTTCCCTACTTTTGTAATATATAATTGTCTTGTTAAACCATGGGCATGGGCATTTGCTTCCAGGGCGGGATCGCGTGATCCAAATGGATGAGGAAATAGCTAGGTTTAATACAGTATAAAACGATGGTAGATAGGTTCCCACATTTGCGGCAGAGGTATTAAGCATAATGTGTGAAAGATGAGATTTAAGTAGTAAAGTATTAATTTTCTTAAAATCATAACGTTTATTGAAGGAAATGGTATTTGGCACGTTAGAGTTGTTTAACCTTTAATAAAAAGAAACACAAACTGATGAATGATGCGGATCGTCAGGTAAACTAAAAGGTGGACAACGATTTACAACTACATATGGGAAATTAAAAAGCCAAAGGACTAACGATCTGGCATTACCATTAAGACTTGAAGGCTATGAAGATCAAAAAATTCAGTGAAAAACACAGATATCTATCAGATGTTGAAGTAGGTTAAGACTTTTCGGTGATGTCACAAATGATGGCAGCATGTTTATTATAAATAAAGATATCCGCATTTGATGGATTATGAGAGCAAGTTACGTAAGACTCCTTATTTACTATTTTCGCCCGAATGGCAATAAATTCAACGTCGGGGAGTAGGAAATTCAATTAAATAGAACGGGACTGCAGCCGATACGGAAATTAAAACACCATCACCAGTGCGATCCAATCGACCCTTTCTGAAAACTTAGAAATAGTTGCAAAAAATTTTCGATAAATGTAAACCAGGGTTAAACCAAGTGTCAGTGGAGACCAAACAGGAAAATTTCGTGATCATTGAACATAGGAAAGTAGAACGAATTTCTTAGGCCCACTCCTGACATTTTACTAAATGAAAATTACTGGGTCTGAAGAAACATTTTATTTTTTTTAAAGGTGGAGGAGCTGTCAAATTACAATTGCGGGGTCGAACCCGGGAAATGAATTCCTTAATTAAGGATCCAATTGGCCACAATGATTTGTTTAACAAAATTTCCATGTTTTCAGCGGGAAGTAACGCTTTAAAAGACAAGATAGCTAGCTTTACGATGATATGGAGCCAAGTTGAAAATGCTTACACGCTTCAAACTGACGTATGGAATTTTTGCAGCAACATAACGTTTTATGTTATCCTTAGGTTGTACGCGAGGTTGGAAACCTTAACCGGATTCGACAATGGTAGATCCAAAAGTTTTTTTGTTAACGAAGAAGGATGGTGGCGAGCAATATAGATGAGATTTAGGCGAAGATGGAATTGAAGTACCGCACGCTACACTGCAAGTTGGTCTTTTACAGGCTTGAGGAGAACGTGAGTGCTCTAGGTAGTGACGCTCATTGAGCATTGTTTTTAATTTTTCAAACTTTACACAATGGCACGGGATTTTTACTTAATTCAGAAAAAATATTTCTTGTCTCCGTGAAAAACTTATAAAAGTTAATTTCACGCTTTCTACAGTCGGGACACCACCAAAGCAATCCTTTCAATGGATCCAGGACTGCGTCCGCAGTATCGCCAGTAATACTTGCGCAATTCGCATGACAATAACGGTTAAAAAGCCAACATGAAGCAACAGACAAAATAGAATTGGTGAAAAAGAAAAAACAAAAAAAATTGATAATGTTGACAAAGATGCTCTCTTAAATTAGTACGCAACCTTGTCGCTATTAAAAATATAGCAAACACTGCAACCCAAGGCAGTTATTTAAAGGCGCGCAAAAACAAGAAAGGCACTTTCTGATGAGGTCTCAAGAACCAGATCTATCAACACACAAAATTCAATATATTTCGATAAATTCAATCACGTTTATAATTAGTTAAGCTTTAAAATCCTATAAAGCAATAAAGCAATAAAATAAAAAAGGAATTACGTAATTTCGGTACACAAAATAAAAAATACGACCACAGTGCCCTGCTTTCAAGGTTAGAAGGATTAAGAACGATTTTAATAAGGGCATTATGTACTTCCATAAGCATTCTATATACCGTGCGGCGATGAGCACCACCTACGAGATACACGGTGAAAAAAGACGTCTCAAATTATAGCCAAAGATCGGATTTACTGTCTAGAGCGGGAAAAATTAATGACCTTCCCCACCTTACCAACAAGGAAACTTCCATGCATAATTTGTAACCCATCAGAATCGGTAAAAACATAATGAACAAGTGTGTACGGAATTCAGGTCCTCCCGAATATGGAATGGTTCACTTTCACGATAGACCTAATATTCACAGACTCTTTTAAGTTTTGCTGACATTACATCCATCACTTAGATAGAATTGCACAAGCAACGTGCACTTTTCTTCTAGACAAAGAGCATTCCGGTAGTCTTACAGAAAAATAGGTAATCATTTAAAGACGAATGTCGAATATAGGTGATCTCGTAATAAGATTCACCTTTTATTTAGCTAACGAAACAATAATGTTAAAATAAGGAATGCGCTAACACGGGTTAACTTATTCTCATTTAATTTTTTGCAACTAATTGCATTGCAAAAATCGATTTAAATAGCGCTACCCCTAGGTGTAACTAACTCTTGGTTCTCCAACTGTTTACTCTTCAAAATAATTTTGGTTCTTCTGCGACAACCATCACCGTCCGTTCTTGCGCAATCGTGCTCCTTAATAAATGATGATATAAGGCTGTGTGAAGATTTATGATAAATTATAAGGTAGCTCTTCGGCTTTCAATTAAATCTGATTCATACGTAAGTTTGGATAAGCGAGATCTTCAGCAAATGCAACGAGGCCACCTGCCGGAAAAAAATACTGTTGAAGCTCAGCACAAAATCGCACATAAGAATACGAATGTCACATCACAACAACACAATAAAATAAACAGAAATAACACGTGTGACTTTATTTCGCCCGCTCTCGCTCTCCTAGTCGAAAGTGACCATAATTGAAAGTGAATGTGATTTTGCTTTTTTCCATTAAGTGGAGCAAACGTGAGATCAGCTGTAATTTATACGTTATTAATAATTTTGAATGAAACAACAGCAAAAGGAAAAAAAAATTGAAAAAATGCAGCAGAAACAAAAACAGCTCTGGACAAATAAATTACATATAAAAAAATATCGCGACATTTTGCCTTACATTCACCGTCGTACAAGTATAGACATAAACACAATCCCGCTAAACTCACTTACTAAACACCGTCTGTTTCGTAGGTGTGTCATTTTTAAAATCTTGATTTTTAACTTTGGCAGTGTCAAGCAAACCCAAATTGACCGTTGTTTATGACATTACTACTTTTACACATGCAACATATGGGGATTTACTTTACAAGTGCCATGAGGTAGAAGCAAACGGGCATTTTGGCAATATTGTCATTAAAAAAGAAAAAAATAAATCTCCTTTAAAGATTTTAACCTACTTTCGTTTTTCTGTATATTATTTGAATGAAGCAAACTTTAAGAATGAATTATGCGTATCGGGCAAAGCATACGCTTGCCGCTTTTAAGTGATTCCATGCAGAAAGTTGACACATCCGCGGTTAGTCTATAGTCGATTTATAAGGATGGGAAATAAGTAAACGCGGCTCACAATTAATCAGGGAAAGCTACTAAAAATATCAACGTCTCTAATACCGTTTAAAAGTCTGTTATAAACCATAAATGATTATTGTTTATTTACATTTACTTCAAACTGAATACAAACTTTTGCATCTTACTTTCCGTTATTATTTTATAAGACAAAGCTTGCCTTAATTTCATTCATTTCGGACAGCTTCGGAACTCTGAAATACGACGAGACGTTTTTTAGACACATTATTCTCTATGTCTACCTTCTAATGTGTAATATCTACTTTTGGCACCACACTTCTAATAGAAAGAAATGATCTCATTTGATTCATATGACAAATATAAGTTTCGGGAAAAAGTAAACATAATTTTCATCTTAATGCGTTGCGTTTCCATAATCATTACAGTTTAACTGAACTTAATTTCGTGTTATTAAGAAACGTCGTTGCATAGTGACATGCAGCTGAAATATGGCGAGATTCTTGCGAGCTATAAACAGGAGCGTTGCATAACTATTAAAGGCCTTTTATCTGGACATCCACATGAAAGTAATTTTTTTGTTATTAGAAAACTAACTAATAGCAAAATATTAAAGCCATAAAACCTAAGCAAACTGTAAAGTCCTACTTGCATTTTTGCCTTAAATTTGCTAAACATGTGGAATAGCATCCCTGATTTTGACTACGATCAGTGCTGCAATATCTATTTATAGCAAAATTATAAAAGTAATTTTTTGTAATGTGTTTTTAAAAAACGAAAAACATAGCTAGGGGTAAGCAAGCTTTCATTGACATTACTTTTTGTCTTTTTCAAATATCCCTTCTGTCACAGAAAGCTCTCAAACGGTGTTTGAACCAATTCGTACCTTGAGAGGCCATGTGATATTCTGTTATTTGCTTTGATATATATAATATTATACCTTGAATGGATTTTTCATTATAAGTCTTTATATGCTACGACTCTTTATATGACTGCTATAAGAATTCTTGCAAGAGAGAGGGCCTATTGAAAGAGTCTTACTTAAATTTACTTTAATTATTGTAAATTTAATCCTAGGAGCGAAATATAAGACTAGATTGCATCTAAGGTGAAGAGAAACAAAGGCGAGGTTGAGCTTTTACTCGTACTTCATTCAAAATTTTCATTAAACACGTTGGAAAACATTCGGCAGATTGCGAACATGACATTTTTTTGAGCACAGTTCTTGCAATTCATTTAAAAATATAAATAATCGTGAAAAGAGTTACTGGATTCCGGGACAAATTCTATTGACTACTATTTATGTACGATCTTTCCATGTGGACTTACTAGTTAGCAGTACCGTTACGTTTGGTATTTACTTTTTACTCTTCAAACAACATGCCGTGGCAACTAAAACCAAAGGCTTTAATAAAATTTTTTCATACCCATCACCGAACGATGAAGGGACAGGCCAACTGTACTAAGTAAACGGAGGACATTCGTCTTTTCCAAAAGAAATAAATAACTGGTTTTTTGTCCATTACTCATAAACTATAACAGATAAATCTACAAAAATTTAACCGTACAATCTATCCGTGATGCTGCAGTACCTGTACAAAAGTGGACAAATCGGACACGTCTACATAAATTTAGAGTGTCACTTCATTCATTGCATTTTGTTTTTTCAAAACTTTAAGTACCGCACAGAAACAAGTATTAAAAATCGCCAGTTTTAATTTTGGAATGCACTAACTCACCGCCCATTCATCTATACATCTGTCCATCTTCGCAACTGTGTAGTATCCGTGGTAAACATTCCTCCTTTTGAAAAAATGAAGATGGCGCTTACTTGCAATAGAATTTGAAATTGAGCCAAACTTTTGTCCAACTTACACGTCGCGATGTGACGTCGAGATATTTTGATGAAATTTTGTACAATAGAATGTTTTTGCCCAAGGACGAAAGGCATTCAAAATGAATAGGGTCGGACCACTTTTTCGACCACTTCCCATGTGCGGCTTTATCTTAAAAACTCGCTATATGAATGGCTGTATTATCCGAAGTTGTGTAATGATGGGCCGATTCCCACCATAGCGTTTTTTCTTCTTTTTATTAATATTAGTACAAGTAAATAATTATTAAATTATATATTGCGTGAATGGCTATGAACGAGCTTTTCATTTCCTATAAGGTAAATGATTACTTGTTCGCGTTTAATTTGTAAATTCTGTTAATGAACCTTAACATAAAAAGGAAGATCAATTATCTTTGCTGGAATTTAAACAAACTCTGGCAAATTCTAATCGTCTAGAGTCATCTAATAACAACGGATCGTATAAGTTATTAATGCAAGAACTGAAAGCACATGCCTATATATATAACATTGTAGAGTTTTTTGTCTATGATTATTGACTTATGGCTAATATAACTCTCTAGCTGAGAAAAAAGACTTTAAAAATTTTTCAATTTTTAAAAAAAAAAACATGTATATATTTTTAAAGTCTGTTATCGGTTTACATTGCGCAAGATACGTTATACTTTAGTGAAAGGAAAAGAAAGAGTAGGGGGAAAAGAAAAATCGAATCATACTATGGAGAAGAAGTCAAAACATACAAATATATATATCAATTTAAATTTACTTTTCTTTAACTTTTCAAAACAAACCAGTTTGTTGCTTAAGTATTATGTTTCTTTTTCCTATGAAATCAGATGTTAATCGTTAGCCATAGAAACACATAATATTGTTTCAATGAAAACAAGCAAAAACAATGACCATTATTGTCTGAATGACATATGCTGTTGGTGAAGATGTTGTAATTCTACATAAGCGACGCAGGAGCCAAAGAAAATAAATAACACATAAAAAATGTTAACAGAAATCTCATCAACAAATGAAAAATTTGAAAAAACAAATTTATTATTAACACACCAAGCGAATTACTGAAAAGTACATACGCATACATATAAGTAGTTTGTTTGACTGGTTAACGGTAATTATGTGTGCCTAAAGAGATTAACTGCCTTTGATATACTTATATGTACGTATACATATTACGCACAATGTAATATAATGTAATGTAATTCTACTCACCTTGTGCGTAAGTTACCATTGCGCGTCGTTGAGTTGGTCGACGATTTGGCGGCCAATTTGTAAACATTGTTGCCAGTCCCATTACCGCTATTCAACTGACTTGCACTAGTACGTGGTAAACGTGCCGAGGGATTGCCAGTGCCGGGTCTTACGGCACCAGCACTAGCGCATTCAACCATTTGACCTTCGTTGCTTAGAATGCCTAAAAGCAGTAGAACAAAAAACAACGAAAAGCAACGTGTTGCTGACGAAAACGAGGACGACAACGAACGCAACGTCAACAATGAAAACAACGAAGACGACGACGATAATGTTGCAGATGAGCCCATTGATGATATTGACGTTGGAGTTATTGCGGTTTCTCTCATTATCGGTATTGCTGATGCTTTATAAAAGGTTTTTGTTATCGTTGCTATTGCTGTCACTGTTGCGTTGTTTACATTTAAACGACCCCAATTTGTGACGCTCGTGCTTGAGAACCTGTTCTTTAACATTTCGTTCACTTTATTGTTGTTATTGTCGTTGGTGTTATTATTTTTAATATTTTTGCTCGTATGGCTGTTGTTCTTGTTATGGTTACTATTATCTTTGTTACTTTTATTTGTTGGCTTATTATATGCTGGTATTACAACAAGCTTGCTTCATTACACTTTACATAGTTGGCCTTAAAAGGCCGTCGTTATGTTTTTTTTATTTTATATGACTTTCTTATCAATTTTTCTCTTATAATTTATCACTATTTTATACAAATAACCTATGTTTCATTTCAATACCTTTTCGAACGCGTTTAATGAAAAATAAAGTAAATTTTTAGTTATAAATTTTTTTTTAAATAGCATAAAGTGACTGCGTGAACTTTTTTTACATTTGTTTTGGTTTATTCACCCGATTCACTTACTTATTATTTCTTTATTTACATACTTTTTATGTTTTTATTTCTTAATGCTTGCAATGCTTTTATAGCTTTCGGAGATTTGTTTTTAAATTGAGCCGGTTTAATTAGAAAACGCCAGAAGAGCTTAAGTACATATAAATAAATACATAGCTTTTTATGCATTATTGGTTTTTAAATTTTTTATATATTCGGTTAGCTTTCATGTGATTGCAATATGAACAAATAAAAGTCTACTGGTTTTTCCAAGATATCTTTCTTCGATTTTTTCTAAAACATATCTTTCGGATATTTTTTCTATTTTTCTATATTTATTATTTCTATATTTAAAAAAAATTTTTTATTGTTTTCATTTTTATTTTTTTATGTAAAAGTACAAAGAGAATCGAGGCCAATCTTGAATGTCACTTATATACAGCTTACTTAAGATTACCAACGCGGCAGATGGCCGTTTGTCCACCACACTTTTTACCAGCTACTGTAAGCATTGGAATCATCCATCGAATCGACATCTGGTAATAAAGTTAGAGGAAGCAAGCAAGCTTGCTGGTTCGAGAAATTGATTTAAAATGTTCAAGTTACCACGCGGCTATAGTCGAAAAAGAACAAGTCCGATGAAAAAGAAGTGGAAGCAGAAATTGTAAATGGAGAAGAAATATGTAGTAGTTATTAATTTTTAAGGCAGGTCAAGAATGATGAAGCCGGACAAAAGGAATGTAACAGAAAAATCTTCCGCATCGCGTTTTGAACAAATAAACACAAAAAATGGGAACAGAACCCAGAAGAAAAAAACTTTTATATTTTAATTAAAAATAAAATTCTACTGTCTTTTGACATACAATAAAGAATTTTAATATTTTAAATGCAATGATGACACCACAATTACTATATCCTTGTTATAATCTGCTGATTGAAATTTATTAAAAAGTTGTTCTTTCTGTTCTCTAGACTTAATAGAATTATTGTTTTAAAGCCAGAGATATGTTTTTATAAAAGTAATAAATTCTGTCTATGGCAGCTGCGGCTGTTAAAACGACTAAAAAGAAACAAATCATTATTGGTTAAGTTTATACTGAATCTTAAATACTATGACACAACTCTTCGTCAACTTCTAATGTGAAATTTCTAATTAGGCTGTTCGCTGATGTCGGGAAAGCAGAAGTCTTAAATAATAATACGTTTTTTATAAACAATTTTATACGCAAAGAGCATGCAACGACGTACTTTTGTTGACTCCTACACTCTACTATTGAAGAAATTGACGACTACTAACGCGAATGATGCTTTCTTCGCTACATCACGTCGTATATGTATAGAAATACGCATACAAATATTTTATTGAAATTTTAAGAGTTATAGCAAATAAATTAAAGATTGTTTGTAATAATTCTGCAGATTATGAAATTAATTTTGCAACATATTCCAAAAGTGTGAATTCCAAAACTCCATCGAACTACCGTTTTTAAAAGCAGGTTTTGGGCACGACTTTTTATTTTAGAGTAAAAAAATTCAAATGATAAATTTCTGTAAACAATGGATGGACGTGGACTGTAGAGCGCACAGTTTATTCTTTACAACTCAGCAAATAAATCACTGGACAAATAATAAAACTATATTGTAGACAGTAAGTATAAGTTGAAAAAATATAAAAGTGAAACAACTTCCATTCCAGAATTCTGCAAAAACAATCCATCTAGTCTATAAGTCTACTAGCAGAACACGCTATTTGAGTGTGAATTGCTACATTTTCATTTCAAATCGCCGTATGGGTGATTACTTGTAAGACTTATCGTTTCTTAAAGTGCCATTTGTGATGAACAATAGATGTTACCTCAAGTTACGCGACCCAGTTGTCAATTCATGTGAAATTCAGCGTAAACAGAACGTGGTAAATATATTAATCTTCCTCTGACCGGATATATATTTTCCAACACAAGAATCCATTGGGTTGGTTTCGTCTAATTTGGTGCAGCAGCAAGCATATTACAATAACTTTGCGTGAGATCAGTCAAGTTAATCTACAAAAGAAATAACAAGTTATCGTACAAAGAACTCATGACTGCATTCCAATTTTGAGCCAAGCAAAAGTTTTCAACTCGATGCTAAATCAAATAACGTAAAAATAATGACCGGAAAGCATCGCAAACATTTTGTTATCGGGTCTACCAAGACGGTATAACACGGTATATCTCGAAAAACGCACTTGCAATTGCAAAGACTTACTCTTCGATCAAGCTTAGGCGATACAACTTTTTTTCCACTTGTTTAAAAAAAGGGTAATAACAAAGATAACTTTCAAAAAACAAAAGAACATGATAACCTATCTCGTAAAGCAAGAGAGTTCCTATTAGCATTATGTCTACAAAACAGAGAGTAAATCTAGGGGATCAAAAATTGCGATATATTTTTTTGTTGGCGATTACTGCGAATAATGTAAAGAGGCTTGACTACACTCAGATTCTGCTATTAGTTTTGGTTGGATCCGAAATTCTATGTTTTGACTTCTTCAGAGTCGAATAATCGAAAAATAACTATCTCGATAGTGAAAAAAAAGAAAACCATTTTTAAAATCTTCATTTAATAAATATCTCAATTATTATTTCTCATACCTACCACTGTAAGTTGGCGTTATGCTCATTTTGTTTTGTTCAAGTTGGTATTGAAAATGGGACAAATTGGTCTGAGCAGAAGCCCGCAGTGGGGCGTAAACTTCGTTTTTCTTAACAAAAATTAGGGGGTTTTGCTCATTTCTCAGAAATTATAAAAGTTAGAAAATTGAAATTTTCCAAATGTACTTAACGAAACATTCTACTCTTTAGGTCCAAAAATGGAGAAAATCGGCCAAAGCCACATAACGTTACAACTGATTAAATTTTATTTTTTTTCATTGTTTTAAGTTTTTATGACAGTTTATCATAAGGTCAAAAAGACTGTTTAAAAGTATTCCGAAAATGAAAATATATCATCTGCCTAAAAATGGGTTAAAAATAAAATAATGTGATGAACACCGCGATTAATTTTTTCTCAACAATGTGAATATGAAATAAAAGAACTTGGAGAATAGCATGCGAAAACAATAGTGGTGGATATGCGAGATTCGGTCCCCACCGAATAAAGTTTTCTTACTTGTTTAAACTTCATTTTGCAGGTTTATTAATACTCATAATTTTTTATTACATAAGTTTTTTTCGGAAATTGAACGTTCAGATTGTTTTGATGTAATTACTAATAAATTAACAAAACTGGCAAAACTAAGCGGTTTTCAAATATATTTTCATAAAACAATTTAACGTTAATTTTTATATTATAGAATTAGAGATGTTTCGACATGTTCATGAGTTTTGAAAAAGAAACCTTATTTGCTACTCAAACTCTCCTAATACATTTGAAAATATTTTTACTTGATTTTTATTGCTTATTCCGCAAAAAGGCTTCTTAAAGTACAAAATACAGGTTTTTTTACAGTTTACGGATAATAGCGTAATTGTTGTTGTTATTCGTTTTCTGATTTTTTTACCAAACAACTCACGATACACTATACAGCAATCAGAATTTTAAAGCAAAGCATTGCATTCTTTTTTAATTCTTTTTCTAAAATTTTCATTTTCTAAACTTCAATAACATTTCTAAGAGATATTTATATGAGGCGCTTTTATGTTTCAAGAAAAAGAACAAATTTATTAAAAAGACGATGGGAAACACAAACGCGCACACACCTCTTTTCATTTTAATTTTCTTTTGTAATATTTATATATATACGCACACATTTGCACTGCAAGTTGGATAAACGTAAGTACAAATAATTAAAATAAAAATAATAAAAATAAAATGAAGGTTTTCTTCCATGCGCAAACGCAAACTTGGCAACCGCACAATTTAATGATCCAAACAATTCTGGTAAAAGTATGGTGGTATTGTAGTGGCAGTAAGCAATGTTGATTGCCGGTTATTGTACGACGTTCATGCTGCAATGCTGGGTCTTTTGCTACTTTGCTTTAATGGTGCAAGTAGTACAATAAGCAAATGAAACTGAAAACGATAGTAAATTGTGTGCAGATAGCTATTCGTCTGTATGAGAATGCTCGCTTTTCTTTTCTTAGCGATTCTCAATTATTTGCATTCTCTATAGAGTCTTTTTTCACATTCCCCTTGAGTTCATTTCATATAACATATTAGTGGTAAAATATGTTGAAAATTTTCTTACATATAATCTTCAACGCAACATTACTTCTTACTTCATGTGAATGTTCGCCTTTGCTACTCTCTTGTGTTCTCTTTATTTTCAATTCGCTCAATTTTAAACGCTTTTAAAGCGAGTGGATGCTGCGTCGTTTAATTCAAATTCGCTCCGATTTCGCATTTATTCCATCGTGTTTTCTGTTAGTTAATTTGTTACTTAAGTCCATTGTATTGCCTGATGAAGTGCATTAAAAAACTAAAATAACTATTTTTATTATATATTTACTTTTCACATCAGCTTAACCTGAAACCAGCATTCGTTATTTTAATAGTTAATTAGGATTTCTTTATCATTTAGTCTTTTTTGCGGTTGGAATAACAGGGAAGTAAAGGTTTTGTTATAGAAAAACTTTATAACAATAATAAAAGTTAAATTATCTAATGTTAAAAATGATAAAGAATTAGTTGAAAGAAACAGTTGACAATTAAATACATTGGTTAAGATGGCTTAAACGCCCTGATGAATTGTTTGAATGACGGATTGAAATACATAGAATGTTTATACTCCTCGCCGAAGAAAGCTTCAAACACCCTATAAAGTACATATATTCCTGATTAACATCAAATTCTAATTCTGATTTAAGCACGTCCATCTGAACGTCTATTCTCAGTTTACGTGATGCTGTAGATGTTTCTTTCGACTGAGATTCAATACCAGCCTGTGTTAAAGAACTTCCTCTGTTTCTGCCAAATTTGAAGTATATCTTCATTTTTTCGACCAAGATAATTTTTATAACAGATATGACGCAAGCGGTGAGGCGTGCGAATGAACATACGTAAATCGATCGAAAATTTGGTAGTGAGATATACTACATTGAAATTTTCTGTTAGGTGTAGCAAACGTTTTTACAAAATTATTATACCGTTTTTTTTTATATCTCCATGTATATTTTATACTAGTTTTTAATATTCATTAGTATAAGATTTACTTGTAAGAGTGAATTGAATTCGACTATTCGACTATCTCCATGTATACTTCATACTAGTTTTAATATTAATTAGTATAAGATTTACTTGTAAGAGTCAATTGAATTCGACTATTAATTTTCTTTAGTTGGGTTTCGTGTTTAAGTAAATAGAATAAGTGTTTTCACTTCCTTCAGAAGTGGATAGAATATTTCTCGTTAATTATTGACATCCTTACGTTTAGAAACTTATGTACCGATTGGACTACAATTCATTTTTACCTCTCGAAAATATCTTCACCAAATTTTACAATAGTATTGCATTGTATGTTTATTTTTACGTCGTCGCTATGAGCTAATCGCTCCCATCTTGAAACTTGATCTGTGCTCATCAATTATATGTGCAAAATTTCAGTTATTTTAATTTGACATAAACTTCTTACACCAACTTCGTGACCAACCCAATAAAATGCAAATATACTTACGAATGAACACAACTATATGGCTAAAATAACCAAGTATGTACATGTTTTAGTAATTATCTGTTGCTTGTTCCTAACCCAATAGCTAATCAGGTCAGCTTTCTCAGGTGGGCGCACATTCACTACGCTGTGGCTATCATCTTAGCATAGCATAAGGACTATGTTGATTTTAGAAAGAACACACTCAGGATCGTAAATCTATTTGTAGAAATGTCTCTGTACTTTATTACCTATCAACTAGCCAAAAGAAAGAAATGGGAGAAACAGGAAGATAACGGGAGAGGTGATGAACAGTTTCATGAATTTTTCAGAAACAGAAAAGATCTGAACACCGATTTACGATAAGAAGACCCATATAAAAAGCAAAGAATTTATAAAAAAAAAAATGCAAATCACTGTAACTACCGCAGCACACAAGCAGATGATCTAATTACGAGTTTTTGTTCGAATAATCAAGTGCGACCGTAAATGAATTAAGTCTTGTGTTGAAACAGTTAATTGCTATAAGAAAGTTTGTCTTCCGTGAGTCGCATTACTATACACATAATTGTATGAATAGTAAACAACAGCTATGCTATTAGCTGGCCGCTTTAATTCATAAAAGTAATTACGTAACATTGCATTACAAATATATATTTTTTCTGAGAGTCTCTTGCTCATATAAAGAGGAGTAAAGATATTATTTCAACAGTTTCAAACGACTTGCTGATGGAGTAAATTAAAAGGAACAATGGAAATGTGATAAGCAGCAAACCAAGTGTGTATAGGGAATTCTTAAGGTTTCTTATATTTGAAATTTTATACAGAAGCTTTCCAGGAACCAACACTTATTACTCCGAAAGAACCAATTGAATTATATAAATCAGCTGAAATAAATCAATTGAAATAAATAAATCAGCATTATATTTCCACGAGATTTGTTCGTTTGCGTCTTGGTTTGCGTCTTGGTTTGCTCTTGAAACTTTTAAGACCGTTACAATCGTAAGGCTGAAAGATGGCATTATGCTTTCTTTGTGTAGCACTATTTTTAGTTATAACTCTGTCTCTTAAATAATTTTGTAATAAAAATATTTGCAGAGAGTTTGCTTTGACCAAGGCCTATGACGAATGTGTATATGTCCGAATACCGCACTTCCAAAAATTTCTAGGCATAGAAACATACTATTTGTTAGAATTTACTTGTAATCTTTTCAAGGCGTTTTCTAGTGTGTCTCGCACAGATGTAATGTAAACTGATTTAAGCATCCGTTCGCCTCTTCCCCCCTATGAAAATAGGTTGCTTCTGTTATTCTTACCGTCACTTGAGAAACGTAGATTTGTTCTTGGCGTTTCCTTCTTAATCCAAGTAATAAATGGTACTATTGCTACCCGCATTACTTGGTGATATAAGCTTTAATGATCCTGACCGCTTCTCTAGGCACTTTATCTTGGTTAAGCTTAGACAATGTAAATATAATTATGAGCTGTTTAACCCGCTCAGAGTTGTTTCCAAGAACCTAAATGACGTCTCTCACTAATTCTGATTATCGGAATCGTTAAAGCAACATGCGATGGCTTAGGGGTTCAATCGCAATTTGCTCCTGTACTGGTTGTGGGTGTGGCACTATGCTAGTTGTGTACATGTGTTTGTTCTTTTTTTTTTCTTCTTATTTGTTTTATTATACCTAAATTAAGTTTTAATATTATTTTTATTTTATTTATTTTATTTATTTTAATTCTAAACTCAACTAAACAAATAACAGTCGAATTCAATTGGCACTTAAAGCAAAACTTATATTAAATTAATAATAAAACTTAGTATAAGTACGATAAAACAAATAAGAAGGAAAAAAAAAGAAAAAAGAAAAAAAGCATGTATACAACCAGCATAGAGCCACGCTTACAACCGGTACAAGACCAAATTGCAAATGAATCCCTAAGCCATCGCAAACATGCATAAGCATGGCAACCGATAATACTTAACAACAATTCATTTTCGAATCGTAACGACTTTTAAGGATAAAAGCTAGTTTAAATAAGACATAGGTAAATCGCGCGTATTAAGCAATGTTGCTTTAATGGACATTAAAGGATCCGATAACGAGAATAAGTGATAGACGTCATTTAAGTTCTTGGAAACTACTCTGAGCGGATTAAAGAGCTCATAATTATATTTACACTGACTAAGCTTAACCAAGATAAAGTGCCTAGAGAAGCGGTTAGGGACATTAAAGCCTAGTTAATATAAGATTTACTTTAAGAGTGAATTGAATTCGACTGTCAATTTGTTTTGAGTTTCATGTATAAGTAGAATAAATAAATAAATAAATAAAGTTAGGTTAAAGTTAGGAAGCTTGTCTTTTGTAAATCAGAAACAGAAGTCCCAATAGATACCTTTCCTGATATCTTTAGGCAAAAAATGGGCTACTTTATCTGGCTTGTTGTAAAGTCGTTGTCGTTTGCTATAAACTTTATCAAATACTTATCTGTTATCTCTTATCTGATATGGTTCTCTTTAGCTTTCTCCAAATCCTAAACGAACCTCAGGAAAAAGAACAAAAAGTTTATTCATGACTACCTCAAGTATAGCAGTAATAGAATGAGACTTTTGAAAGAATTCTGGAGAGAGATTAGCTATCTCAAGATCCTGTGACGCCTTTGACATCTCATAACGCATGACCAACGAATGACCGTCTGCTTCGAATGAACAACGTTATAAAAAATTTTAGGTTCAGAAAGAATTTTATTTTTCATTGTATTTCTGCAATTAACATAACATTTATCTTTCAGAGAGCTGAAGTCACGCCTGACGGCTAAATAGTTGACTAATTTCACAGATGAAACACTACGTTTTTAGTTTCTAGAAAGCCTGTTTCTTCTATTTCTTAGCTTCTTAAGGTCGTCATTAAATCAAGGCAAAGTCTATTCATTCGATGGACTATTGAATGATTTAATTGAAGTCGATATAAAAGTGGCAAACAACCAATTGCTATAAAAAACGGATAGAGAGCTTTCAATGGCACGGTAATACAAGACCCAACACGTTGAGTGTAGAGCATTTTTTAGATCATGGTAATTTGTTTTTCTGAATACGTGGAATGTATGATAGCCTTACAAAGAAAGAGATTTTGTTGCTTTTAATCATGACACAGACCAATTCCACACCAACCGGCTTGGAGAACGTAACAAGGACAGTTGGTATAAACTTTATCCCTTCGGAATACCTGAGGATTTTTACAAAAAATTTGTTCACCATTGACACTTAGCTTAAGCCAAGTTTCTGTGAGTAAGAATGTTATAATCATCAATCAATTAGCAAGTTATTAAGCTTCGTGTTGAGGTTGAGTACACTCTGATAAAGAACAGTAAGCTTGTCACCTAGTTTTTGAACGCTCCACGCTAAGTTGACTCTTTGACTTTCAGCCATTGAAGCAGTCCTGTAATTTAACATATTTATCAGTTAACTTTTTTAGATCGTTATATAGATCGCTGAAACCATTCTGGTTCTGCTTGAATAGCTTGCGAAAATTTATACCAATCTTTCGGCAACTACGAAAGCCCACCGGAGACCTTCCTTCCTATTAGTAACATGGTCAGCCTCCCTACTATAAAAGCCACCACATTTAAGTTGAGCGAAACCACCACAAACCCAATACTGTAAAAAACGGTCATGCTGCGTTTCCTTATAATTTGCAAAAGTACAATCCATCTGTGGTAGATATTGAAAAGGAAAAAAAACAATCTTTTTTTATATAAACTAATTAACACCTTTTAAAATGTACTGTCGCGCCGTTTTTACTGCTGTTGTTATTGGTGTTGTTGATCTTATTATTGCTGTAGTTATGTACTATTATTCTCGCTATTGCTGTTGCTGCTTTACTAACTGATGTTGAATACTCTCTTAATGACACTCAACACGGAAGCGTTTTCTAATTAGAAAAAGGAAAAACGGAAATAAATTGAAGATTTGTCGCACTGAGATTTTTATGTCGAAATAATATGAAGCAGAAAGGCCACCAATTGTTTCAGTCAGTTCTCTAAATCGGCTCAGTATTGCTACAATTTCAATTGAACAAACGAGATGATGCATTAGGAAAACGAATGAAAAATTTGAAGCACCAGGCAAACTAATTTCACAGCAGTAGGATTGGAAATTGGTTTCAGTCCTCATTTGCACCACAAAGTACACTTTCGGTTGAAAGAAATCAATACTCTTTTGCTGCTTAATTTTTACAAAAGAAAATCAAAAAAAATTTTTAGAGCAAATAAAGAAAAACTGTTGTGCACAAATTTGCCAGGTACGATTGTTATGTTACGAGAAGATATTTACAATACATGCAAGTTATTTAGCATTTAATGTGTACATTTGCGAATAAATTCAAATGTTTATAATAAGGAATATGCGGTAACAATTAAGAAAAATGGAAAATATATGGTGCAGACGGATTAAACGTACCGGAGTAGAAAAGCAAAATGTATGTTATGAGGAGAATGGATTAAACGATACTAAAGCCAGAAACTGTGTGTATATTGCTAAGGATGGATTTAAAGCTATCAAACGGATTGTATATGAATGCGTGTAAATTAATGGTAATAGGGAGCAATAGGTTAGTCTTACTCAGCAAAAAAAAATAATGTTTTGTACACACATTGAATAATATACAATGCTTACTAAAGATGAACCACTTCTCTTAAGGTTTTTAATGAAACGTTTCTTCTTATTTGTGGTTCTTTTAAGATTATTTAGCGAAGCAAGTCGTTGCCAGGGGTCGGTACTATCAAGGCACTCCTACAAAGCAGGAGCGGCTACAGAGAAAGAATGTCTCAGCATAGACATTGGCTATGAGAAGTATTTACGAGCACGCATTGTTCATTCATTCAACAACGGTTTTTATGAGAAGAACGCTTGTTTGCCGAAATCTAGAAACACTAGGAGGACTATGGTAAGAAGAGTTGAACGAACTGCACAAAATTTATGCGTACAAGACTTTCATGAATTTGAACGATGAGCAAGAATGTGTGGACACGGTATGTAATGCGCTAATCTGAGAGAAAAGTCAATTGCTACTTTTTGGATTTTGGCAGCGACTAGTAAATAAATTTGTTTCTTACTTACACTTGTTCAGCGTAAATGATGATGACGAAAGCTGTAAAATGTATAGAAATAAAGCGTGCCAGTTGAATTAGAGAGGAAAACAGCTGTAGAATGTATAGAAATAAAGCTACTCTAACCGGACCTTCTCAAGTCTTATCCCTTACTGTTTTACCAAGCTCCTTCTTGTACTGTTTTCGATCTCTTTAACGTAGTTTCTTCAAGCGATTTCTGATCTGCGTGATCTGACATACTTTCCTTAGCGTTTTAACTGAATTATCTTTCAGTCCTGGAATGACACTTTCTTGTTTGCCGTTAGGTACTAGGAGGAGCCTAAAATTGCTTCTTTTAGGTCCGCCTGGCTGGCAAAGAGCAGTATTAAGTACATTCCATGGTTAGTTTGACAGTTTGAATAAATGAAGAATATATTTAATTCGTGTGGCTGAAGGCAATTCTTGGATAGATGCAATTTTACAAACTGCACCACCTTGAAATGGAGCAAAGATTAAGAGCTGCAAAGTGATATGAAGAATGAACATAAAGATGAGCCAGTTATTTTTAGTAATGAATGCTTTGCAAATATCATTACCTGCAAATATCATTACCAATAATCGAGAGAACAGTGATGGTAATCAATAGCACAAAATATTGAAAATAAAATAGGAAAATTTTAATAGCTTTATGTGCATCACAAAGGCGTTTTGAAGTTTTGGACTTTTGTTATCACATCTTAAGAGTGCAGCGTGCCGATGAGATGAAGATGTCAAAGAGATTGTAAGACTTTTAACAGCTACTTAATCTTCCATACTTACTAAATTATTTATTAAAATTATACAGAAACCGACCAACTGAGACGCTTTCAAGTATTGAACTCGCAGATTTTCGCTATTTGAGAGGTAGTGACTTTGAATGATCCAACGTGGAGCGTGCTTTTCACCACCGCAATATTGTTATTAAAAAAACGAATTGTAATAAATTGTTATTTATACTTTGATATTATTTGATATTTATAATAAAAATAATTTGTTAAAGAAATTCAGTAAATGCAATCTTAA
Organism: Glossina fuscipes; assembly: GCF_014805625.2. Classification (NCBI taxonomy): domain Eukaryota; kingdom Metazoa; phylum Arthropoda; class Insecta; order Diptera; family Glossinidae; genus Glossina; species Glossina fuscipes. Next base: position 1,117,164 of record NW_023998460.1, on the reverse strand, counting down.
ATATTCGAAATAATTCGATTTCTTTTTGATACAGGCAACAAACGCTCTTATTTAAATATTATTGATGTATTGATTATTCTAGAAATAAGGGACATTTTTTTAGATAATTTTTAGTCCACTTATGAAAAGCCAGGCTAGATTTCCTGAGGTCAAATAAGCGCTGTCATCTTAGTTTATAAATCGATTTTTTCACATTTCATTCTTTAAATTTTCGGTTTTAGTTTTGTGTGGGGGGTGTGGTTTTGATATTGAATTCCGCTATTTTTTCAAAGTGTTTAGAAGTATTTAAGACTAGGCAAGATTTTAATAAACTGTATAAACTGTGAGGGAGCACACCACAATATAACGATCCCATTTTTGATGACAGGTACGGAAAATCTAACAAAGCATTTAGAGCATATAATTGAAATACGACCGATTGAAAGTCGGCAAATGCATGTAAAACTACAGAGGAGTATGCATCATTTTTTTTTTGAAGATCTTGGGTATATAGAAATGCTGCAATAGTACATTTTGCTCCAGATAGCAATCCGATTTTGGTACATAAGCCATGCGCTCATAGAGCTTCCACTTCTTTTTTCATGTCACGTTCAATAACACCTTCCGCTAACAATTTATTACCATGCAACCGTTCTTTCTTTATCAGGTTCCGGTGCTCAGAAAGAAATTTTTTTTTTATTGATTATCATTGCATTTTAGGACTCAGCCGGCAAAATATGATAGAATAAAGGAAATGATCCAAGATTCTAAAGAGGCCAACAAATAGTACCTATTATTGCTAGTCGAGGTAACAATTTCCATGAAAAGCCGATACGGAAACTGAGAATTTTCTGGGTAAATGGAATAAATTCTAATATCATAGGTGAACACATTTTTTATCGTTTGATTATGTTTGTAGTAATAATTATGCCCACAAAATTCAAAAAAAATGTTTAGGTTAAACGAGATGATTTCATCCTAGTAGAACCAATCGAAGAGGGCGATAAAGCTAACGCAGAGATTTGTAAGATCTTAACAACCGAACATATCAAGGAATACATCAAGGCTGGTATTTGGCCGGAATGCTTTAAGAGGGACAATACCGTTCCGAATGGGCGTTGCGCAAGTAATTATGTTAAAGAAAGTTGTGATGAAAACATAGAGGACTTCAAAGAAAAATTCAGTGAGCCCTGTCATTTATCTTCGAATAGAAATCGCCCAAGCCTTTTAGCAGCATTTGAAGATGAAAGTACAAGTTCAGAAGATGACAGCTAACTTAAATGTCTGCCAATTTACATAGCAAAATTAGGTATTTTTAATATCTACCATGTAACTCGATCACATTTATTTCTATAATTCCCTTTTTTTTACCGTTTATATAGACCTTTTGAATCATAAAGTATTAAGTTATATTTTAAACTAATTGCATTTCGCTTTTAATAATAAATTGATTAGCTTCAAAGAAAACTGTCTCTTGGCGAATTCCTTGGCATGGAGATGAATGTAGAAGACTAATTATACTTGACGAAGTCGTTAATTGCATATTTAAGTATTAGAAAATAATATTCGTGACAAAAAACAGCAAAAGAGTCAATTACGAGGTCGTACAAATAAAACACCGACATCCACGAGACATTTCAGCTTTTGATATGAATACTTTAATGCCGTTAAACGTTTGCTGCAGAAATTTGCATCCAAATCGCCCGTTTTTATGCCCGGAAATTGCGTAAGATAATCGACCACTTTTTCAAATGCAAGGAAAAAGTTTGTTCTTTTAAAAAATACTCATTATTATGAGTTATTCGTTACCACTCCTCAAGCTTTTAGACAGGAAGTTATTTCTTTAAAAAAAGCTTCAGTAAAATCATTCAGCTTCCTTCTATCCACGCATGTGCAAGAGGCGATGCGTATCTAAACAAAAGTTACTCATCTTTCGATGAAAATGAACAAAATCCTTCAGTCTTTCGGTGAAAATGAACCAAACTCGTCACTTTTTTCATAAAAATAAACAACAACTCGTGTTTCATCCTGCTGTATGGAATTTTTTAGCAAAAACTCAGATTGATATGTAAATGGATGCATATTTATTTATTTTATTAATGGAATTTTAAAAAAATATAATTTTGCAACTTTTCTTATAAAATACATCACATATTGTTTCAGTTTTATTAACGGACTCGTCGGCCTCCACAAAATTGCGTAGTTCCGGCGACCGCGATTGCAAGGCGCCCATCTGACTTAATTTTTCAATCAAGAGGCTTTTAATAAATCTCGAATCTCCTTTAATTCCACCCTCATTTAACACATCCATATAATACTATATACGTTCTGCCCGCTCAGCTAAATTACGAAAATCGATCAACAAATTGCGACCAGGACAGAATTTTCAATATTTGTTGCATTCCAAAGAGGAATAAGTCCAAAATTTCGGTTCGTGCATTAATAATAATTCATTAATCCGCTGTTGGATGTAACCAAAATCGGCTTGATAATATGATCGCATTTCAGTACATCATCCTAATACTCGGGATCGCCGTGCACTGTAAAAGCGCCACCTTTGCACAATGAACAATGTACGCGCAATTTACCTTTCCATAATTTACTACACTGAGAACCGTGCACAAAACCGTGAACCCTCTCGTGTTCACATACTATAAAAATGTTGGAAGGGAATTGTTATTTGTCAATCATAGATTCTTTGCATCGTTAAACATGCACAAATACCTGTCCCTGGTCCCTGCACTTTTTCTTCATTTTGAAATTGAACGCTTAGTAAAGTTTCGCATAACGGTTTCCAAGGCACTTCTTCAAGCGTAACCTCCGCTTCTGTCGTCATGGAGTGCATAGATCTTTGTTTGACAGGCCTTGCACGCACTTACGCAGCATGTAAAATCTTTTGTTGTCACAAATCGCATTCCTGCTGAGGAACAAAGAGATTTTGCACGTCTTGCGTAAGTAACTCCTTAAAGAGCGAAATGAAAATTTAAAAGCAATTTTTTAAGTAAGTCGTATATTGTTGTATCTTCAGTGTATTTTACAGCTTTGATACGTACGGAACGCGGAAAGTAATATTGGATAAAGTAACTGCAAATAACAATCGGATCGCCAGTCACCACTGGCTTTCTTCGTTAGCATGAAAACATAATTATTTGGCAAAAATCGTTTTTTTACTTCGCTAATATGAAAATCTATAATACCTTTATCATTATGAATACGTTAATCACAACTATTGTGAGGGCAAAAGTTGCCCGTAATCTGTCGCTGGGGTAGCTTAGCGGCTCCAGGTTACCTTTCACAAGAAATTTACTAGAATGTTTTATTTAATTTTCCTTTATGATTCCTAAGCGGAGAAAAATTGTTTCTGTTTCTTTGTTTTATAATTTCCAATATCATTTAACAAATTTCTAAGAGAATTCTTGAATTCAAATGATCATTTATTTTGTTTCTATTTAATCTCTTATCACAATTCTTAAACTTCAAATTTTAATTTTTGTTCTTGATTAGTAAACTACTGAAGATGAGTTCTCCTTTTTCCTGTTTAATTATAGATTCATTTCCCTTACTTTAAGACCTAGCACTACCGGTATAGTTGCACCACAAGCAATAAATGCGGTATAATTGCATTTTCACGAATCGGTTTTCTTCTTCAAAAACTTTGCCAATTTTTTATAGAAAATAATTCGATTGCCATTTAATATTACAAGAGGAATGATTGGATCTGACCTGATCGTATGATCGGTTAAATTATACGAACATAAAATGTGTCTTCTCTGTTTAAATGCATTTTTAAACTTATTTGACATAATAGACGTCAAGGCGAAATTCTGCAAATCTATTTCGCTTAAAATTAGACAAAAGTTTTAAGAGATTTTCACCTACTGTTGTCAAGACCCGTATGAAATTACTCTTGGCTTTTTATTATCAAGGATTTCCCATCCAAAAATTCTTTTAATAAAAGCTTAGGCAACCATAAAATTATGTTTATACAGGCAATGCTATGCTTGAAAGACTGTTAATGAGCCAACTAAGTGCTGAAGGTAACCTAAAAGAAAGGAAAAAATAATCTAAATAATTAAATCTATAAATGACTAAAATGCAAGATGGAAACTTAAGTGAATTTAGTAACTTCTTAATTAAAAAATTAAAACTAAAACTTGAAATTCTTTATGCCTCACCACAGAAATGTGTCGCCTACACTAAGCAGCGGAGTTAATATTGCTAACTTAAGCACGAATATGTTTGGGTAGTATTTAATTATTCATTTGCTTACAGAGCGTTTAAATGGCTTTGGACCAGTGGTAAGAGACAAGAAAGAAACCAAGCGGCAGTGTTTCGAAGAAAACTAACGATATATTTCTGTATACTATTGTGTCTTTGTTTGTACGCGATTGCGATTAAAAGCCATTTACTATATTTGCGATTTGTGTGTGTTTTTCTTTTAAAGACAATTCCGAAGAAACGATGGAAAATTAGTCAGTTAGTCAACGCTTTAATGCTAGACTTATTGCTTGGTAATGGTTAAGGCATTGTTGGTGTTAGTAACTGTGTCCATATTAGCCTAAGCTTTGAATCTATACTGGCCCAGTTTTCAGTACGTATTACGTTTATAAATTATCCAAAAAGATTGTATTTCTAAGTTTTATATCTGTTGCCGTCTTTTTTCTCTTTTCATTTTGCATCAATTTCATGAGAGGAGTTGGTTGCTATGCTTTAACATTCTGTTACAGATTAGTTATACTCTGCCGAACGTACTTATTTAAGTAATATATCTTTTTCTGCGAATTTTTTTGTGGAATTCTTTTCGTTTTGCTGCCTTTTTTTAACACTGTTGGATAATAGAAGTGACATGGCTAGCATGTCAAAGAATCATGTATCGTTAACTATTTTAATATAAATACAGCCAAGTCGGAAAAATAAAAAAATAGGAAAAATATTTTTTAAGAATTTTGGTTTTACATCTAACGCTGGTGCATTCATTTCAGTGATCGATTTTAGTAATTAAGAGTGCGATTCTGAGACCTAATGAAGTGCGTGCGAAGTACGCACATAATGTTAAGCTCCTAAATGATTTAAAAACACTTCCACCTACCATCTGCTAACCCTTACGATTATATGAACGATTTATATGAAAATAAAAAGGTTGACGTGTTCTTAATTGAACACAGCAGACGAAATTTGTAAAGCGTAGTATAACATCAAAAATTACGACCACTGTAGTCAAAAAGTCAACCAAGCTACGGAATTATCTACTTTACATTATTTTTAATAAGGAATTGCTTATTATTAAAATCATCATCTATTCAAATTTTGGCAAATGCATTAAGCTAAGACGAAAGCAGCTTTCGTAAGGTATGCGATCACAAATTGGAAAAAGTATAATGTATTTTCCCAAAGTGAAGTGGATCCAAAACTGTACTTAAGGCAGACATTGTCTTCTTCTAAAATTGTTCGAAATATATTTATATAATGTATGATAACATATATATGAATCACCAAAATTTCTATATATCTTTTCGAAAGTAATTATTATGGATAGTAAATATAAAAATGTCGATTTTTCTCTTGACAATCTTTACACTCATCTACGCAAATAAGAGTGTAATGATCATTACAAGTCGTTTGTGTGCTATGAGCAGTTAAATGGAAGCTAAAACAAAAAAAAAAAGTGCAAAGAAAAAAGCAAGAAAGCTAGCAAAATTACATTAACATTTATGTAAACAAATCATCGCTTATATTCAACCATCAATCAATTGAGTTTTGAAGAAAATTAACTTGCAACAATCCACAATGTAGTACTACATATTTTCCACATGATTTTAGATACCATAAATACGATAAAACAAGTTCTTCATAAACAGACATCGTTGGACATCTTTAAGCCATCCGCTTATGTGAAATGAAAAGATTATATTTTTACATACATCAGTTACAACTTTACACAAGCTGTTCAAAGAATATGGATTTCGTCTTTCCCAACTCCAGAAATAGGGACCGAACAAATCGTAGATCGGTTATAATCTTAGTGCATATTTATTTATTATTCAAATAATATATGGGAATTCACCGACGGTCCAAAAACAAATTTTAGAATAAAATTTAGGAGAAAAGCATATTAATTTTTTTAATAAATGCTACATGCTTTCGAATGGAAGCATATAATGTAAAACAAACACATCGGGTTCGTCGCACAGCATATGTATTTACTTATTTTATAGACAAATGAAATTCAGGTAGCGTAAATTAACAGCCGAATTTAAATGGCTCTTAGAAATAAATCTTGTGCTAAGTGTTATCAGTAACGATTAAAGAGTGTTAGAAAAAAAATGAAGGAAAAAATTAGAAAATAAAAACAACATAAAATAATGCATCAATAAGTAAACACAGAAAAAAGAAAATAAAGCATGCATACATCTAGCACAAAATTCAATAAGTAAATAAAATATAGTCAAACAAAAGGCCAAGATGTATAAATTTATTGAATATATATAAATCTTCCTCACTGGAGCATTCTTTATTTCATAAAGTCGATTTATAGTTCAATAGCGCTTTTGGCAAAACATTTTTAAATCAACATCGTTTATATACTTGAGCGTGGAAACTGTGCCTGATTTTGATACTGAAGCACTCCATCCTATATTATGAAGTCAATTGAAACATATGCTCACACAATTGCTCCTTATTTAGTAAAAAATAGACGTGGTTGCAAAACAACGACACTCATGATTTTTTATACCCACCACTGTAAGGTATAGTCATTGTGTTTTTTTCGTATTGTATGTACCACCCAAAGATCCTATAAAGTATATGTATTCTTGATAAGCGTGAAATTCTGAGTTGATTTAGCGATGTCTGTTGTTCTGTGTGTCTGTGTGGTATGTGTCCTTGGCATACTCCTGGTCGCAAAAATGAAGATATCGACTTCAAATTTGGTAGAAACATTGGAAGTTTGTGCACGCAGGTATTGAAAATGAGCCAAATTGGCCAGAGCAGAAGCCCGCAGTGTGGCATAAACTCCGTTTTTCTTAACAAAAATTTGTAGATTTTTGCCTGTTTTTTCAGAAATTATAAAAGTTAGAAAGTTCACATTTTCCACGCATACTTTACGAAACATTCCACTCTTTAGGTCCAGAAATGGAAAAAATCGGCCATGGGCAGACAAAGTTACGTGTAAATTTTATTTTTTCACTTTTTTGAGATTTTATGTTTATAAGGCTAAAAACACAACATTTTTTCAAACTATTTTGTACATTCTTCAAATGAAGATATGTTATCTGCAAAAAATGGGTTAAAAATAAGGTAATGCGGTGGATACCGCGATTAATTTTTTCTTGATAATACCAACGATATGAGTATTAAATAAAAGAACTTGGAATAGAGTATTAGAATGCGATAATTGTAGTGATGGGCACGTGAGATTCGGCCCCCGCCGAATATAACTTTCTTATTTGTTTTATTTATTTATTTATTTATTTATTTGTTTATTTATTCCACTTATACAAGAAACTCAACTAAAACAAAATGGCAGTCGAGTTTAATTGACATTTAAAGTAAATCTTAAATTAATTAATATTACAACTTAATATTATTATTATCCGATACAGGACCAAATGGCAAGTGAACGCCTAAGCCATCGCAAACATGCATAAGCTTGGCAACCGATAATACAATTAATTTTCGACTCATAATCACTTTTTAAGGTTAAAATTTTGTTCGACATAGGTAAATCGCGCGTATTAAGCAATGTTTCTTTAATGGACTTTAAAGAGTCCGTTAATGAGAATAAGTGATAGACGTCGTTAAGGTTCTTGCAAACAACTCTGAACGGGTTAAACAGTTCTTAATTATATTTGCATTGACTAAGCTTTATCAGGATAAAGTGCCTAGAGGAGCGGTTAAGGAAATTAAAGCCTATCTCACGAAGTAATGCGGGCAAGTCAATTGTACCATTTATTAATTTAATTAAGAAGGAAACCCCAAGAACAAATCTACGTTTCTCCAGTGACGGTAAGGATAACAGAAGCAACCTATTTTCATAGGGTGGAAGAGGGGCAATCGGGTCCCAACCCAAAATTCCTAAGGGCAAACAGCAAGAATTGCTTTTCAACAGATTCAATTGAATCTACGTAGCACCTATATGAAGGACACCACACAACAGAGGCATACCCAAGTATAGATCTAACCAAACACATGTACAGCCTTTTCGTAATATAAGGATCATCAAGCTCTTTGGACCACCTTTTTATAAAACCAAGCGCGGACCTAGCTTTGCTTAATGAGAGCTCAATATGCAAATTGAAGCATAACGTATAATCAAATAGAACGCCTAAATCTGTGAACGAATCGACGTTTTCCAACTTGTGCGAATCAATGAAATATTGAGTAATGAATGACTGTCTTCTTGAGAATGAAAGCTTCTTACATTTACTCAGATTTAGTTTCAGAAGATTCAAAAAGCACCATGCAACAAAATTATCCAAACCACCTTGAAGCTGATGTGATTGCGATTCAACAGAGAAGGAAGAAAACAGTTTCACATCCTCAGCGTACATTAAGATCTGGCTGGAATTAACCACCGATGGGAGATCGTTAATGTATAAACTAAATAAAATGGGACCTAAATGATTTCCTTAGGGTACGCCAGACGTAACGGGAAATTCATCCGAGGTGATGATGTTAAACAAAACCCTGAAGGATCTATTGTGCAGATAAGAGCTTATCCATTTCACTAAGTAGGGTGGGAAACCAGAGGCTTGGAGTGTAAAGATAAGTAGTCTATGGTTAAGCATATCAAATGCTTTGCTTAAATCAGTGTAAATAACATCTGTGCGAGAGCCACTAGAAAAAGTCTTGAAAACAAGTTGGTGACTGTAGATCGCCCTTTCCGAAAGCCGTGCTGGTGCAGAGAAATATACGAATTAATGGCAAAGGCCAAATGCTGAGTCACAATACGCTCGAACAACTTGGGCAAGACACTCAACTTGGCTATGCGTCTGTCTCAACAAATTGTCTACTTCCACTCTTGTGGATAGGAATAAGGAAACTACTCTTCCAACATGAAGGGAAAACACCTAAATACAAGGTCAGGTTAAAAATCTTTGAGATCACACCACATAACTCGACAGCGCAAGATTTAAGTACACATGATGGAATACCATCAGGTCCTGGCGAACAACTGTATTTTAGAGAACTCAACCCTTTAAAAACCAAATTAGGTATTGAAACCAAGTTAGTTATAGGATATGGGTAGTTTGCTGATAAATCTAAATTAGCAATCGAAAAGCTTCGTCGGAAATACTCAGTAAACAGATTTGAGATTTCAAAATCATCCGAGGAATCAGAGCCATTAAAAGAAATATGAGACGGATATCCGGATATTTTTCTTTTAGAGTTAACAAATTTAAAAAAGTATTTAGGATTAGCAAACAGAGAGGATTTAATGAAATGAAGGTATCTGCAGTAATAATTCCTATTACCACTTTTGTGAATAGGAACAAGTAAACAAGTCTTCCAACACAAAGGGAAAACACCTGAATTCAAGGACTTGTTAAAAATCTTAGAGATAACACCACATAGCTCGCCAGCACAAGATATAAATACACATGAGGGGATTCCATCAGGTCCAGGCGAACAATTATATTTTAGGGAGCTCAAACCTATAAAAACGTCATTTTCAGATATAACAAAGCTAGGAATTGAAAACAAATTAGAAATCGGATATGGATAGTTTGCTGATAAATCAAAATTGGCAGTTGAAAAGTTTTGTCGGAAGTATTCCGCAAAGGGATTTGAGGTTTCAAAATCATGCGAGGACTCGGAACCATTAAAAGACACATGCGAGGGATTTATGGAGATTTTTCGTTTGGAATCAACGAACTTAAAAAAGTATTTAGGATTAACAAACAAGGAGGATTTAACAAACTGAAGGTATCTGCAATAGTATTGGCGGTTGAGGGAATTAAATTTATGCCTTGCCACAGAGTAAGCGAAACAGTCGAAAGAAGAATCACTTTTCGAAAATTTTTTCAAAAATTTGTTTTTCCTATTCTTGTAATATTTAATTGTTTTATTAAACCACCAATTGTTTAATGATAAACATAAAATAGTAAACATAATACGTCGTTCCATATGAGTCGTGAGGTAGTACCTAGGAAAATTTCGCGACATTTTAATTTTTCGTTTACAAGTTACTGTGACACTTTAGTAACGAAATTTTTGTTAATATAAACGGATAAATCCGAATTCACATATATGTACATTTCAAATTGGAACTTTGATATAGAAAACGCATATATCAAAAAAAAATCTTTTATCTGCGGTATTCCTCATCGTTAAAGTCAACATAACGTTCCCCAGCCATTTGACAATGCCACGTCAAAAACAACGGTTTTTTTTTTGAGGCAAATAATCGAGTCATTTTTTGTAAATTTTCATAAGAAGAAGATCCGCCTGAGTAACCCAAGGCGAGGAATCTCGACTAGCAAGTCAATGGTCTTGGGTTCGAATCTCAAGTGCGGTCGAGTTTTTAATAAAAGCCGATAGCCTTAGATGCTAGTGCTTTTAAAAGTTTAGTCTTAGAATTTATTTCTCTGGCGAAATTAATAATAATAATTTCATAAGAAGTGAAGTGCTGGTCAGCGAGTGCGTGTCCCATCGAAAGGACTCGAGTTTGGTGAGAAAGTCGCGTGTGCCAGCTTTTGCTTTTTGACTTTTGCAAAGGCAAAAGCAATAGAGCTTTTTCGTTGCAAAAATGAGGTAGTTCAATAAACGGGCATGTTATAGAATTTTTATGAAAAAAGATATGTACGTGAGACAATGAGAGGCTACTTCGCTAGTCATGAGCTACAATACTTAACGTGTATTCAGAAATCATTCTTTCTTGTTATCAAAAGGAAAGAAAATTATGTTTTAGGTATGAAAATTATTTGTTAAAATATGGGAAAAAATTAAATAGTCTATCTTTCAAGTTAAGTTTATTAACTCATACAATAATTTAACCAGAGAAATTAATTCTAGGACTAAAGTCTTAAAGCACTTTCATATTTTAACATCTTTTAAGTATTTCCAACTGTGAGTGGTCTACGATATTAAGATATAATATAATAGAAAAATTTGAGTATTTCTATTATTATTTTTATTGCCATCACCGAAGGATGAGAAGTATATTCATTTCGTCACAACGTTTGCAACGTGCAAAAGGAAGCATCAGACACCCCGCAAAGTATATATATTGTTCATCAGCATCCAATTCTAAACCGATTTAAGCTTGTCCGTCTGTCGGTCTGTATGTCTGTCCGACTATATACTGTTTTTTGTAAGCATTCTCCCGGCGGCAAATATGAAGCTATCAACTTGAAATTTGGCAGCACCATGGCATATCTTGTAAGCTGGCAAAATTATGATAAGCTTTTATATTTAAAATATCTGTTTGTTTGATAAAAAATATTGGACATTATGTTCCTTGTGCAGAAGTGTTCTTCCTTAAAAAATACAGTCCACCAGATAACTTCCCCCTAAACAAGCTCCTTTTTCTTTGTTTACAAAAGAAAAGAAGTAAGAACGTCATATTCAGCGCGGGCCGAATCTCTGATTCCCACCACTACATTTTTCGCATTCCACTCTGTGAGTGCTTTTAGTTGATACCCATATCGCTGGTATTATTAAGAAAAAATTAATCGCGGTATTTTACCATACTCATTTTAAAATGAACACATATATTTAAACAGATAATATATCTTCATTTGGGAACTGTACAAAATAGTTTTAAACATGCTGCCTTGGTTGCCTTATAATAAATACGTCTGAGACCTCAAAAAAGTGAAAAAATAAAATTTTATTACTCGTAACTTTTTGTGTAATTTTTGGACCCAAAAGAGTAGAATGTTTCGCAACATAAATGTAGAAAATTTGAGCCGGTTAAAAATGGTTCAAATCGTATAATTTCGATTACTCTACATATAACGCCTCATTTTCAAGAGCTCTTATATGGAAAAGTCTTGAACATTGTATCTTACAAGCATTATTCTTAAAACTAAAGCCTTTATGCCAAAAAGATCTAGTTCTTAATATTTTTTGATGAAAATTGCTCCATAGGAGGGTGGAAAATAGACAAAGTTTGGATCACATATGTGTTATAATGTTTTCCCTTATTACTTTTTATAGTATTACAAAATGGAAACGACGCTTTTATCATTAACTGATGTCAGAAATTTAATTCAAAGCAACTATTACCTGAGGTGTATTTCGATATAGTAATCTTGACGATTTGCAAGAGAAAACGACAACATGAAAAAGCTTCATTAACACGAAACTCATTACGAACGCTGTCACGCCTTTAGTAATCATTCAAAATTGTTTTGGATACGAGAAAATTGCGTAATTTACTCAAGCTTTCCATTTATAACACAAATATTCACAAACTTCCCTGTGAAAATAAAAAAAAAAAAGAAAAAAAAAATATTTTTCAAGTCGAAAGTGAAAAAAATAACCGTATAGGTAAATTCAAGTTAAATCGTATAACTTATTAATCTTATTATTACTATTATTGTTATTATATATTACCATTATTATTATAAATAAAGTAGTATCTTAAACAATACAGGTAAAAAATTTGCGGCGTTTTTTATCAAAAATCAAACATAATTTTCTTCTATTTTTTAGGAAGTTTATAGAACGAATGTATGCCATTTTTGGGTATAAAGCTGTTTTTTATTACGTCAGTTTTTACAGACTTACTTAAACGGGGTGACCTAGCTTCGCCCTGTTGATAGCTTTCCAATCGATCAATATTAGTCTCTTGATCTCAATTTCGCGCTTTAAGTGTTGACGATAGAGTGACATCAATCATCTGGCCTTTCAATGCAACCAAAGGCCAAATTGCATTATGACACGTCCATCTACTTCCATGGTGACAAAAGTTTAACTTCAAAGCCGAACATTTTTAGCCCGAAAAACGAGTTTATTCTTTTATGCATACATGTCGTTCCTTTTCTGTGTACAATTTCCTACCCGAAGAGCTATTTTCACTCTGTTTCTATTCTGTTTCTTTTGAAAAATTACATAACCACAAATACATTAACGGTATTTACATTTACGCTTTGCCAACGCCCGCCTCATTCGCCCCCCACAATTCTAACTTAAATATATGAATAGACAATAACTAGGTTAGCAATAGAAAATAATTCATACATTATAAAAAAAAAGATACAAACATATAATAAATACAGTAGTATGCATACACACACAAATACATGCTAGTAGATTGTATATGCATGAATTTCGAATGATTGACTGAATTGAGCCGAAAAACTAAATCAATGAAAATTCACATTTATACGTTCATTGATACGTAACCGCAACGCTACTTTCTAAAATATGCAGAAATGGATTTTTGTGGAATTTTAGAAAAACATTAAAAAAGTAGCAAAAAAATGTGGAAAACTGTATATTATAAAGTGGTTTACTTACAGCCATAGACTATATTTGTGAACGCGTGTGTGGCTTTGTATATAGATCTGTTTTTCTTACCAACACAAATAAAATGAACGGAGCAAGGCATATTTTTTTGAGTGTAAAATAATAATATAATCAAAATTGAATACTTATGTCGGATTGATTGCATTTGCTCTGTTACACTAACAGTCTAGCATATACACTTTTAAAGCGATTCATACATATATGTATACACGCTTATTACATTTTTGGTAACTAGTAGCTATCCATAAAAAATACGAAAAAAAATTAAACAATTTTTCTACGTATGCATACATAACGCTTGCTCGTATAACTCTGTCTGCTTTATTTGCAGTAAAGGCAAACAAACGTTACCATTTCTCTTAAATGCGTACATTTAAACTTACTTACATTTTGTATACAATACCCAACGTAGACTTAACAATAATTTTCCAGACTATAGCTGCTGTTGGCCGCTGCTTAGGCTTCATGTAATTTGATTTTTTCCGAAATATCTCTTTTTTCCCTTTGTAGTTATTTATTTGTTATCATGCAACAACAAAATTGGCCAATTGCGTATATAGGCATTAATGATTTGTTTTTAGTTGCTTTAGCAGTTATAGTATTATCCACTATTACGGACAGTCGGTATTCACTATTACAGTTATCGATATATATATATATATATATATGTGGTTCGGCTGCGAGCCACCCATCCATTTGCATGGCAATGCTCCAATGAGAACTTCTGCCGTACTCAGTATACTCACCAGACGCGGAAATAGAAAATTTTTTTATTTATCTGTTTATCTATATATTTTTTTTTTTTGCGTAAACTTTGTAAATATTTTACATTATTATTTATATATATTTATATCTTTTCTATTCCATTCTATTTATTTCTTTTTTTTTTTTTTTGTATTTGGTTGTGTATGAGCGCACACGCAATACGTAAAACATAAAAATCGGAAGGGATATCCGCAACTAAGTTTTAGTATTAATCCTAAATGACATGATTTTTCTTTCCGTTATAAACGTACTAGGCATATTATAACGACGGCATTCGAAAACTAAAATGACAACATTGAAATTATTGATAACTTTACTACAAGTAGACGTTGCGAGTAGAGCACACACAGTTAGAGGTTAGGTTTCCTTCGTATACGTGATGTGTATGAAGTTTTCCAATATGTGCGCACTTTGACTTTGATTTGCCGTACAAGGGCTAGCCCGCAATAGATTTTGAATCGAATTAACCTTACTTTCATTATCACATTTGCTGGCACGTAAGAAATTGTACAAATCGCCGATTCTCTATTAAAGAAACATAAAAGTTAGTAATGAAATCATTTAGATTGAAACGTGCAGCTGAATCACTTTTGGTTGATGATAATCGTACAGAGTTTAAACTTTCTGCGAAATGATTCTTCAAGTTTTTTTCACGGACCTCATAAAGCAGCGTTAATAATTACATCCACTGTATTGCGTTGAATGTCATTGCCGCGACATACATTACGCATTGCCAAAAGGCGGTGGTCTAAGTATTACTTGACTGTCACAAAAACCTATATTAGGTTCGACATGGTCTTGGATTAAAGTTAAATATATATCTATAATAATATAATAATAGCATATAATAATAATACATAAAAATATTAAAATAGAAGATTGAGGGTTTATTTATTTTTGCCAAGATTCTTGTAAAGTATGTATATTTACATCTACCAAATGTTGAATGTACGGAAACATGTCTGTCCGCCTGTACATGTGGATGAGTTTAATAAATATTCCCTAGATTGTTAAACCAGAGATTGTTAAGGAAATTTTTCGTTTAACAGAGATTGTTAAGGAAATTTAGACAAAAGAAAATTATTGGAAGTAAATCTGTGCTCTCTCCATTCTCGACATGGTACTTTTTTTTAGAAACGATGTAAAAGAAGAAACCAGCTAACGGATTTTAGCGAAATCTTTGTTGAATTTTTGTTTCTAGCTATTTTGTGTATTAGGAGAACTTACTTTCTCGGGTCATTTGCATCTTTTTCTCTCGGGTCATTTGCATCTTCTTGCCAAGCATGCGTTCAGGCATTATTTGTGTCGCGGGTCTGGTATGTTTTCTCTGGATTGGCGCTATCTTGCAGAAGAAATCTTCCAGTAGGTCTTGGCTTACCCTGTAGGACTATATAGTTTCGCCAGGGTAAGCCTCCAGCAGGCCATCCATTAATTTCATATATCTATTAATTATTTGTATGGTTTCCCCCGCTAGCAGGTCAGCCTGAAGGGTGTTATTGAAGTGTTCTTTACCTTTTTCTAACTCCACCTTTTTGGCATGCCAATTGGTGCTGTTGATTTTGCCGCCATGAAAAACTGAGTTCAATGCTGTCAAGACGGCGAAGAATTCCTACGTCCGAACTTCTATATCACTGCCGATGACTCCTCGTTCAATTGCTATTTCCAGCATTTCTGGCATAGCTGGTGTAAAAAATTGAACTGTTTCCGCGAAATTTCGAGATGAGATAACTAATAAGCTGGCGCCTCTCCTCTTCCAGTGCTCCCAGATGGGCGCGTTACACGCAGCTACTTTCGGGACAAGCGCGGCGTCGGTTTAATGCTATCGTTTTCTGGCGGAATGCTTCCAAGATATGTATATAGTCGTGCATGTGTACGTCTATACACTTGTTAGGGGAAATCCTCATTGCGTTGTGATTTTGGACGCTCCTGTCGCAGACCATTGCTTTTATATCCAGTCCGATCTCCTCGGCTGTTCTTAAATTTTCCTCTAATAATTTTGGATCCCCTTTGTAGCGGGTGATAGGATAGGCGCTAGTTATCATGTTAAACGCTGTGAGCAAGCTACGTACGGCGAATACGAGTATCGTCCGGTACTCCACCGTCTCCAATCTTTTTTAGTTTAGGATGTACCCGCATCCATACAGCATATCTTCGGATCTACAATATGCTGATCTGTGGTCGGTGTACACTTCATCGAAGTGTAGTTGTACGATTTTGTCGCGAGGAGTTAATCTATTCACGCGCGTTCAAGGCGAACCTTCCTTCTCCGTGCTGCCGCCACCAATGTTGACGGTTCTTCGTCATCTACATCGTTGATTTATCTATTTACATTATAACTTAAATCTATAATATAGGGGCTTTGTATTTTAAATGGTCGTACAGCAATGGACAAGAAGATAACAATTGGCATGTTTGGCATGTATTTTTTTCCCTTTACAGAGGAACTTATCAAAAAACAGATATGTCTTTGGGTAAGCTTTTTTCATTTAATACAATTAATCAAATTATATATATTTATTATTTACAGATGAAATTATCAAAATGAACAAAAGAAAGAAAGGGAAGAGTTCCAAAGGTAGCAAGACGACAAATAGATAGAATTGGGTACCGCAAACGAGAAAGATTGCAATGAAAAGGCAAGTAACTTCTTGATATTTTTATTATAAATATATATATTCATTTCTTTTTTAGTGCGTAACGTCCGCAAACAGACTTAGGGTAGGGTGTCGGTCGGTCCGTTTCAGTCAAAGACATTGCAGTAACGATAGTTTTAAGTTGAGTTTCGGTTCTGGGGGTTGAAGTGAAAACGTCAACGAATGCGCTTGCTTTTCGATTGTCTTTTAGATTGTGTGGCTGAGCTCTGGCTGTTTTTTTCTTTTTTTAAATATGAGCTCAGACGGAAAGATGACCATTAAAAAAAATATCAAAGAAAAGAAATTCTTAACGTGCGGAAAAGATACATGCATAAAATTAGCAAAATTGTGATGTGTTAAATATATCGAATAATCAACTCACATCTTTCAATTAAAATTTAAATGATAAATTTACCGAAATCCATTTTTCTAAACCTAACAATACAAATAATAAGCTTACGAATTATTGAAACAAGACATGAGTTTTTTTAAACCGATTGCAGTAGAGAATTGGTAATTACTTCGCAAAAAAAAAAGATTTAAAAAAAAAAACCACAGAAGACAGTATGAACTGTTCGCTAGCGTTTGTCCTAAAAATCGTGTTCGAGCGAAATCCAAGTGTATGTTGTTATGCAGTGTGAACCAAAGGAAAAAAATTCTCCACTTTAAAGAAGAAAAAATGTCCTAATTTGATATTGAGTGCGATTTAACAGAAAAATTCATCCAAATTCTGGATCTGATAATAGTAATAAAAGCCGTGTACCTGTCACATTTTAATATGATTATTAAATATTATTCAATAGCTTTTTAATCTGAATGTCAAAAGAAAAAAAAAAAAAAAAGGAATATAAAAGAAATTTTTACAATAGCCATCTTGCTCATAGAACGAAGAAGAAAAAATAAAGAGGAAAAAAGAAAGAGTAATTGAAAAATTTCTCCTAACAAAAGCAAGTTGTGAAAGAGAAAAAAAAAAGAAATATAAATAAATAGATTTACCAATTCTCTTTGTCTTGCCTTCAAATTTAATTGCATCGGTGCAGGTTTTGTTGAGTTGCAATAGAGCGTTGACAATTAAAACTCAAAGTCAAATAACCACATGAAGCAAACAAATAAGATAAAGCGGTACAAAGTCAGAATATTGTGTGTTTTTAATTGTTAAACGATAAAACTGCCTTCAACAATAACGAAGGGAAGAGTTGAGTGTGGTGGTAGGATGTACCAAGCAAAGCGCATCGCAATCGTGTATATTATTTTTAAATATCATTGACGGTATGCGTACGAAAACAGAAAAAAAAGTAAAAATAAATGAACCAAAAATATACCTATGTAAATAACATAAAATTATGGAAATTTTTTATAGAGAATTCGTGAACTTCTTATTACAATAGCTTTTGCGAAACAATATACATTACGAGGAAAATTGTTAATATTAAAATATTTAAAAAGAAAGAGAATTAGTATAAGGAGATGTTAACATTAATTTGCTTTGCTTTTTTCTGAAATAAAAAAAAAAGGGGTGATATTAAATAGTGTGTGTTGTTTATTGTCTTTATAATTTTAGATTAATGAAATAAATTCTTAGACTAAAAAAAAAGACATTGAGCACTAGCAACACAGGCTATCGGCTCTAATTAAAATAATAAGTCCCGGAGAGAACGGAGAATAAATTGTAGGGTTCTTGCTGAGAAAACGATTGCGAAGGTGGAATATAGAGCGAAAGAACTGCATATTTCATGTTTAACATTATTTGTATCGCTACGGCTTGTATATTTGAGCTTAAATTTATGCGTTTGTGAGGTATACTTGATTTTATAAAAACACCTACTCCTTGTTTGGAATATGAATTTTGATCAGCATTCGTGAAGTATCCAGTATATGATTTGGATGGAATAGGATTAAAAGAGCTTCTACAATGGGTTTCTTGAAGCGATAAAAAGGTTGGATTAAAATCACTTATGAGTGCACGGAGTTCATCAAAATTATTAGTAAGTCCCTTAATGTTCC
>NW_023998460.1:1085811-1093310 GCF_014805625.2 Glossina fuscipes | reverse complement strand
AAGGAAATAGCCAATGAGACGGAGCGAATAGAGCGCGGGAAACGAAAAGAAAAAGCAGAACAATTGGGCGAAGATAAAAAGGATAAAGAAGAAATAGGTCCAGGTATTAAAACAATTTTCTATCTTTTTCTTACCTAATATCGCCGCGACTGCCGATTGCTTTTGTTCATTGCCATCGTTTAAGACTATAAAACGAGTAAGCAGAAAGTAGCATTACTTCTTAGTGTGTTAGGTATTGAACAGTTTCGAATGATAGCCACGATCGAGAAAGTTTATTGTCGGAAAAGAACAACGGTAGACAAGAAAATTCAAAAAGCGAATTTGGTAAACAATTTCTTATATTTTCCTGAATTTCAAAAAATTATATACGTACAGAAAAGTTTCAGGAGGTTTAACGCAGGTGCCTGCCTGAAAGGCTCCACCATGCGGTGCCCACTGGCACACGGAGTGAAACGTCACTCTCGTCCCACAGGGAGCAGGGAGACTCCCTGCTGTTCCAGATCAAGGGCATGTGTATGGCATGCCCTTCCTACTTGCGGAGGCGAGGCCTACCTAACACCTCAAATATTTAATGTTCCCGCGATATTGGGGGCAACCACAGCCACCACGAGACTCCCGTAGGGGCCGTCCCAGCGGTCAGGCAGAGGACCCACACTACGAGGATTCTGCTGCAGCAAAAACTACAGCCAGCAATTCCCCGCAGAGAGAATCACCTGGGCACCCTGACCCCCGTGGTACCTTACTTATTTTAAAAGTCTAAGCTCAGTCTTTTGGCAGCATACGGCTACATACCGGCTAGACCCATACGTCTCGGACCGGTGGCCTTAGGGTCGAAATAAAAATCAAATCAAATAAACATAGAAATGAAAATAGACATAAAAAGAATAACCATGACATAAACATGGCCTTAGGGTCAAAATAAAAATCAAATCAAATAAAAATAAACATAAAAAGAATAACCATGACATAAACATGGCCTTAGGGTCAAAATAAAAATCAAATCAAATAAAATAAAAATAAAAATATACATAAAAAATAACAATAAAAAACACAAACACAAACCCAAACATAAAGGACGAACCTAAAAAACGACCTGGCTAACAAGGCAAAGGGAACAACTCAGAGGCGCAGGCGCATAGCAATACGCCTCCTAAAGGCACCGGCCGCAAACCTACCCAAGCTCTGAACATAAAAGCCCTGAGAGAGAGCATCGTCAAAAACGAAACCGTCCCCCTCCACTCTAATTCCCATCGCATCCAAATTTCGAAGATCAGAATAAAGTGGACACTCACAGAGGACGTGCTTCCAATCCTCGGACGGAACACCACACGAACACACCCCAGTAACGGACAAACCCCTGACCTGCAGGAAATGGTTGAGTGAACCATGTCCCGCAAGTAGGATACCAAGATATAAATTAAAATCAAAACTAGGATGGTCTCCTACAAACGAGACGTCTCTAATAAACTCATAGGTCATTCTGCCTTTGGCACTACCATCCCAACGAGTTTGCCACAAGGCGCAGACACGATCCTTCAAAGCCCCAATCCCTTGCTTGTAAGTCAAGCTCTCTTTCTCCACCCCCGAAATATAAAGTAAGTCCGTGGGGTGCAATGGCAGCCCCTCTTTAGCCTGTAGGCTGCACTTACGTACAAAGCCTCAAGATCCAGAGGGGGTGCCCCCATCAACGTCTGCAGTGCGTCGGTAGAAACCGTATGGCAGCATGGTAAGCAAGCCAATAAGCATACCCGCTGGCAGCTTAGAAGCCTGCGTTGTCCCCAGGCAGTCATCACTTTCCGATACCACACCGGGGCACCATACGTTGCACACGCAACAAGGAGATCCCGGTATTTGGCACGAACAGCACGCCTGCTCAGGCCCCAGTCAGACCTAAGAATACGACGCAGCTGCCCAACAATTGTGGTTAGTTTCAAGCATATACATAGTTTATAGGGTGTGAAGCTTCCTTTTGGGTGTTACCTATATTTTGAAAAAAAACAAAATGAGTATACCGCCATCTTCTAGTGAGGGTATAAAAATAGTTCGTTCGCTGTTGTTAATGTTAAGAGTTTTAAGCGAATTTGCGAAATTGCGTGAAAACATCATGCTCCTACCAAATTCGAATCTAGAAATTAGCACCCAACGATTAAGGACTTTAATATATGTAGGGTTAAGGTTAAGCTCATCTTTAAGGTATCAATAAGTTTATATTTAAAAATTATTTTTCTTAGGAGTGTTTTAAATCTGTGAACGTATCGACGTTCTCCAACTTATGCGAATCTATGAAATACTGAGTAATGAATGACTTTCTTCTTGAGAAAGAAAGCTTCTTACAACATGGCTATGCCTCTGTAATTCTCAAAAAATTGTCTACTTTCACTTTTGTGAATAGGAATAAGGAAACTACTTTTCCAACACGAAGAAAAAACACTAAATTCAAGGACAGGTTAAAAATATTTGAGATCATACCACATAACTCGGCAGCGCAAGATTTAAGTACACATGATGAAATTCCATCAGGTCCAGGCGCACAACAATAATTTAGAGAACTCAACCCATTAAAAACGTCGTCTTCCGAAATAACCAAGTTAGGAATCGAGTTAGTTGTAGGATGTGGATAGTTTGCTGATAAATCAAAATTAGCAATCAAAAAGTTTCGAAGCAAACAGATTTGAGATTTCAAAATCATCCAAGGAATCAGAGCCATTAAAAGAAACGTGAGAGGGATATGTGGATATTTTTCTTTTAGAGTTAACAAATTTAAAAAAGTATTGAGGATTAGCAAACATAGAGGATTTAATGAACTGAAGGTATCTGCAGTAATAATGGTGGTTGAGGGAGTTAAATCTATGCCTCGCCACCGAGTAAGCAAAATAGTCGAGCGCAGAGCCATCTATTCTTGTAATATTTAATTGTCTTATTAAACCAGGGGGGACACCTGCTTCGAGCTCGGCACTGCTTGATCGAAGCACATGTGGCAATAGCTAGATTTCATGCATTGTAGAACGATGACAATAAGCTTTCAATACTTCCGGTTGAGGAATCAAGCCTCATATGTGAAAGACGATATTTTAGCAATTCAATACTGATTTTATGAAAGTCATAACATTTGTTTAAAAAAGTTTGATTTGGCACATTAAGGCAGTTCAACGAGCCTTCATTCATATGTTGAAAGGAAATGCACATTGCTGGATGATAAGGATCCTCAGGTAAACTAAAAGGTGGGCAACGATTTGCGTTAATCTCAGGAAAATTGGCAAAGCAGAGATCAAGCAGTGTACCATTACAGTTAGGGATACCGTTATATTGAATCAAATTATGATCAAATAATTCATTAAAGAGCACAACAGCCCTCTCAGACGTTGAAGTAGCAACCAAACAGCCAGAATTATCTCAGTTACACCAAGTGACTTGAGGCAAGTTGAAGTCACCCAATGCAACGACCGCATGGCCACTTCACAAATGAGGGCAGCCTGTTTCTTGTAAATGGAGATATTAGAATTTGGGGAATATAGGAGCAAGTTATAAATAGCTGTTTTTAGGCATTTTCATACGAAGGGCGATAAATTCAACGTCAAGAGAAATGGGAAATTGTATTGGATTGGACGGAATTGACGCAGATATGCCAATTAATACACCACCACCAATGCGATTCACTCGACCGTTTCTAAAGACTTGGAAAGAATTGTGAAAAAGTTCAGACGAGTGAAGATCGGGTTTTAGCCAAGCTTCGGTGAAGGCCAAGCAGAAAAACTGCGTGCTCACTAAATTTAGAAAAGTAGAACGAATTTTTGAATTTAGGCCCCTAACATTTTGATAAATAAGAGATAATGGCCTGAAAAAACATTTAGTTTTTTGAAGACGACAACACTATTGTTTTGGTATTAAGGGTACGAGCTCGAGGGATAAATTCATTAATTAAGGATCCTACTGGCCGCAGTGGTTTGTCTAACAACATATCACTATTTTCAGTCGGAACTAGTATTTTAAAAGAGGACATTGCCCCAGATTGAGAAGGAGCCATTTTGAAAATGCTAACACGATTTAAGTTGACTAATGGGACTTTCGCCTCCAGATAACTTTTTATGTTATCCACCGAAATTTCAGGTGCCAGTCTTGACACAAATATTGCTTTTCTGGGAGGAACTGCCGTCAAGCAAATATTATTAGTTGAGAGATACCCTTGCCACTTCAGCGTATCTTAAAACGGAAGGACTTGCAGGCTTGTTTGTAACTATTTTGTTACCAACCGATTCAACCATATCGGAAACATTAACGTTGCTTTTAGAGTTAGAGGGAGCGGTAGCTTTTACCAAGGAATCAGACTTAGAGTAACTCAGAGGTGACGTCCCACACGCTAGGCTACGAGTTGTTATTTTTCTGGCTTGAGTAGAAAATGACTGTTCAATAAAACGACACTCATCAAACCTAGACTTAATTAGCTTAATTAGCGTCTCCGTGAAAAGTTTTTAAAAATCCATGTCAGTTTTTAAAAATCCAAAGCGCTTTCTGAGACAACAAGAAACGAATCTATCCGATTCCGGGCCTGTTTTTGCGCGACATGGTGCATATAAGCACTCCATGTCAAGCCAACGAAAAGAAAGAAGTAGTTTATTAGGGCAAAAAAAAACAAATTCAAAAGAATCCACAACACTAAATTTATCTACAAATTTAAGAAATTTAATAAAACTTCTCCATTACGTTGTCACTGTAACAAGAGAGCAAAAGAACAGGAGAAAGCAAAACCGAACTGGTAGCACGAAAAAAAGAGAGAGTAAAAATCAAAAAAATTATCTCTTGATTACACGTATAATTTAGCCTGCTGAATCAACGGTAAATGGCCCTAGCCAAGAGAAAGGCTGTTAACACCAAATGAAGAAAATAACAAAAAAAAATTCGAAAGAGAATTACTATTGCGAGCACAAGTGCTAATCGCAAGAACCAAAATGAAAATCACAAAAGTTTAATGTAATGTAGTGTGATCGCATACCGTCATACGCATCCACTTTGAAGTGCGACAGAATTATGCTGAGTTTGCATAATTCTGTAGCAAAAAGAAAAACAAAAAATTTTATCGCACTTCAACTGCCAGGCGCCCTAATTAATTAGTGATTACGTTAGCATAATGTCACCTGGTAGAATTAGGTATAAATAGTGCTAATTTAAATAAAGAACTTTAATTGTTATCATACGATTCAAACAACAAGCGTTTAACTCGCTAGTAAAATATAAGGCGTTCAATCCGCCTAAGCTTAAATTTTAGCGACCTTCTCATGCCTGGACTTTTTGGCATTATAAGATACAGACAGATTTGGCGCTTATGAAGCCAAGCAGAGTAGGAAAACAACTTACACCTCGTCCTACCAAAAGTACCCTTACCTGGGAAGGATTCATAGGGAATCCTCCCAAAAACTGCAACACATTCTATCAATTACAATGCTCTGTTGCAGTAAACATCTTATAACATTCATTACAGTAATTAATGTAATTCTTACTCTTTTACACCTTTAATACTTTTATATTTTTACAAATACTTAGCTTCAAACGCGTGTAAAACGATAAGAAAAATTTAAGCAACAGAACAATCAAAAGCGTACGATCTCGCACGCGTCAGTTGCCAGACTGTGTGTTTAGAGTGTTTAATGTTCTTTAAGATGGAATTTTACGGGAAATGGGTGGAAAATTACGTTTGGTAATGTAATATGCGTCCATGTGCACGATATCTAATGGTTGTATTGGCGTTTATGGTTGCTCGAAAATTGGTTTGGATGGTCTTCTGTCGTGCTTTAGGATTTGACAGGTATTGCAGTGATTTAACCACCGCGTGATTTTGCTTTTCATGTTAGGGAAACAATATTCGCGTTTTAGCTGTTCCAACGTTTCTTGTATGCCTTTGTGACTAGAATTAGTGTAGTAGTAATTCTTTATTAATTCATACTGGTTTTCGTTGCTTTGGATATCTGGATATTTGGAGGTTTTGCAGCGTATTGTTTGCAATAAGTCTCTTGCACTATTTTGAAGTTGTCATCGTCTGCCATTATTGCGGATAATATATTAGGGGCAAAAGATTTTTTGAAAATGTCCGTCATTATTACTTCGTTCCATTACTCTTTACGTATGGTCTTTTTTTGTCCGTTCCTGAATATAATTTCTGCTGTCATTCGGGAACCTTGACTGCTTTTTTTCAATATGATTTGAAGATTTAATTCATTAAGAGGACTCTTCGAAACTGGAATTTTATTGGAGGATTGAAAGAATATCATCATTGACATTCATCTCTATGTCTTCAGTTGTGTTAGGGTTTTCTATTTTTATTCTGCTCAACGCATTTGCATTGGTGATGAGTGTTCGTTTTTCGTACACGATTTCGTAATCGAACTCTTGCAACTTGAATCTCGATCTGATTAATTTTGAGTTTGGTTCTTTTAAGCTCATTGTCCTAGTGATTAGGCGCTGGCTAAGTCCAGAGTGGAGAAATAAATACTTTTGCTATTTCAGTTAAATATGGTATAGTGTATTTATCGCAAATTATTTTCTGGTTTAATTTGCTGCAGTCTATTACCAATCCCCATTTCTGTATGTTGCTTGAGTTCTTCTTTTTGGGAATATTCAAATAGGGGTTCCATGGTGAAAAGTTTGGTTTTATAATTCCTTGTTCCAACGTTTCATCTATCTGCTTTCGCACCTCTTCCTTGTGGACATATGAATTCTGGTATGATTCGGTGTAAATAGGGATGGTGTCAGTAGTTTTGATTTGGTCTTTAATTTATTAATTGCTTGTATTAAAAGGGAAATTGGCATCTATACTGAAATTATTAATTTTTGTTAAATTATGTGTGTTATATGATTTTATTTTCATATATTGTTTGATGGTTTGAGTAGAAATCTCGGCCCCTTGTGGTAAAAGTTTGAGCTCATTAAGTCTAGGTTTGATGATTGTCCTTTTATTGGATACTCATCTTCTACTCGTAGTGTAGCGTGTGGGACGTCACCTCTGGCTTTCTCCAAATCTGATTCGTTGGTATAAGTTACCGCCCCCTCTAACTGTAAAATTAACAGTAATGTTTCCGATATTGCTGAGTCGGTTGGTAGCGAAACAGTTACAAACAAACCGGGAAGTCCGTCGGTTTCAAGCTACGCTGAAGTGGCAAGGGTATCTCCGCCCAGAGCCGCCACTCACTTTGTTCAGTGTATGTCAACATTCGCCAGGACATTGCACAAAGCGAAATTAAAGGAGCTGATGGAATTTGAACATCTTGGGGTAATCAAGTATATACATACGTATATCTAGCGAAAGATCGCGATGTCCTAAAATGAAATAACGCTAAGGTTCAGATTGTATTTCCTGAAAAAAGCAAAAGCGTAGGACAGACCGTCAATTTATTCGCCCTTTATATGTTCAACAATTGAAACGTTGTGGGTCGATCAAGTTGAAGCTCTTCTACAACGAATATGAATATTCTCTTTCCATATATATTCAAACAAATGGTTTGGTTGAA
>NW_023998460.1:1078913-1085801 GCF_014805625.2 Glossina fuscipes | reverse complement strand
AAAAAAAATGAATATTCTCTTTCCATATATATTCAAACAAATGGTTTTGCCAATCGGTATCGAGCTGAAGAAAAATAGTATGTAAGCAGCAAGGTTTTACCAATAAATTCAACTCAATATTAGCTAGCCTTGACATTTTAAAAGTATTCAAAAAATAATAAAATTTAAATCTTTTAATGAGACATTGACACTCTTTGCCGAGTATACATTGTCAATTAAAAGAATGCTAGTCTTAGCAGAAACAGCTGATCAGCTCAAGTTAGACAAATAAATGCACACTCTACACTACATTCATAGAGAATCCACTGTTTCACTGCCCACATAAAACATAAGGCACCATTACACAATATAAACCAATTTTTCATTCTTCTTTAAAATAGACGTGCTGTCAGTTTAGGAAGTGCTGCGGGCGTGTCGTTCAACCGATTTCACTCATTTTCAGTACCAATCTGCGTGCGAGAACGTCCAGTATTTCTTCCAAACTTCAAGTCGGTACCTTCACTTTTGCGGTCAGGAGAATGTCTACAACAAAAATTACACAGACGGACATACTTAAATCGATTCAGAATTTCAATGTGATCAAGAATATACATACTTTATAGGATCTCTGAAGCCTCGTTTTTTTTTTGGATGTTCCAAACATCAAACATCAATATGAGTACTCCCTTATCCTTTGGTGGTAAATATAGAACATAAGTCAAATTATTTAAGTTAGGAATGTAGACAGATTTTTAATATTTTAAGTGTTTATTGATTGTTGTTACATCACAGCTGTTTTGGGTATCATATACATGAATCGAAATTGAATTATGAAGCATATATCTAGAACGTATTTACGGGTGCCATTTATGTGAAATATGTGAAATAAGTAGGCTCGCGAAAATTTCATAAAATATGTTAAATATATGTATATGCAAGCATCCGATATTAAATAAAGCTAAACTTTTCTTATAACATAAATATTTTAATTATAAAGAATTTCTTTTTATTTCTATAGAAAATTTGCACTAAAACTTATTGGAGCACTTGGCTAACACAAAATTGAGAGTTCTTCAATACGAAATAAATGGTGAAACGAAAAAAAATGAATGCGAGTAAAATGTTGATACAAGATTTTGTTAAGTTACTTTTCACCCCCTTATACAGATTTGGTCGGCGAATCCACTGACTTAGGTTCCATAGCTAGCATTAGCTTTTGAATGCCTTGGGAACTCATGTTATATAAAAGTTCCTATTTTTACATTATATTAAAATTCCCTGCTTCTGTACTTTCCACCAAAAATGGTCCAGATCCTCGAATAATATGTGTGTAGCTATTAAACTTTCATATATTTCAGACATTTTATAAATTATGATCGCAATACGTTGACTATATTGAAATACTTAACCAATAAAGTTTTCAATAAAGTTAGTAATAAACAAAAATTGTGGACTCATTCTTACGTTACTTTTGAATTTTTCGTAGTGCACTGATATATTTCTTCATGTGGCTTTCACTAACATCACAAGTTTGCAAAAATGGTCTTATTCAATATATTCTTTTTTTACACGTGCGAAGAAGAAATTGTTTTGCTTTGTTTAATCACGACGTAACATTCTGCGATTTCTCCTTATATTTTTAATTCTCTGTTTACGTAAATTGATTAACAAGTCAAATAAAACTGGTAGGTGTAGTGAATCAGTTTAAAAGGAGAAATATGGTGCAACTACAGTCATTGCTTTACCAGAGAAAAAATCTTTGAATTACAACTGAAATTAAACCGTCACGACATTGTGATAAATGGCTTGGCGATCGACGACAGAACCAGATAGAAGCACTAAATTGGTATCACTATTTTGTATATGGAATACCAATTGGCGTGGAGGACTTAAATCAAACTTACTACGTAAACAAAAATAAAACTGCGCTGTTAATATTTAATAACGTGACTAAGGAATAAAGTAATAGATCAATATTTCAAGATATTTAAAGACAAATGATTTATGACTTCTATTCTGGGAATTCCTTAATGATAATAATTTGTTGAACAAACGAATAAAGCTACTGGACGAGCTCTACTCTCCGAGGGCTACCAAACTAAATGCGCTATGCTTTAAATTGAAGTGAAGTGGACGAAGTTATTACTTTTCTTGGCTGCCCAAAATAATATTCTCTACTATATTGACTTTCTTTAGTCACAGTGTGGGCCTAATTGTCAGTGAAAGCTCCTACCTGAAAGTCTTAAAAACTTAAGATTCCTTATCTAAATTGACAGAGTATCCTCCTCGAGAACTAACAAACTCGATGAGATTAGAACTATATGAAGTGTCGATGGGTTGAATGTCCTTGCAGTTATATTAATTTTCCTGGTTAAGTGTTTTGTAGGAATGATCGCTCGCCAGGATTCACTGAAACTTTAGTTTAAATCTTTGGGCCTTTGTGACTGGGCAATGTGAGCTTCCTTTTATTCTTATTTGGGCTTTACCAAATGGTAATCTGGCTATGTTTAAGGAGTTGCACCGTTGTATTTTCTCTAAATACTGGTTGGTGGTCGTTGGTGGCTTCAGCTGTGATCTATTCAACGTATACAAATCGATTGTCATGAAAGCTTTATGCAATGCGAAGCTGGATGCGATCTATTCAGTTTTCGTAACCCGTAACTTACACGCTATGGTCCCCCTAACGACTTCAAATCGTTGATAGATTATTTTTTGGTGAGTGATATCTCTACGATTACTTTGATTGGTCAAGTGCACTGCCCAAATATGTCCGATCATGCGTTGCTTGTTGCTGATGTCAAATCTGTTGACATTTAAATGCATTTCTCGTATTCAATGAAATAGTTTGCATAATTATTTATATTTATCTCCGATTTTGATATTTAATATTGAACCTTTCCGATATGGATATAAACATTTGTTTCCTTCCTACTAATCTTTTTACTTTTTTTCAAAAAACGAGTCGACTTGTGTTCAGTGTAGTACGTGTTTTGTTTTCGTCTGCGTTTTTTCAATTGTTTCCGTGTTTTCGGTGTTTTTGTGTATTTAACTTCTGTCTTTTCAGTGTTATTGCTAAAACTGGTTAACGCGGATATCGCGTATGTGCTTTTGTTTCGTCTATATATAATAAAAAATAGAAAACAAAAAAAATAAGAATAAAAAAAATTGAAAACATTTGACACTCTTCTTTAGTAGTTCCCAACCTTCTTTCACAGTTTCCAAACCTTTTCAAGTAAGTGGTTATTTCACAAATAATAAGCAATAGACAACAATAAGGCATAATGGCCCCGGGACCGCCAGACAAAAACTCGAATAGATCTATTAAGTGATACATCCCCCCAAAGAAAAAAAAGTAAAAATTCAGATTTTCCGGTGTTGCCGATCAGCGATATAACCCCTATTGATAAAAAAATATATTGTTATTTCCTCAATCGATGCTCGAATAACAATTTCCCAAATTAGCCCTTTCGCTATAAAAAAAGCTCTAGATAGCATTACAACATACATCGACTCCATCTCGATTCTACGCGATGGGAATTTACTGGTCCTCGCTGGGAACCCGCGCGCAACCGAAAAACTCATAAAGGCCAAATCTTTAGCTAATCTATGTGCTATTTCAGCTAAACTGCATGAGAAACTTAACTCGGTTCGAGGCGTAATTTATGCCCCTTGCTTAAAGCATGTGCCGGAAGATGAAATTGTTCGCGAAATGGGCATTCAAGGAGTGACTGAAGCATATAAATTAACCAAACTGAATGATGACGGAAAAACACGCTCTCCTACAGGAAGGATTATTTTAACTTTTGATCGCTATCGATTACCGCGAACAGTTGATGTGGCGTGGTATAAATGTAAAGTAGAACTATACATCCCAAAATCCTATGAGATGTAAAAATTGCCAACGCCTGGGTCATACGGCAAAAAGATGCACTAGTGCTGCATCTTGTGCTAACTGTGGTCATCCTCCACATACTGAAAGCTGTACCAGTAGTTTCTGCACAAATTGCAATGATCAACACTCAGCATTAGACAAACAATGCCCACGTTTTGTACAGATGCGTGAAATATTAAAAATCGAAACAGAAAATTACTGTAGCATGGGCGAAGCGCGACGCACATACCGGGAAAGAAATCCATCTGTAGCCCATGGAATTGACAAAAGTAATACCTATGCTGCTGTTGCCTCGCAAATCGAGCCTAGTAAGACTTTAACTTCAACTGCTTCCAATGGAAAACCTGTTCCACCATTAACCAAAAATTATATTGCGAAACCAGTTACATCACTTGCCATAGATAATATTGGAAAAACCAAAGCAACTGCAAATATTGAAAAAATCCAAGCAACAACACATATGCTAAAATCTAATATACCAAATTCTCCAGAATCTCCAGCTCTCAACTTTACTCAACAAATCACAAGTGTTAATGAATCCGTTCTTTCATCCATTAATCAACCTTAAGTTTCAAATTATTCACGTGCGCCAACTCGTTGCGCTTCACATGTACCAAATCACCTAAGTACAGATTATTCTGCTGGTAAGAATAAATCATTCACGAAAAATTCCTATAGCGACCTTCTCGACGGAGACGCTGACATGTCAACTTAACCCTCCTTCCACTCTGCTTACATGTCATTACAATTCAATAAAGTTTTTAAAATTCTACAATGGAACATTAAGGGACTTATTAATAATTTTGATGAACTCCGTGCACTCATAAGTGATTTTAATCCAACCTTTTTATCGCTTCAAGAAACCCATTGTAGAAGCTCTTTTAATCCTATTCCATCCAAATCATATACTGGATACTTCACGAATGCTGATCAAAATTCATATTCCAAACAAGGAGTAGGTGTTTTTATAAAATCAAGTATACCTCACGCATAAATTTAAGCTCAAATATACAAGCCGTAGCGATACAAATAATGTTAAATATAAAATTTACAGTGCTTTCGCTCTATATTCCACCTTCGCAATCGTTTTCTCAGCAAGAACTCTACAGTTTATTCTCCGTACTTTCCCCCCCATTAATTATATGCGGTGATTTCAACAGCTGGAATACCATCTGGGGCTCAACAGTGAACAACACTCGCGGTACTGTTTTAGAAAAGGCCTTTTTTCAAAGCAACCTTTGCGTTTTAAATGATGGAAAACCAACGCACTTCTCAACTCATCATACTTTTTCACATATTGATTTAACATCACTTCTTCCTTTGGTGTCCTGGTCTATTTCTGATGATCTACATAATAGTGATCACTTTCCAATCATAATCGATCTTAAACTTTCAACGTCCTCTGCTACTCCAGCAAAACAGGCCAAATTCCTCCTAGATAAAGCGGATTGGATCAATTACTCCAAACAGGTGGAGTCATTTTTGAACTCAAAGCCATTTAACGGAAACTGCAACCATGATCCTGCTATTATGTCTAAAGCGATTCGCACGGCTGCTCATCTTTCTATTCCTCAATCCAACATCTCTTTTAAACGAGCTAGGGTTCCATGGTGGAACAACACGCTTTCGTTTTTGAGGAAAAATAAAATGCATCTTTGGCACCGCTTTAAGAGATGTCCTGATCAGAATCACTTGTTATTATACAAAAAGGCCAATGCTCTATTCAGGAAGGAATTACGGAAATCAAAGGCACTTAGTTTCGAACTTTTCTCGAGACGAATTCGCAGAAATACATCAATGAAAATTGTCTGGAACAAAATCAACAGACTTAATGGACTTCAAACCTGAACGAAATTTCTGCCATCTGCACTCCCAATGGAACTTTAACTGACGCAGATGAGATTCCTAATTACTTTGGAAAAGTGTGGTGCGAATACTCCTCTGACAGCAACTTCTTCAGTGCTTTCATTGAAAATAAAAGGACTCCAATATCTCCTTCAAATAATATCGATAGATGTGCCATGTTCCTGGAAAATTGCGTATCCACCTCAGAACTTGGAAGGTGTCTCTCCAATTTGAAGGGGAAGACACCTGGTCTAGACCGCATCTCATACCAAATGATCAGTGCTATGTCTAAGTCCAGTAAAAAGAAATTACTGGACCTATATAATACGGTATTTATGACTGGCCATATACCCTACATGTGGAAACTGGCAACAGTTGTTCCAATTCCAAAGTCAAAAAATGTCTCCATCGCATCTGATTATCGCCCAATTTCACTTTTATCTTGCCTCTCTAAGGTTTTAGAGAAGATTATGGCATCTAGATTATATTGGATTCTTGAATCCAAGAACCTGATAACAAAGCAACAAGTTCGTTTCAAGCGGGGTAGAGGATGCATCGACGCTCTGTTACATATTGATTATTTCACAAGCAAATCAATTTCCGAACGAAATCACGTAACAATTCTCTCAATTGATTTCGAAAAAGCATTTGGCAGAGTTGGTCTTCATGTTATCTTAAGACTCTTGAAATCATGGAATGTTGGACCCAAATTCTTCAACTACATCAATTCATTCATGTCGCATCGGCGGTTCAAAGTTAGAATCAACAATCATCTTTCTGATTCCTTTCCGCTAATGAATGGCACTCCGCAAGGATCTCCTCTCTCTGTCACGCTTTTCCAGATCGCTTTCAACGAAATTAGTGAAATTCTTTGCCGTGTACCAAGAGTGGAACATTGTCTCTACGCGGACGATGTATACATTTTTACAAAAGAAAAAGACAACACGAAAGCAATCAACGTCCTCGAATCTATTGCATGTGAGATCTCCACATGGGCAAACTCGTCAGGAGCTATAATCTCTATACAAAAATCAAAAAAAATGCACATTTGTCGAAAACAAATGTGCGATGCAGGAAACCTACTGATGCATATTAACGGCTTACCAGTACTAAATGTGCAGACGCTCCATGTTCTCGGGCTCACGTTTTCAAACAATTGTCGTTGGAAAGCA
>NW_023998460.1:982826-1078903 GCF_014805625.2 Glossina fuscipes | reverse complement strand
GGAGAAGCCATGCGCATATTAACACTATCGCTTATCGTACCAAAATGCTTGTGTTAAGCAAGATTGACTATGCTTTGATAATTTATGGCAATAGCTGCAAATCTAATATCAACATCCTTAAACCGCTCTATCACCAAGCCGTTAGAGCAAGTTGTTATGCTTTTCGGACGACGCCCATAAATATTATTATAATTGAAACTGGTCTCCCAACTTTAGAAAATAGATTGTATGAGTTAAAAGCTAAAATACTCCCCAAGCTTCTTAATTCAAACAAATCCATTCTCGGTGATGACGTAAGAAAGATTATTATTGCGAAGAAAATTCCAAAGTCACCATCTGCAATTGGCCATTGTTTGTGCATCGCAAAGGAATTGAACATTCCCTTAAAAATTTCCCGCTCTTTTGGTGTTAAACCTCCCTGGATTTTGAAAGACTGCTCTTTTGACATCTCACTGTCTATGCACAAGAAAGAAGATACTCCAAATTACGTCTTCAGGAATCTAATAGCTGAGAAAACCCAAGTATTGGACAATACTGGTGCGAATCTTTTGTACACAGACGGCTCAAAATCTCCTGGTCTGCCTCCTGCTTGTGCGGTGGTAGATGCTACAGGACGGGTTCTTCTCAACCACATATTTCACGAAAGCACTTCAACTTTCATAACCGAAGCCAGAGCTATCCTTCACGCTTGCCCATAAAAACAAACTCAAAACCGTCATTGTTACTGACAGTTTGTCTGTATTACAAGCTACCCGTAACCCTTCGACTTCGAGATGGAGCACCATCAACAAATTAAGGAATATAATTACTACACCCGACGGAAAAATTAAAATGTTATGGGTACCAAGTCACATCGGTTTACTGGGAAATGAGCAGGCTGATCGAGCGGCAAAGTATGCTGCTTCTGCTCTTCTAATTATGGATGATGTCATGGAAAAGTTGGATCTTCAAAGATACATTGGAAGAAAAGTTAAAGAGAAAATTGCAGAGGGAAATTTACAATACCATCATCAACACTACTCTTGCATTAACCCTCAATTAACTCCACCTCTATATCCAACAAATGTTGAGAAAACCAAGATCCAAACATTTTCGAGAATTCGCCTTGGTCATACAGTTGCAACTCACCAATGGATCCTGAAGAAGTCTTCTCCCCCAATCTGCTGTTGTGGACAAACTCTTGCTATAAAGCACATTCTCTGCGACTGCCTCAACTTTTCCTTGGCTAGAAGTATTGCATTTGGAACGATTAACCCTTTGGACATTCTACAATCAGCTTCAGAACAAAATATCAATTCAATATTTTACTTTATTTATACTACTAAGCTTATTATCTAATATCCATTTATTTAAATTAGAGCCGATAGCCTGTGTTGCTAGTGCTAAATGTCTTTTTTTTAGTCTAAGAATTCAATTCATTAGTCTAAAATTAAAATAATAATAATAATACTTTTTTTCAGTTGTTAAGAAAGAGATGCGGGGGAGTAATGCTACGTGGATGAATTCTAGGTACATCTCCTTTGGAACATTATGTTTTCGATTTTTAGATCTGATCTCACTTCAGAGAACTGGAAAATTTATTGTAAGCTGCGCAACAAACCAAAGAATGTGATAAAGATTGAGAAGAGAAAGTTCTTTTCGCTTATCTTTGAAAGTCCAGATGCGACGGATCTTTACAGAGATTTACGTAATTGTTGATTTGTGCGGAGCAGCTGTGACGTGAACTGGGATGGTGATGTTGATCTTCTAAATAGCTTCTTTTCTGAAAGCTTAGTAGTGATGCAGAGCTTGAATCTGTGGTTGTGGCGAAGGCGTCTGCCTAGTTCTACTTTTGCTATGTCGATAAGTTGGAAATTAATGGGCATAAATTGAGCATTAAATAAAGTGAACTCTGTGTCGTTTGGCATTGACAGTAATCTGATTAAGTGTATTAAAGTTGTTTTTCCACCGATTTCTGTCTTTTTGCTAGGCAATCATGTTTTTTTTCTTACTTTATTTTTAAATTATCTAAATTTCCAATTTTTTTCAAAACTGCCCGTTCCTGCACCGAAATCTAAGGTCTTTCTTCCCAACATATCGAAGAACGTAGAACGTCTTAGGAAGGATCAAATCTTTCAGATTACAAGGGCGAATACCTATGAATCCCAACATGTCTTTCGTCAAGGCTGTAGTGTTTCGTCGTTGCCGCTTACTTACTGATTCCACTAGGGTGAACAATGAGGTTGGTAGACCTAATGCTCCAATGTCTCTTGATCTTTCCAAGGCGTTTAGCTCTATACACCATTCGACTTTGAATAGGAAGCCTAAATATAAATTTAATTTTTAAACGCGCCCTGTAAACTTATTTCTTCGTATCATCACGGCAGAGTGTAACTTATGAACTTTACGGAAGCTAAATCTAATGAACTGCTTCTGCATGCTGGGCAAATTCTGAGGCATGTCAATTATTCTTGTACGCAAATAAAGTATTTCTATTATGTAATGATGATCGCGCGTCGATGGAACAAAAGAGCGAGGAGTAACCTGTAAGATGTAATGTGGTATATGAGTATAAAGGAATGTTAAGGAATTAATGAGTGTGATAGCAAAAAAATGTAAAAGAGAGTAGGTTCATAAATTGACTGTAAACGCTTATATGTTTTGATGGCATGAAGAAAAAATTGCGACGTAAGCTTCTAAATTTCGAGAACGCAAAATGTCAAGAACGAATGTCACGAAAACCACATATACTCAATTTGCGCAGTATGGGATGGCGAGAAGTGAACATCCGGACAGATAGAATATGATCAGGAGATTGTAAGACGCCCCTTGTGCATAAAGGATTGTTTACTATGTTAAATCGGAATAGATGATCATTAAATCAATCCGTTAATAAGACAAACGATGTTATACCTGAGAGCGCAGTTGATAAACCAAGTAGCTTTAATAATTTGTGGAAATAAAGGGATTTGTTTTGAGGTTAAATACCAAGCTAAGCGGATGCCTTCTAGACTCGCAAGACATTCAAACGAAACTATAGCGCCACCTACGCAATTTGGGAATCACTGATTGTATCATTTTAATCAAATGAAGGGCAAATTTACCCTTGTTGTGCCATTAATATATAAAAGATCAATGTTCCGTTTTAAGTTCTTTCTTTTTAGAGAAACAGAATTGACCGCTTTAATTATTTTTGTTTCTTTAAATGTACATCGTAGGCCTGAATGAGTAATGGGGACAACACAATAATGCTTTATTCATATTTTCGGGATGAGACTTCAATTTTGCCACCATTTTGTGAGTCTTTGTGGGAATTAACAAATCATGTGACTCTGCGTGTATGCAAATAATAAAACAACAGCAATAAAACGTAGAAATTGCAAACACAATTTATTTTAAACTTAAAATATTTTTATCACTAATTTAAATGCTTTTTATATGATATATGATTCAAAATTTTGGTTTACACACGATATTATTTTCTAGAAAATAAAAAACAAGCATTAAATACAATTTACTTTCAATTTAAAATGTGAATTTCATATTAAACCTTTTTTATCATTTATTTTATTTAACTGCGCCCTACATTCATTTTTTTAAAGCCATCTTCTTTATTTTTCAGTAATCAATTAGAAATTTAAGTTGTTTGTACGATAACATTTTGTGTTATTCCTCATACATAGTATTGCCCCATCGCCGCTTACCATTGTGTTTACCACTTATACACATCATTGCTTCAGGCCGAAAATATATAGCAACGTTCTTGTATCTCAACAATCGCGCAATATTTTTGCGTTTTTTCTGCGCGTATTAAAGTTGAATAGATAACATATACAGAAAGCGCTCTTTCATCTACCTTACCATATCATTTGAGGAATAAAAATAAGAAAATTGACATAAGTATAAACAACAAATTACATGTCAGCTAATTAGAATAAACGTAAACGACCAGTATATTAGAGTAATAACAAAAATGTCAATTGATTTGATAATACTGGTAATGCTTAGTAATTAGTTAGACATATTTTTACGTCTAAAATATCTAAAAATTTTTATGCATGTATAGTTGTTGCTGTCAATATGTTTAACATAAATTTATATGCTTGATATGCGCAATTGGTATGTGTTTTCGACTTAAGATTTTGGTTATCAAATTCTATTATTATTATTATTATTAATTTCGCCAGAGAAATAAATTCTAAGACTAAACTCTTAAAAGCACTAGCATCTAAGGCTATCGGCTTATATCAAATTCTAAATTTCTTATTATGTTATTAATCCTAATTTGTTGTTATATTAAATGTCGTTGTGTATATAAATTTATACATACCAATATTAAATATACCAATATTAGTATACTTCATACGTTCCGAAATCATTTTTCATGGATCTATTCTGTTGACCACTTATTGGTGGCAAATAATTCTAGTTCATTTTTTTTTGGCTGAAGACTGTTTATCAAATTTTAAATTTATTATTATGTAAATAATCTTAATTTATATTAAATGTCGTTATGTATATATGTATATATATAGCCATAACACTAGTATATTTCATTTGTTTTTGAAATCGTTGCTTATTTTTCTAACCACTTTTTGGTGCCAAATAATTTTAGCTAATTTCTGTTAATCACGTTTTGGTGCGAAATAATTCTAGTTAATATTTTTTTTTGTTTATTCGATACGTAAACTTGCAGCCATGTGCGCAAGGTTGTTTTGTTCTCTTATGATCTCTTGTAAACAATTATCTCTCCTTTTAAATTAATTGTGATGTGCTTCTTATCAATATTTTTTATTAAAAATTTTTCTATATAGCTTTATTAGAAAATTTTTGGACAATGAATTATAGAAATCATGTGAAAGTGTAGCCACAAAAATACTTAAAAAAAACGCGAAACGAGACAAAGACAACCAAATCGGTGGCAAAAACAATTTAGGCATTGCTTTCAAGCGACAACAACAACAGGCGGACAGGACGCGCAAGCTGCAAAGCAAGAAGAGCTTAGGACTTTAACACGAAGAACTTTAACAACAATGCAAACAGCAACAACATCTACGAATAATGGTACATATGAACGATCTACAAGCCAGTTTCAAACAAATATAAAAAAACTTTCAGGAACGCCGGGTGAGTTAGCTAAGGAATCGTAGAAAGTTGTTTTAAAATTTTACTATTCCACCATCTTAGACGCATGGTATAATTGAAAATTATAACATATCATGTTTTTTACGATAAATTTTTTCTTTCACAAAGCTTCCCATTTGATGTGCAGACCTACAGGAATTACAACACACATTGCAAGGATATCTTATGAATGCGGATCTAGTACGCAGTGGACTAAAACTGACAAATCGGCTAAAGATATACCGCCTCCAAAAGAGCCGGTTTCAGCTCTAGTTTATTCTTGTCAACAATCGAAAAGAATGTCTAAGCTTCAAGAGAAATTTATGGACAAGAAAGAGAAACGTGATCGTGAATTAAAGGAAATACAGAAAAATTTGAATGATGTTAATGACAAAAACATAAAGTCTGTCGAAACAACAAACGCCGAAATAGAGGCGAAAGAGGGAAATAATATGAATGAAACGAAGACTGTTACTTATCGTCGAAGCCAAACTGATTTGGAGGAATCTAGAAAAGATATATCACATGAGCAAACAGACAAAATCAGATCTAAATTATCTCAACTATCTATTACTAGGGAAAGAAGCAAGAAAACTCCTAGAAAACCAGAGGGAACACATCGATTGGCGGCAGGGCAAAAGCGAAAATATAAATTACATTCACAACTGAGACAAGAAAAGGCAGATAAAGATAAATCGGCTAAAGAAGAAATTAAAAAACGTTTAGAAGAGTTACAAAAAAATACAAAAAAGTTAGTTAACAAAAACCTTGAGAAAAAAAAATTGAAGGCCGAACAAACTAATGAATCAGTAGAAAAAAAAGAAAAGCATAGTGATGAAACACGAGCGGAACAAAATACAGAATCGGAGAAAGCGTTTTTGTATTCTAATGAAACTTCAGAATCTTTGGATTGGAATACAAAACAACAAAACAAAATAGCAAAAGGTCATATCACAGATCGCCCAAGGCCTTTAAATAGAGCTCAAGTGATTTCGAGATCTGCTTTAAGTTTACATACTAACATTATTTGGGCTTCTCCAAAAGTAAAATCAAATCCTTTGAAAGAAGAAGGTAAACGAGTTGGATTGTTGCGTAAACAAGACAACAGTGGGGAGAATTTTCCTAGTGGATTGCGTGGCTTAGATTTTGAAAACGAAAATAAGGCCTTGGAAACAATAACACCCAATTTAAGTACACTTACGGAAAAAACTGGAAAAAAATGTGACAGCGAAAAAAAGAAAAAAGCAATTGAAACTTTGAGCGAGGAAGAATCAAAAGAACCTCGCCTTAGAAAAGCAATTGAAGAAAAGCTTCTAAAGCCTTTGGATGGCCTATTAGGACTGGGGAAGAATAATGAACAAAACGAAAGAGAAGTTCGTCAGGTTAGCAAAGCAAAAATCGAAGAAAACATTGGATTTATTAAAGAATCTAAAAAACAAACAAAACCTCACAATTTACCTTATTGGTTAAGACCTAGTAGTGCTCAAGTATATCCTTATAATTTTATATTGGCGGTTAGACGCAAACTTGAGGCCATTACTCAAACACCCAATAATCATAAAGAGCAGAAGAGCAATGAATTTAGAATACCAGAAAATAAATATATTTCACCGGAGGAAGATTTTGAGTGTGATGCAGCAGTAACAAGGTCCTCTTTAACGAAACCACAAGTGTTGAAGGAAACAGTTAAAAGTAAATCAAGATCAAATACTGAAAACTTTGAATTCAATTTTTCTGGAGAGCAAAAGAACCATAATGCCGACAACGCAGAAATTTCCGAAAGAGTTGAAGAGTTTCTTGTAAACCTGGAAAAGCCGTTAAAGTCCACCTACGATTCTAGTCCTGAAATAGTAAAGTTAACTTCAGCAGAAAAATTAAAACATCAAAAATCTGAAGTTTTTAAAATTTCCAATAAATTTCAAGAATCCTTAACAAAGCCTATAAAGTTCACGTTAGATTTAAGTCCTGAAATTACGAAATTAACGTTTCCAAAGGAAGTGGAAGTTGGAACTCACGAATTCGATGTCCGTTTGAAAAATTCTTTTGAAGCTCTTTATACTGAAAACCTTAATTCAAAAAGTTCGGAAACTATTACGAATTTAAGTTCAATTTCCATGCAATTGCCTTTGACAAACACCGTGTCGGAAGTTTCTTCTTTGGAAACTGAATCGAAAACCACTTTCAATAAAAAACAAGGGGATACAAAGGAAAATAGACCCAAACTAGCATCTGTTAGTCCTCTATCAGTAGAGCGCATAGAGCTTCTAAAAATACAGAGAACGGAAAATAAAAACATGGATAAAGAATTTTCACAGCTGTTAGAAGACTTTAACCGGAGTCTAACGCAGGTTATACAAGTAAACGAACAATTAAAATTCACTTTAGATAAGTCACAACAATTGTTAAGTCCTCGAATCAGTAAACAATATACAATAGAGTATTCTTCAGATTTTGAACCTGTTACTGAAGAGTCTAGCGAAGATAAAGCTAAAAGTGAAAAATGTCAAATAGAAAAACTTGAACAGACTCTCAAATATCACAAAGGTTGCCTATTTGTTACTTCTCCCAAAAAGATGCCTCTAATGTCGTTCTCGGATAAGTCTCAAAATTGTTTCACAAGTACGGTTAATGCCAATAAGCTGTTAAAGGAAGAAGAACAAAAATTTGTGCCACCAATCGATGTGGGCGTAGCTTTAAGCAATCTCAGCAATTCCAACTGTCTTTTGACTCTAACAGATGCTGAAGATGTATTAGAAAATAATAATAGTATGGAATTTGGGAAACGCTTGGAATTCATGGAAAAAATGAAGAGAGATTTAACATTAGCCATTAAAGAATCACAAGAGCAAAGAAGACGAGTAACGGATGGCTTAGAATGCGTTCCAAAGTCCAATAATTCTTACTCCAACAAATCCAAAAGATTGTCACAAGACTCAGGAAACGACTCTATATTGAAAACTCCAAAAAATTCTCCAGAAAATTTTGATGCTGACGGCGAGTTTTTCTTTGCCAAGGAACCAAAGGATTTACATATTAGTAGTGATAACAATACGCAGTTTAGCGGTAATCTGAATTCAGAAAGAAAAAAATCGCCAGAATCCAGTGCAGAAACAATGACAACGATGACAAGAACAACTAATGGGGATAACAGTGAGCAATTAATAGAAATCTTTAAGAAAAGAAGGCTTACAAAACTGTCAGACTCAAGTACAGATGGAGAAAACAATGGAAGAACAGAGCCTTCTTGTAAAAGCCAGTCAATCGATGCGGCTAATGAAATCTCGAAAACGAGTCCAAATGAAAACTCAAATTACTTACAATTAGCAGCCAATAATGACAATGTAGAAAATGACATTGGTGAAATTTTCTGTGATTCCGGCTCTAATAAAGAAAATAAAACCCAGCATTGTCTACAATCGGAAATGTTAGATTCCATAGAGCTTAAACCATCTCGACACGTTACTTCGAAAAATCCAAGAGTTCCAGAGGAATTGCCAAAGGAATCCTGGCATAAAGGTGAAAATTCAAAGCCTAAAACGTTCATCAGTCACGTCAACTGTTCTCGCGGGGATTTTATGAATAGCAATGCTTCCCAACGCTCTTATAGCGATCATCAATTTCATCCACCTACTTTGGTCGCCTCCCATCGGACCTCCACGGAATTCGACCAAAGCGCAGATGATGAAATTACCAGCAGTGCCATGTCATCAAGTCGTAATCTTACCAATTTTGCGGTTTCTTCAACGTTAAAAAACAAAGTCTATCGTCGCCTTGCCACCGGCGCTGAAATTGTGAAACTTTTTTATCTTTCCGGTCAAGGAAAGTATGACAAAATTGCTGTTTCACAAGACACTATGTCG
The DNA here is from genome assembly GCF_014805625.2 of Glossina fuscipes. Taxonomy (NCBI): domain Eukaryota; kingdom Metazoa; phylum Arthropoda; class Insecta; order Diptera; family Glossinidae; genus Glossina; species Glossina fuscipes. The sequence goes on along the minus strand of NW_023998460.1, from coordinate 1,069,940 downwards.
GAATCTTCTCTTAACTACTCTAATGTGGGCTTGGTAAATTGTATTTATTTTATTATTCTTGTTAAGCTTTTTTCAATCTTTATTACGTTTTGTTTTCTACAGTATGATAAATTAATACAAAGCGAAACCACCAAAACCGAACATTTAACAGCTCTTTTGAAAATGCGTGAAAGAGCTTTATTGGACCGCACAAAGAGCCAAATTGCTTGGTTGGAGGTTCAGAAAGCCCGTTACAAAGCTAAGGGTTTGGTCAATCATATAGCTGCCATCAAGAAAAAACAACGTGGAATATTGCTGAAAATGGAGAAGGAATGCGAAGAGATTAAAAGGTTAGTCCAAATTTTATAAAATTAAAATATATTTCTTGAAAAGATTATTAAGATTAATTTCCCCAATGGCTCTTTGGGCATATTCTTCATTATTGAAAAGTCCATAAAGTATGGAATATTGTGAAATTTTAATTTTGCTCGACTAAGTTATTAGTGGATTGTTTTAGTTATAACAGATTTTATTGATTGGATCAACGAAAACATGTTCACTCTTTCTTCCCTTTAAAGTTATCTCCTTTTTTCTGCTAAACTATTATGACGTGGTCCCGATTCACTTAGCGGTTACTGATATTCGACCAAATAACGAGTATTTTGAATCAATTTCTTGGGGCGATGGGACAGAAACTTTGTAAACTTAGGCCAGCTATAATATGTATAAAAAAAAAAGTTTAGTCTACAAAACAAACGATTCAGCGTTGCGTGTTTCTGCTATCTTATGAAAATCAAATAAATTATTTTGCACTCTGCAATTGCATCGAATTTTTTGCTTCCTCTTCGGTGTGCAAGATTTTCGCAACTATGGAGTTTCAGTGAGGTCTATGATATTATTTGCAGTGTTGTAAAGCAAGAAACTAAAAGCAGAGTATCGAGCATAACGAAAGTTACCCATTTTATCCGACGTTTTTATTCGAGAATTCGATACAACAGAAACGCTGGGGCTTCTTTGCTAATTATATATGAAACTCCAAAGCTATTGCAACGTAATCAACTTTTGAAATCCGTCAGAACTAGTGAAGGTGCTTTCATAACTGCTTACGTAGATCAAGTAAGCGACCTGCTAATGTACGCTGAGGACAAAGAAGCAAAAATCAAGTTACGTACGTCGCGTAACATTCTTCGTATATCTTCATTGACCAATAAATGTTTACTCACCGCGAAAATTTTTTCACAATATAGAAATTTTCTAATTACATTTCGCAGATAGCAAAGCTGAAAAATTGAAATAAAATAAATCGAAAAATCAAAAAAAAAAAATATCTGAAATTACCATTTTCAAAATAGCAAGTCAAAAATTGAAATTGTAAAACATTAGTAGCGCCTTTATTTTTCTTTGAAGTTAGCGCCTCAAGCTAAAATTAATCATAAATATTAAAATGTCCCAAAACAGGCTCGGAAAATCTCCAATTAATACATATTTTCACCAATAACCAACTTAGAACAGATATTATTAAATATTTGCAAAAATTTTGATCACTTTTTCACTTGAAAATGGCATTTCCATAACTTTCTACAACATTTTACAATATGGCGATATCATGTCGAAAGGACTTATATTGGTTCGGCAACGATCCACCGACCGACCCATTTTCCCTCTCATTTTGCGAAACCGCTTACCATCCAAGCCATGCTGCACAGATTTGAACAAGTGGTAATCAGAAGGTGTTATTTCAGTCAATTCGGGTGGCCACTTTTAAACCGTTTAAACCAAAACCGACAATTGAAATATGATGGAGCAGCATAACCATAAGACTCAACGTTTTTGGTGGGCTTCGGCAGCAAATTTCTTCAAGTAAACAGCAAAAGTAATGAATTTGAAAGAAGAAGAGCTTTGAGCGCTGCATGATTAGCGTCGGCGTATGTTGAATAAATTAATTATATTAAATGGAAAAGTGTTACTTTATGTATAGCAAAGTCAAAACCATCGAATTCAAGCGTTATGTGCACTGGTATTTCTCATTTCTTCATCATTTGCATCTGTAGAAGTAGGAGATTTTAGTGACGGACGTCGCTCTTTATTTGTTTCAATACTACAAATTTTCAATTTGAAATTTATTCATATTTGGTTTTTGTTTGGATGTCTCCTACTTTGACTGTGAGCTGAAAACGCTTTTAGTTTCATTAATAAACATACAGGTTACGCGTTGTCTTCACCCTGCTTGCTGTAGATTGCGAACCTGTCTGTTTTCATACAGTGCGTCCCATTAATATTAGTCTTTTTCGCTCTACAAAAAATAAACGCTTGTTAAATCTAGTCCATTTTCCAAACATGAAAATTTATTTTATTATATTGTACTACTAGGCAATACGTATTGAAATATATATATAAATAAAAAAAAAAATTTCAGTAGACAAGAAAATCAAATAACTGCAAGAACTCAAAAAATATAGCATCATTAATATTGAGTTTTTTCACATAAAGAAAAATGTGGAGAAAAACAAACAACATATTATTAAAAATTAATATCTAGTGGGATATACTTTTTGCTTAATGACGTGATTTAAACGTTTTGACATATTTTGCATTATTTTTCTTATGGAGGAAACAGGGATATTACTCCATTCTTCTTGTAGTCGATTTTTCAGATCTTGGTCGGAAATAATCGTGTGTTTTCGCGCACGGCGGTCCAATTCATCCCAAATATTTTTGTTAGGGTTGATGCCTGGTGATTGCGGAAGGACAGTTATAGAAAAGTCATTCCTGAATTAAGCGCGACATATGCTTGAGGTTGTTATCTTGGTAGAATTTGAATGTTTCCAAAATACCAAGTTTGTCCGCACTTTCTTTTAAATTTTCCTTCAATAACTCCTCTCGTTTAGAACGGTTATCCATAAACACCGATCTTCCGACCCCATTGGCTCCAACGCATACCAACACTATAACGTGACCACTGCCATAGGCCACTGGTACAATAACGTAATAGGAAAGTTCGTAATGAAATAACGTTACATTTAGTCTCACCTGCAAGTATAACGAAAAAAATTAGCTTAGAAACGTATTTTCTCGCGAATTCTACTTGTCTCCTGGAATAATGTTTCGTTTGCTTTTTTTTATATTTCAATATGCATTCTCTAGTAGTACAAAATAATAAAATAAATTTGTATGTTTGGACAATGAACAAGCGTTTACTTTTTGTCGAGGGGATTAAACCCAATACTAATAGGACTCACTGTATATGTTCGTAAATATATAAGCAGACCGACCCATTCACGTCTCTCCGTCTGTTTGAATATCTGACTGCGCTAAAACACAATTAAAAATAATAATTAAGGCGCCAATTAGAGGCAACTTTTATTCTTTACGTAACGTATAACTCGCATGCGTGTCCATATGTATATTTACACATATAAACACAATTTCATAGCTACATATGCAATCGCCTTTTGCATGTTCTGATCTTTAATTTCTTACTTGTTAGTGCTATCCAGTACACAAGATTGATTTTCTTTTTCTCTAAAAAAAAAAAAAAAAGAAACAGCAACAAAAAATTCTTTGTAATGCATTTTTGGCGCAGATATGATTTCTAAATATTCTTTTCCTTTTTAAATGATAATTTTTGATGATGAAAATATTTGTTTCTTTCTTGCTGTTCTTGTAGGCGCCATCAGCAAAACGCAAAAAACGAATAATCTTCAAAACATTCAAATATAATATGGCCATTTTTTCCTTAATAGTGCAATACATAGTCGCAAAGTAGTTGTAATATCTCCCCATCGTGCCATAAATTTGACTGAGCAGAAGCGAAAAGAGCAATGAAATGAATTATTTTAATCGTTTATGTATTTGCACCAAAAAAAATTGTGAGCTATCGCCGTCAAAATTTTTTTGACATTTCAGAGTAACAGCGCACCTTCGAAATAATGTGTAAACCGGCTTTTACATAAACTTAAATTTATTAAATGAAATCGAATTACTTTGTAAGTGTAAACAATGTTGTAATGGATATTCTTTTTATTATTTGAAAGCTTTCAAAGGGCGTCAAGTCCGCAGCCAGTTGTTCGATTAAAGCTGTACTGTGAAAGGTGCATACGATCTTAAGTTGGATGATCGACTTGATAGAAGCTAGCGTTTAGGTTAAATAGGGAAATTTTAATATATAATTTCACCACTTGAGCAAAAGTGAGGTAAGGAGGATCGCGAAATGAAGAAACATACCTAAAAGCCAGCTAGAAGTACGCTATTTTTTCCTTTTTTTGGATTAGTGATAGCATATTCTTGATTATGGATTGGAATATATCTTGATCGGCTTCAAATATTTGAAAGCGTTGTATGTCACCGAGAAAGAAAAATACTATAATTTCCTAAGTAAGCGCAAGAAAAATTTTGCGAATAAGAAAAGTAATATGCACTGACTGCTTTTATCATTCATTCAAAGAATTGCTCAGAATAGTAAAAAAAACTCCTTTTATGAGGAATGAAATAAAAAACATCACATTGTTGCAAGAGTCGAAATTGACCCTATCCTACTATTTCTTTTTGACAAAACTTCTAACTCCTGGAATCATCTCTTTAGTGGACACCTTTATGACGAAAGCTACCCTTTTATGAATCTCCAAATGTCCTCTCCGGGGTTAAAGAAACAGCTGAAGACTTAATTTTTAAATTAGAATATTTTATAACAATTCCAAATATAAGGTCAGATTTTCCTAATTTTTTAAAACACTTTTTGTTAGGATGGAATAACAGTCTATATTTAGAAAAAATTTTATTTGCTTAATTAATGCTTTGGGCAATCTAGAATACAGTGTAAAAGTTAATTAACAAAAACGCCAATTTTTACTCTAATGAAAAAAAACTTAATTAAAACATCTCTTGACAAAGCTAAAGCATATAGAAATGGGTTTTTACCGCCGCTATAAGCACAATGTAAACAAACAAGTTTATCGCTTTTTCTACTTTTGATTTTATAGAGTTAATCGATTTGGCAAGTGGAGCATTCACTTATTACATTAAATTAGACCATATCCATAACAACGTTACATTTGGTAGTTAGTATTACAAGTACTTGAAATTGTAAACCAATTTTTCTCAAATTATTACGCTACACAACCCAAATAATTTCATAGCTTTCATTCGAATCTTTAGTAAAATTTGAAACATCATTTTGTAGGCAAATATGTGCACTTTCGATAAGTTAATCTGAATATTATTTATTAACAAATGGTTGGCTTTGAAAAAATGGAAAAAACTGACCACGCCCAATATTAGTGTATCAAGCTTCAGCTTTTTGAATACCTTTATAAGATGCAGAAATAAGCTTCAAAAATCCCATAAAGTATATAAGTTCTTGGTCAATTTGAAATTTGGAATGCACCTAAACATGTTTGTCTGGTCGTGGATTGCACAGTAAAGCATTTCTTTGCAAACGGCTAATATTTTAACAAAGTTTTTGAAAATATAGTTACTCTAAACGGCGAAAAATTTCGTGTTTTATTTATCAAATGAAAGGATTCATTCAATGTTGGAAAACTAAATTACAAAAATAAGTAGTTTTCGATATAGTTGGGAACGCAGTTTTGGGAATCATGTAATAGCAAAATTTAATGTTTCTTCTTCTTCTGTTATTCAGAATTTTTATTCGCAACAACAAATTCAAGACATTTGTTTTGAAATTAAAAGATTACGAAAAAACGAAAACAATCGAAAAAACAACTTCTAAAACATCTTGAAATAAAAAATTTCATTTTGAAATAATTTTTAAAAAGAAAATTTGTAAAGCATGTTAATTGCTGAAGATTATCACGAACGTTGTGCAAAATTAAATATTGGCTAACAAACTGGAAATAAAAGTACTAGAGGCGCAAAGGGTGTTTTTTGATGTAATGAAGGAGCTTATGTATATGCTAAGGATCAGAGGAGCCTTTGCAATCGAAATCATTATCACCACCATCATCTGCTTCAATTTTCGTTGAAGCGTATATAAGTTTGAACACGTTCTTTATTCTCTTTTTTTTATGCATGTTACCGAAGGAAGAGGCGTATACGTTCGTCGAAACTTTCGCAAAAATGATAATACCGCCTACTTATTTGCAAAAGAATCTGAAAACACCCCAGACTAGTTAAAATACACGCTTAACTTGCAACAACAACTAAGAATGCCTTTGCTTGCCGTGTTTTCCGCTCGTTAATTATAACTTACAATAAATATACGACGTGCATTTTTACCTTTATTGCTTAAAAATAGGGAAAATCAACCAATATTATAGGCTGTGGAAATGGAGTTTTCCCTTTCTTTTAGTAGTTTTTTTTTTGATAGCGGTAATGAGTAAAAAGAATTCGGTCACAGCCGATTATAATTTTCTTACTTATTTTTTCTTACACCTACCGCCGAAGGATAAGTGTTTATTCATTTTTTCATAATGTTTGCAGCACGAAGAAGGCAGCTTCTGATTCGATTTCAGCATGACCGTCTGTGCAATGTAAACTTTAAAGAATAAAACTATCGCCTTCAAATTTGGCAGAAGCAATGAAAGTTCTTGCAAGTGGGTGGGTACTGAAAATGGCCCAAACTGATCGAAGAACACGCGTACAGTGCAGCACACCGTGAAAAAATTCCGATTTACGCATTTTTTTCCTCAGTATTCAAAGATTACAAAAGGTCATACAATAAAAATTTACACGTACATTCCACGGAGATGAAAAAAAAGTGGTGGATATAAAAGATTCGGCCAACGCCGAACAAACTTTTTTATTTTTTTTATTAAAATTCCAGCTCTTCAGTGTGGACATAGCTACTTTAAGAAAATGAATAAATTAAAAATTGCACTATATGCTCTAAGCAAATACTTCGCAATAATTTGTGTGCAAAAAAAAATAATTTATTTTCTTCACAAACGTTATGAAGATACTATTGAGCTATCAATTAAAAATAAATGTAGTGCTCTGCATTCACATATACGCGGTATGTTCTAAAAATACGGAGAATTTTTATTTTAAAGGCATGTGCTTTGATTTACATAGTGCTCAAAAAATTATTTTCACTTCATTAGTTTATAAAGTTAGTCTTTTGCAGTTACTCGAAATTGTGCCCGATGGGTTCTCTTTTATAAAGAAGTCGGTTAACTTTCGAAAAAATGTTTTTTATTTTTCCTCTTGATGCACATATTAATAGTTAAATGACTTTTGCTGGTTAATTCTGTTAATAATTATATGTTTTTTTTTTCACTTTATCAACTCAAAAGCACCGGTCTGATATTTTTAAACATTTTTGTCTCTTCAGCCTTGTTTACCTGTCCGAACGGGCTGCCGGGAACTTGACAAATAAAGCTTTGTTTTCTGAAATTCGGTCCTATCGATCACTTTTTGAACACGACGCTGTAGAAGTCAATTTAAAAGTTTTGAAGCACATTTGTTGCGAATCAATCTAATTTTTATAGATATTTCCAAAACGAGCTATTTTCTTAAATAAGTAATGAAGTGCCCTCTGTACATCTGAAGACAACATGATTTATTCAAAAAATTTTTTTTAACCATAAGCTAGTTTGCTCGACGATTTATTCATAATACGAAGAGTGCTAAGATAAATGTTCAATTTTATACAAAGGCAGTTTTCGCAAAAATAACAAAAAACGATGAGAAAATTGAAGAAAACAAGAAGCCGTTTTTAATAATAATTTCGTGTTGGGCATAATATGTTAGGCTATATCCACAAGAAGAGACGATATTTAACAGATTGCATCTTCTACGACTGTGAGTAGAAAGACGGGATGGAGGAATAGAGCAGAATTTGTTAGTGACCTACGTGAGCTATTCTTTAATGGCGAAAATTAGTTCTGTCTAAATTTTGTTTGTTGATGTAAATACCAGAGAAAGAATGGGGTCGTTTTAATAAATTTTAGAGATATAAGTTCATTTAAGTTAATAGTTGAGTTGCGTCAAATCTTTGAGCGCGATATACCTCCAAGCGCTTACGCCTTGCTCAGCATACATAAACTATCATTACCTTTGAGCGATGCCTATTCCACTGCCAATAAGCTATCCGTTCTTTGTTAATCATTGTCAAACTTATGAAATAAGTCGATTTCATTATGCTTCAGTAGCAAGTAAGATAGTATAACATTTAAACATCGAATATCGTTTTATAGTCAACTCATGGTGACTGTTTGTAATATTGCGCATACTTTTTCTAAGAGTGATGACTTACCAACAAAATCTTCCCGAATGAAAATGACTCCACCGTATTGCTTATTGTTTTTTTTTAATTACAATAAAATAAACTTACAATTTATTCAAAAAGTGCTAAATGCTATATCAAAATGAGAAAAATAACAGAGGTTTTTCCCCTAAAAGGCATCAATAAACTTAGAAAATTCATTAAAATAATTTGAAGAATAAAATTATGTTAGTTTGTAAATGGGAGATCCGGTATGTCCGATGTTTTCAATCTTCTTATTTTATTGAATTCATCCAAAAGAGATATTGCCAAAGAATTTATGTGATTACTCAGGCTTACAAGGTATTTTGGGGGAATGCCTTGAAATAGATTTTTGATGAATGAATAGTTTTGTTGCTAAAAAACCGCGTACCATTAACAGTAGAGCCGAGGGTTTCAGATAAATATTTTCGCACTATTTCAACATTAGGTTTATTGGCTGTTCACACAGTTGTTTGTCATAACTTCAAATACGTTCGAGGATACTTTAGCATATTTTGTCATTTTCAAATTTAACATGCAAATGTCTTTTACGCAAAAAGGATTTAAGTAGCAAATACATAGGAGTTTGACGAAATTTTTTAGTTTTGAAAAGTAGGCCATCACAATAAGCCCGATCAAAGTCTTTCTCCTTATTAAGGGATACACCGCTACTTTCAATAGCTTCTCGCAAGCACTTAACAAAACGATGACTTTGCTCAATGGTGTCATGTTCATTCCTGAAACCGAACTGGTGATTAAGAATCACAGGGTTTTTGCTCTTTAAAAGTCTGAAAAAGTAACCAGTAAACTAATTGGTCCTTACGCTTATAACATTTTCTGGTTTATTAGGTATAGCCATTATAATTATTTCTGTGCATTTTCATTGTGTTGGAAAGTTAGTCAATCTTAACATAGTACTAAAAATGAATGTTAAGAAAAAGAGCGCCGCCCTAGTTGATAAATATTTAATAGTTATTCCACTTTTGCAATCGTAACCAGGGGATTTTTACAGGTTAATTTGCTCACTTCTTTTTTGATTTCAGCAACTGACATATATCTGGAAAACCAATCCATGGGAAATGGGCTGTCTAGAAATATCAATATTTTTTCTTCGTTTGAAGTCCCATATTAGGCTTAAAACATGTCTGCTAAAGGAACGATTTGTCTGGTTGGAGTTAGTGTTGATTAAGAAATTCTTAACTTGCTCATTTGTTATATCAATTAGCCGTGAAAGCGCTGATTTCTTGTAGCTGTATTCAAATTTCTTTTATCTAGAGGAGTCCTACCGTTTTGCGGTTGTTGCGGTCTTTCTCTCCCGCTATATCAAGGGTAATATAATTGTTGTTATATCTCATCAGAATTTCTGGGAGCAGACAAAACCAGCTTGGTAAATAATATTTGTAAAATCTTCTATCGCATTATTATTGTCGAACGAATTTTGCGAACTCAGATTAAGATGTAAATTATTATCGGTATTATCGCTTCAATATCTGGTTAACGATTGATCACGTTATTTTTAAGATAGAGATTGTGAAGAGTCGAATTAAAGTTGATAATCAGCCAAAAGTGATCAGAAGTACAGTCGTTATCGTCGTAGATACAAAGTAAGTTAGCAAGAATACCAGAGCGTACAGCAAGTCAGAAACTTTCCACAGACAAAATGGCCAACTAGTGGGCAAAATAGAATAGTTTTTATTGCGAATGGATTTGAAGATCTCCCTTCCTTTCGAACTTTTTAGTCTAGATTCCCATCATTGACGCTTGGCATTAAAGCAGTGTTAAACAATAAATTTTGCAGAGGGGGAAACTAAATTGCTTAAATTGAAATACGAAAAACATTTCTATTTTTATTAATACAGATATTTTGCAGATAATCGAAGTGTTCCACTTAGTAGTAGAAATCACTAGAATCGCAGAATCAGCGTGAGCTCTATCATAAGGATGGATGTCAGTTACTAAATTATGCATATTGATTTTGAAGCGACAAAGATTTGTGAAGTGGTTCTGTGATAAGAAGAATGTCGATAAAATTTTCCGGAAGAAAAATTTCTACTTCACTGATGTGATTGGAAAGGCCGTTGACATTCCGTATGGCGATTCTGAGACTTGTATGCATTGTTTAAAAAGTAAGACCGTCATCATATTGCTTGTTAATCAAATCCTCAATTTTTGAGAAAGCATTAGAGGATTTTTCAATATGTCGTATTTAGGTATATTATTATTATCATTAGCCAAACGGGTACAAGGCATGTGTAAATGAGCGTTCACTATTACGCAAAGGATTGAAGGGATAGTTATTATTATGATTATCTTGCGTTGACACGCGTGCATTCGGGTTAACACATTTGACTTCTTTTGTGCAATAACCGCTTGTCCAAAATTTTGACAACGACGCCTTTGGCGGGTGTCTCTGGTTTTTAAAGAAGCTTCGATTCTAACGACAGTTTGATTGAAATATTTCACGTCATAAATCTTCTTATTCTCTGCGCTATATTCTAGGTCTATATAGCAGTCGATCTTTAGTAAATCTACGAAAAATGTCGAAGACATTTCGAATTCGGATCCGTAGCTTTTCAACACCGTGATATCACCAATGAGAGTAGAATGATGCATATTTCTTAACGCTACTCCTTCTTGTTTAATTTGGTAGATGCAAAAGTGACCTTTTCTTGGCACATAAACTTTCGTTGCGAATCTATGGATTTTGTCAACCCTTGAATTTGACCTTCTTTCACGGTTTTATAATTAAAATCATTATAGCAGCAATGACATTTGAAAAATCTGCTAATATTGTTTTATGTCACGTACGGTAGAAATTACGATTTATGTCGCCTTTGGAGATATGGCTGCACCGTTATTATTGTCAATATTACTGTCAATAACACTATTTTACTTACTTTTGTTCAGACGAGATACCAATGAAATTTGCCAATCCTTGACCTCCGAAGAAGAGCTGACGTATTTCTGAAAACTTGTTCAGTTAATGAAAACGATTGCTACTGACCAAAACAGTTACGTCAGGCAAATTTTTCCATTTTAAGCATTTGTATTGTCGAAATGAAAAAACATTTATTTGGAAAAATACAATCTGATCGCGGCGTCTCCGCGAAGTCTTTAATAAATTTATACACTTTGGTGACGCATAAAAGGGAAACAATTATTTTCGCAGTAAAGTAAATCAATTGTCTTATTATCTCTTTTTTTTTTGCTTTCAATAAAAATTTTTTTAAAGTTTTGAGCTGCTCGATTGTGTGTCATACCTGGTAGATTCAAACACTAACGTGACGTTCAACAGTTCTATAGAAGAACCTTTTTCAATTAACGCCTTAGCAAACTACCCATTCTATTGTAGAAGTTTTTTAAAAGTTGGGAGGATTTACCAGTTCAACAGCATAAACAGTATGTACAGTTGAACGCATCCTGGAAACACCTTCTAACCTTCAAATCGAAAACCGAAGAAATAAATTTTTTACTACTTTCACATGCGTACATTTTGCTAAAACCTCTTAGAAACCTCAGTATGCTTTACTTAGATATAAATATCTTTGAGCCGATAGCCTGTGTTGCTAGTGCTCAATGTCTTTTTTTCAGTCTCAGAATTCATTTCATTAGTCTAAAATTAAAATAATAATAATAATAATAATAATAATAAATATCTTACACTAATTGGAAAATAATTGATTGATCGTTATCATATTTCATAATTTTATTAAATTTGATATTAAAAACGAAATATTTATTTGTTTGCAGCGAAAATGTTTTTTATAAGCAGGAAACTCGCGATTTATTTTTATGCTATTTATATTTAATTTTCACAGTTTCTCATCCGGCCAAACAATAAGAATTTTTTTCTGTGAATTTAATTGCATCTAAAGGAATGATACATTTTTATAATTTGTTTTTCTAGTTGAAAATGCATACTTATATTAAACAATTTCATCTCTCTTAATTCTCTTCTCTCTACCAATTAAATAACGAATATGATAGAAAGCCAATAGGCATCGAATGCAACTTAGGAGCGACAGCGTATTTTCATTCATAAAATCTTACTTTATAATGGAGAAGCGCCAATGAGTATATATACATAGAGTGGACTTATGTGTTCGAGCTTGTATTTATGAATATCTATCGAATATTTATATATCTATGCATGTTCCTTTTAGCTATAGTCAATTATGACGAGATGCGAGCAAAAACAATGAGAAAGAAAAATAGAGAGTGGCGAAAGATAGAGAGAATGAGAGTGTAAGAGATTATAAATGCCGTTTAATTGTACTTTTTAAGGTATGATATGTATGAAAGGTACCACAGTACTCAGGCAATCAATTTAATACATTTTTAACATAAACACTTTAAGAATGGAGACGGGACTACAAAGGATTAAAAAAATGTGCAATTTTAAATTAATCATAGTTATGCTTTTTACGTTGCCTGCCTTGGGAAGTTATCCAGCCGCGAACTATTATTAATCATTTCAAATTAGCAATACATTAAATATAGAAAGTTGCATTTCTGTTTTAATCAACTTAAGAAACTTCGAAAAGAGATGTGGCATATGGCGGAAAACGTCCAGTTCCTAAGTTTATAGATAGATAAACGTGGGACAGGATTAGCTCCAATGCTTGTGATGCACTTCAGCGGATAACAAGGGGTATAACTTCATGCCGGATATAATTTTTTGGTTTTTACGGTGTTTTTCATACCTAAAAAGCACAATCGCTACTCTGATAAAGTACAATGTATAAGTACACTAGGTTCGTTCGTTGTCTTTAGAGAGAGCCGAATTTGTTATGAGAAAAAACAATCTTAAACTCTCTTGTCTTGCTTATCGTTTCGCACCCCTTTTGCTCACGTGTCTCTGCTAAAAAATTATTGAAAAACTTCCATTATACAAATGGTATTTGTTCTATGCTGTTGTTGTTGAGTTATCTATTCTATCTGATTACTATGGGGCCAATTTATCCACAACGTAGTAAGAAACTGATCGCTGTCTCGCCATAAACTTGAGTACATTGAGAACAGCGCGTCGAGCGAGTAGTTTTGTATGTTTACGCGCGCGAAAAGGATTGAAAAATTTGTTTGTCTTTTCGCTGTAGATGTTGCGTTTGTGCGTTTTAACCACAAAAAGTAAAAAAAAAAAAATTAACGGCAATGGCAAAACATCAATATTTATAATTATTTATGGAAATTAAGTCGCTTAAAAAAACGCACAAGCACATATAAGACGAAACAGAAGCAAAGAAAAGTCAACTTCACTCTCAAATCGTAAAAGTGGACATAAGTGAATTCTTAGCACTTTGTAATTGCTGATTTTTGATGGTAGGTTGTTGGTTCGACAAACACGACCATACGGTTACAATAAATATATTAACGATTCGCTTACTTAATATATTCTTTGACTTCTTTAACATGCTTCTCATGAGTTTTACATTTAACGTGAAAATAACAACATATTACTTTCAGTCGCTGCTTATTATTAATGTAAATCAAAATTGCCGCAAAGCGTATCTATGCAATGTGCAAGTATGTAAACAAGTTTTATTTCTTCATATACGTTTCATCTGAAAAAATAAATTGTGTGGAATTTTTTTATACATTCACACTTTTTTTCTGAACTACTAATCATTAATATTGTTTTCCCGACTTTACTACACAAAGTTTATATTAGAGTGTGCGCTGTCATTGAACAAGTGCTTTCATGTATGATCATAATTTTGAGGCATTTGTTATTTTTAACTTGTCATTACATTTTTGTCTACCATTTTTTCTATTGCCCCAATGTTCAACAAATTTGCGAAGAACATTGTTTTGAAAAACACCGAAAGTATGGGAAAGATGTCTTCGCCTGAGTATGTTTTTGTTTATATATTAATTAAACGTGTAGATAAACATATTTATTTTTGAAATTCTACTATTATTACTAACGTTTTTGACTACTATTCATATCAAGTCTTCTATTTCGAATTGTTGTAAAATATTCGTCAGTTCGAATGAATGCGATTTTTTCTTGTTGTTGTTATAAATATTTGCTCTATTACTAAACGCATTATTTTCCTTAAAAAGTAAATAAAAAGACGTTTCTCTGTTAGTGAAAATTGTTTTTAAAGCTCTATTGTTTACAGTAGCATCAGGGAAACAAATTTGCATTTGCAATATGTGCGTTTAACAGACTTCAGTTGTTGTAAGAAAGAAACAAGATATTTTTTTTTGAATTTACTTTTATTTCTCTGCATAGCCACTTTGTGTACGTACTTTTCCAGTGATGTTTTGAATCCTTTCATTCGCAAGAGACTCGGGACGACGAAGAGTGCATGCGACTTTGACCATAATTCGCTAATTTTCTCCATGGCAACCGATGAGTTGTGAACCGGCGCATCGCTTTGATGAAACAAAAATAATTTTCTGTACAACCCTAACCGTTTTTCCGCAATTTATGCCTTTGGTTTGTCAAGTGAGGATATATTATATACCCCTGTAATGTTTTTTTTTTGTTCAAGATTATCGATCAATAGATGTAACTACATGACTGCCCTAGAAAACATTTGCCATCATTTTCTCAGCCGAAGTGACATGCTTTGCTTTTTTAGAGCCGATTCTTCCTACACACACCATTGTTTTCTTCATGTTTTTCGTCCTCCTGTCCACTGGTATATACAAATTTTATTCAATTGGTGGCAATAGTGTGATTTGTTGCGCACAAAATACTCCATCATAGCGTTGGAAATTTTCACTCCACCACGTTTGCGGTTGAATATGAGTAAAAGAGATACACAACTTGTAACAAATATGTGCTCGTAGCTTTTGCCATCTCTCCAACGTTAACTCCGCGGTCGTTTAACGTCGTTTGGTTAAGTTGAGCGAAGGTCTGGCCATTCCGTCAGTGGTTACAGTTTTTGGCTGTCACCAACCTCCATCGCCTCTTACGCCCTCATTTTATGATACCCAAAATATCATCCCGGTGAATGGAGAGTCTTAAATAGTTACTATAGGCTGATTCTTAATATTTTACCTTTTTACCAAAACACTCAATTCGACTTACCATTTTTAAACAACAAGTGTGTGTACAAAATGGGTGGACCGAACATTGTCTGTGCAAGTGATTGTTTGCTTTTACATATAAATAGTAGCCGCATTTACAAAAGGTATCAACGTCGGTTATAAAGGAAAAGAGCAGATTTATATGAACTTTGCATGCAGCTCATCTAAGGTAAATATAAGGCAAATGTTTGGCATGATTATGGTAGCCATCGTGACAGGGGTTCGATTGCAGTCATGTTTTCTTTCTTTTCTAGGTAGTTATGGTGATTATTCCTTGCCATCTTCGCATTCACATATAGTAAAATATTTCATTTTTTCGGAGTCCCTACAGTATTTTGAATGCGATTGAATTGTCTAATTTGGGCTTTGGAAATCAACCTAAAATTCATATGTCGTCTTTGTGATGTTCAAAACAGACATATTATCGTACACATGAAGCGAAAAATAAACCTGCTTTCAACTTATTGCCGCTGCTTAAAGAAAAAAAAAACTGCTATCGGAATGTATGTTTCGTTTATTCTCTCTATCGCTTTATTCTAGTGCATTCTTTCCTCTTCTTTCACATAATTGTAAGTAATTTGTTTATTTACGCGAGAGTTTTTATTTCGGTTAATGATTAGGAGAATCGAATTAACACGTATTGCTGTTTATATTTTCGTTATGACATTTTAAAGTAATTTGAAAACAATCGTACATTACTTGTGTAAATGCCATCAAAAAGAAATTTTAACGACTTGTGAGCATATTTTACAATTTTCAATGAATCCGCACGATACTGTTGTCATCAACATGATGTCCTGCGTTTGCAACATCCAGAATTACGCATAGCTGCCCATTCATGTCTTGCCTGTTGATTAAACGCAGATGGTAATAACAATTGAGGTTGGAAGCTGTAATGTTTGTAAAACGACCTTGAGATTGTGATTAATTTCCAAGCATTTTGAGTTGATAGGAAAAGTGGAATGATTTGGTTTGAAACACACACAATCGCGAAAAAGTACAACTTATAGCCTGCAAGAGATGTTGACCTAAGAACACAAGGAATTGAGACGGACAAAATAGACAAACATGCTTAGATCGGTTCAGAAAGTGACACTGGCGGGTCTATAACAAGTTCTTTTGGGTGTTGCATACGTTTTTAAAAACTTAGGATACCCTTCTACCATGGTAGTGTAAAATATGATGGAAGATAGGATTGATCCGGAAAAT
The DNA here is from genome assembly GCF_014805625.2 of Glossina fuscipes. NCBI lineage: Eukaryota > Metazoa > Arthropoda > Insecta > Diptera > Glossinidae > Glossina > Glossina fuscipes. The sequence goes on along the minus strand of NW_023998460.1, from coordinate 1,053,511 downwards.
GATTTTCAATTAATGGGTACGATAAGAAACAGGTCTATCTAAAGCCAACCAAGGTATTTGATGCATCTGAACAAACTGAATGTATCCTTACCAAAGTTTTGTATGGTACAACAAATAAGAATTATGTACCCGACTTAGATCGCATCTGATGATACTTATCACTTCTTCCTTTCTTTTTTGCCATGCCTGTCTTTCTTTCACACGTGTACCGCGGTGGCAATAAGAAAGATGTGAACAAAGAAAAGAGATAGCAAGTAGCCGCAACCTAGTGAGTGTCCGCGCAATAGTTTTGTCTACACCTGCGCCACTTACGGCCAAGCATTTATTATATACACTTATGTATATTCACAATTTCAAAATGATACAGCAGCAGAGATTAAGTGTTCACTGAACACATAACCCCCATACCAGCTGAAATAACTTTTGCTTTACGTGCGACAGTTTTGTGTTTGTATTCAAAATAGCGCTATTTCCGGGTATTTAGGTGAAATTCTGTATGCTGGATTTTTGACCCTGCGACGAAAGTTATACGCAATAAATTGGACTGGACCATTCTTACAGCTGCTATTCGGATTTTCGCCATAAGTGGTGTACACTATGTAATGTGTGGGCTTCCCCGATTGTAACATTTTAACTTGTTTTTGAATAAATATGTTTTAAAACCAACGAAGTAAGGGCGCCTCTTTCTAATTACAAAAAATAGAAGCGTTCGTGTTAATGACAATTTCAACTATCGAATTTTGCTAGCGTCGTCCGTATCGTCGATAACTTTCTAGCGCGAATAAGCTAAAATTTCTTTGATATGACTATGGTCCTTGTGAATAAACCACGATTATTGTTAACCTGAAGCATGCATATTCCCAGCTTCAGGTTTCTCTCTATCGAACAGACTATATAGTTCGGTGAAAAGATAAACGTAGCTTGACAAATTTCTTCCGTTCTATCTAACTGTCCATTGTCTAGTAAGTGGTTCTTTTTTAATTTATAACAAAACAATCAAATATATTAATATGATACTTTTTATTTTATATATTGGTTCGCGTTATTTTTATTTAAAAACTGTGAAAATTCAATTCTGAAACATAAATTTTTCAATTTTCACATAAATCTGCTCTTATTTTAACAATAACTCTAATTATCTTTGAAAACATGGTCAATGTAGTTTATTGGAATAAGTCAACGATTTAACATAATCCTAAAAAAACGTATGTAAGATGATTTTGCTGGCAACTGCGCATAACTATTTTTGCAGATTACACGGTCGTTGAACTTCTCTCTCTAAATTAATTAGATGTGTCATGAGATGTACAGTATGTTGCGACGTTTTGTTGAAACCACATATTGCCCAACATTTGATTCTTGATTTGTGCTATAACGCTTTCATTGAGGGTAATTGTGATGTCATTTTCATGTTCAAAAATGAGATTTTCAACCGACAAATCATACGGTATGTTTGTGCACGTGAAGATCTCTACAAAGAATGGGTAAGTTTCCTCGATTATGAGGCCACGTAAGCCGAGTGAATGCTTTATTTTTGTAATAAGCTTAACCGATTTCTATACGCTGTAAAGCTGTGCATTTTTTCCTGGTAAGTTGGCCAATAGCACTGAGTACAAATGTCAATTTTCGCGATAATCTGAAAAGAAAGTGGACGGTGTGACATTTTAAAAAAGAAATTTCTTATTTGATCACTTTCTATATTTTTGTGGTCCTACGTTCTTAAGGTTCTTAAGACATTTTTGCGGTTCTTAAGACATTTCTATTTATATTGGAAACGCAGATGGTGAAGTATGCTGGATCCCCACTTCTCAGAATTGCTACCATGCACACCATTTCTTTTATAATTCCGCTAAAACTCCAATTTCGGCTGGCGTATGAATCGGTTGCTTGGTGAATTTCATTCAAATTTAAAATTTTGATCTTATCAGTTAACTAGATTTTCTACCTGATTAGATTACCCTTATTCTTGTTCCTTCGCTGTTTTTTCTGTTTATTTATTTATTTATTTATTTATTTATTCTACTTATACAAGAAACTCAACTAAAAATTTTGACAGTCGAGTTTAATTGACTCTTAAAGTAAATCTTAAATTAATTAATATTAAAACCGAGTATAAGTACAATAAAACAAATAAGAAGCAAAAAAAAGAAAAAAAGCACGTACACAACTAGCATAGAGCCAAACCCACAACCAGCGCAGGACCAAATTGTGAAATCTATTTGTTGAGTATTTCCGACGAAACTTTTCGATTGCTAATTTCGATTTATCAGCAAACTACCCATATCCTATAACTAACTCGGTTTCAATACCTAACTTGGTTATTTCGGAAGATGATGTTTTCAAAGGGTTGAGTTCTCTAAAATACAGTTGTTCGCCTGGACCTGATGGAATTCCATCATGTGCACTTAAATCTTGCGCTGTCGAGTTATGTGGTGTGATCTCAAAGATTTTTAACATGTCCTTGTATTCAGATGTTTTCCCTTCATATTGGAAGAGTAGAGTTTAAGTACGACATAGGTAAATTACGCGCATTAAGCAATGTTGCTTTAATGGACTTTAAAGAGTCCGATAATGGGAATAAGTGATAGACATCATCTAGGTTCTTGCAAACAACTCTGAGCGGGTTAAACAGCTCATAATTATATTTACATTGATTAAGCTCAACCAAGTTCAAATGCCTAGAGTACATTATGCCGGTTGGGTACATTAAAGCTTATTTCACCAAGCAGCCTAGTCAATAGCACCATTTATTACTTTGATTACAAAGGAAATGGCAAGAGCAAATCTACGTTTCTCGAGAGACGGTAGGGACAGCAGAAGCAACCTATTTTCATAGGGTGGAAGAGGGGCAATCGGGTCCCACCCAAATTCCTAAGGGCAAACAGCAAGAATTGCTTTTGAACAGATTCAATTGAATCTACACAGCACCTACATGAAGGAGACCACACAGCGGAGTCATACTCGAGTATAGATCTAACCAAACACAGGTGCAGCCGAAATAACCCACCGATGGAAGATCATTAATGTATAAACTAAATAAAATGGAACCTAAGTGGCTGCCTTGAGGTACGCCAGATATAACGGGGAATTCATCCGAGGTCATAAACTTGAACAAAACCCTGAAGGATCTGTTGTGCAGATAAGAGTTTATCCATTTCACTAAATAAAAAGGGAAGCCAGAGGCTTGAAGTTTAAAGATAAGTAAGTTATGGTTAACCGAATCAAACACTTTTCTAAAGTCAGTATATATGACATCAGTGCGAGGGCCACTAGAAAAAGCCTTGAAAACATGACAAGTAAACTCCAACAAGTTAGTGACTTTAGATCGCCCTTTCCGAAAGCCGTGCTGGTGCGGAGAAATATACGAATTAATAGCAAAGACCAAATTCTGAGTCACAATTCGCTCGAACAACTTGGGCAAGACACTTAACTTGGCTTTGCCTCTGTAGTTCTTAACAAATTTTCTACACATGATGGAATTCCATCTGGTCCTGACGCACAACAATATTTTAGAGAACTCAACCCTTTAAAAACGTCGTCTTCCGAAATAACCAAGTTAGGAATTGAGACAGAGTTAGTTATAGGATATGGATAGTTTGCTGATAAATCCATATTAGCAATCGAAAATTTTCGTCGGAAATACTCAGCAAACAGATTTGAGATTTCAAAATCATCCGAGGAATCATTAAAAGAAACATGAGAGGGATATGTGGAAATTTTTCTTTTAGAGTTAACAAATGTAAAGAAGAATTTAGGATTAGCAAACAGAGAGGATTTAATGAACTGAAGGTATCTGCAGTAATAATGATGGTTGAGGGAGTTAAATCTATGCCTCGCCACCGAGTAAGCGACATAGTCGAGCGCAGAGCCACTTTTCGAATATTTTTTGAATAGCGAGTTTTTTCTATTCTTGTAATATTCAATTGTCCTGTTAAACCACGAGTGGCACCTGCTTCGAGCTCGGCACTGCTTGATCGGAACAGATGCAGCAATAGCTAGATTTAATATATTGTGGAACGATGACAATAAGCTTTCAATACTTCATTTTGAGAAATCAAGCCTTATATGTGAAAGACGATGTTTTAGCAATACAATATTGATTTTATGAAAATCATAATATTTATTTAAAAACGTTTGATTTGGCACATTAAGGCAGTTCAACGAACCATCATTTTTATGATGAAAGGAAATGCACATTTCTGGATGATAAGAATGTAGGTAAACTAAAAGGTGGACAACGATTTACACTAATCTCAGGGAAATTGGCAAAGCAGAGATCAAGCAGACTACCATTACAATTAGGGACACGGTTGTATTGAACTAAATTACCATCAAATAATTCGTTAAAGAACACAACATCTCTATCAGATGTTGAAGTAGGAATCAAACAGCTAGAATTATTACTGTTACACCAAGTGACTTGAGACAAATTAAAGTCTCCCAACGCAACTGCCAAATTGAAGGGTTTCGACTGCTTGGCCACTTCACAAATGAGGGCGGCCTGTTTCTTATATATGGAGATATCAAAATTTGGGGGTATATAGGAGCAGGTTATAAATAGTTCTTTATTAGACATTTTCACTCGAATGGCGATAAATTCAACGTCAGGAGTAGTAGGAAATTCAATTGATTTGGACGGAAATGACGAAGATATGGCAATTAATACGCCACCACTAATGCGAACCAATCGATCATTTCTGAAAACCTGGAAAGAATTGTGAAAAAATTCAGATGAAAGTAGATCAGGTTTTAACCAAGTTTCAGTGAAGGCCAAACAGGAGAAATCTGTGCCCACTGAGTGTAGCAAAGTAAAACGAATTTATGAATTTAGGCCCCTAACATTTTGATAAATGAGAGATAGTGAGCCTGAAGAAACATTTAGTTTTTTGAAGGCGACAGGACTACTGGTTAAATATTATAGGGACGATCACGAGATATAAATTTCCTGATTATGGATCCAACTGGGCACAGTGGTTTATATAACAACATATCAATATTTTCATTCAAAGCAAGAATTTTAAAAGAAGCGATTGCTCTCGATTGAAACGGAGCCAATTTAAAAATACTAACACGCTTTATATTGACTCATGGGACTTTCGCCGCCAGGTAACTTTTTATGTTTTCCACAGATGTATCGGGTGCCAGTCTTGACACAAATAATGCTTTTCTGGGAGGAACTGCCATCAAGCCAATGTCATTACAGCTAGGAGCAGTATGGTTCGAGTGGGGAGTTTTGAGTTGTGGAGAATATAAATGGGGTTACCAATAGTCTTCATTAGTTTTAGACGATGACGGCTGAGTTGAGTGAGTGACGCCACTAGGAGGCGATACTCTTGCCACTTCAGCATAGCTTAAGCTAGAAGAACCTGCCGGCTTATTAGTAACCTTTTTGTTACAGACCGACTCAGCCATATCAGAAACGCTGACGTTCTTTGAGGACATTACGGAAGCGCTAACTTGCACCAACAAATCGGACTTAGGAGGAATTACAGGTGGCGTACCACACGCTACGCCACGAGTTGTGATTTGACTAGCTTGGGAAGAAGAGGAGTGCTCAATAAAACGACACTCGTCAAACGTAGTCTTAATGATCTGAAACTTTTCCCAAAAGGAGCCGAGATTTTTTTTCAATTCAGAGGAACCATTTTTCGTCTCCGTGAACAATTTGTAGAAGTCTCTGTCCCGCTTCCTACAGTCAGGACATGACCATTGTAAGCTTTTCGAGGGATCAACGACTGCATCAGCAGCACGGTCGATATTATCGGCACACTTTGCATGGCCAAAGCGATCGCAAAGCCAACACGAAACGAATCTTTTATATTCCGGGCCCGTTTTTGCCCGATAAGATGTATGTAAAAACTCCATGTCCAGTCTAAAAGACGGGAGTGGATTATGAAGAACAGACAGAGCAAATTGCAAAAAAGTCGTCAACACAAAAATTTATCAACCAGTTTAAGCAAGACTTCTCTATTGTGTTGACACTGTAACAAGAGATCAAAAGGAAAACAAACTACAAACACCAAACAGAGAAAAAGAGAGAGAAAAACAAAACAAAAAAAGAGATTAATATCAGAGGTCAAATTTTTGCTTGCAAAAATCCAATGAAACAAAGCCTAAAGAAAAATACTTTCTTCTCAAAGTGTATTATAAATTCACACACTATAAGGCAAAATAGCCGCGAAATTCAACAAGAAATTAAAATATTAATTGCCGAAACAAAACATAGACGACTATACCGCCCCAGAGTTGCCAAAATTTCTACCTTGTTTGATTATGTTAAATCTATGTTTTTGTAAACCTGGTTTTTATTTATATTTTTTTTTTTGTATATTTAATTTTGTATTTCTAATGTTTACAATATACACTTCTTATATTTATCTTATTGTTAACTTGTTAACGTTAGCCGCCGATAAAATTCCTAAAGTAGTTTGTTACACTAATTAAAAACTATTTTTCAGATTATTGCAAACGACTTCTACATCATCTACAACGATCGTTTCGTCTGGACCAATAATTTCATTTTCCAATAATTCTCAACCACCACACCGACATAGAAAAGAAATCATAATAACACCTCCAACTTTGTCACCTACTTCGAAATTATTAAGAAAGCACAATTCGCATAGTGCTTTGGTACAAAAAAAAAACATCCCAAAAAGCTCGCGTATTTTGAAAGGTACTTATGAATTGGAATCGTCAAAAACGTTAGAAAACCTTTTGAGAAAACGTGAAGACGATTTACGTAAACGTCGTCAACATGTGGAGCGTCTTTTGCAATGGCATCAACGGTTAGACGAAGAAGAAGCTGAGGTTTTACACTTAGAGGAGCAATTGTTGAATTGCAACAACAACAATGACAACGGATTGCAGACGGGTTGTAAATTGGAATCTACTGAGAAGTTGACAGGTGTGGGTTACGAACACTCGGATCCTGGCCCAAAAAAATCGCTTCAAACGAGACGCTCCTCAAGAGCGCGTAAAATGGAAAGACGCGTCATAGAGATCGATAAAAGTTTGCGCGACTTAAGCCATATTTCGTCGATAGGTTCCAGTACTGGTACCAACAGTATGGCCATGGGCCAGAACAGTGATGAAAATACAGCCAGTGTTGCTACGATCGAAATGGAATATGTGCGTACTACCGGTAATAAATTGAATAAGTTATGGCGGCGTCTCACCTCCCAACAACTTGAAAAGTATGATCCCGCCCGTCGCTACAAGCTATGCAAAGCAGACTTAGAACAATTATACGAAGAGGCAAAATTAGCAGTATTAAGAGAATTTGCTCATGGTGAGGAACGAATAACGGCAGAACTGCTAGAGAAAAGTGCTTCCAACCTCAGCTCTAGTTCTAGTCCTGCCATTAATCTCCAAGAAACACAAGTAAGTAGTGGTGATAAAGAACCCTTGATTGTGCCACGGCTGAACTTAAACTTTAGTTCAGGTCAGTCTGAGCAGGATGAGGATTCTAACACCACTACTAACACGGCCGCCGGTGCTAATACACAAGAATGTATCTATCGCCCCAGCGTAGCAGAAGAAAACTTCAAAGCTCATCAGCACGTATTACTTAGTACTTCGGATACGGAGAGTGCGTCAACGAAAACACAACGCTTAGAACGTAATGTACAATTGTTTTTGGCGCTTACAAAACGCATAGTTGAAGCTCATGACAATGGCAGCCCAGAATTGCAACGTAGTTTAAGTGACACTCAACTAGCAGATCTAACCGACGTGGCCATAAGTAAGAAGTCTACAACTAGTCATAAAAATGTAGCAAGTGCTAGTCAAAGGCGGCAATCATCTCCGGCGAGCATCAGCGCAAACAAAAATTCGAGAGCAATACATAGGCATTCGAAATCTTCCACTATTGAATTATCAAACATTCCTAATATCAACTCATTCACTGGAACAGAAATGTTGGAAAACTTCTCGGCTGTTCAGCAAACTAAGGTAGAAGGAATAACGACTCGGTCTGCTATTATTTGTTCAGCAGTTAAAGTAACGCCATCTGCGGTGTCTACACAATTTGAGAGCCCACATAGAAAAACACAGACTTACCATGAAATTCCAAAGAAATCTCATTTATCAAGACAATTAGGAACTAGCCAAGCCCAAGAGATTTCTGTACAGTCAAATCAAATGAGTTCACACGCTTTTAGTGCAGAAATTCTTAGTGCGAGCAGTGATGGCATTGGTGAATCGAATATTAGTACTGATCAGTCGTTCTCCTTGAATTTTGAAAGTATTGCCATTGAAGAGCCTTTATCACCAAGTAACAATTCTGGCAACTGTTGCACCGAGGACATTAAAAAAAAAAATAGTCCTCTCATAAATAACACAACATATAACATTGCATTATTTGACTCAAAAAAATGCAGACGAAATTATTGCAACGAAGAACACATATCAAAGCACTCCTCCATGGAAAATTGTGCTATTGACGTCAATGGGTCTGACTGGAAATGTGAAGTAAATGATGAAACTCGCATGAAAGACATGTTCCTGCCAGTATTTGATGATACTGTAGAAATTGTTCAAGTGGAAGAAGAAGAATTGGACAAACAATTTGAAAGTTTAACGTCAGCCAGCAGCAAAGACAAAGAGGATGCTTGTTCTACTTCGACTACGTTAACACCTGGGAATTACTCCCCAGAGGAATGCAAAGAGCTTCAAACAAATCAACCACTAGAGAGAGGAAGAGCAGAAATTTTACCGTCACCTCCTTTATTACCTTCGCAAATTTCTGTTGTAAATCAAATTGCCACCAACAACACCCACCAATTCACTGCTGCTACTGCTACACAACTTATGCCCGATATTATTAATGAACTTGAACTAAGACGTCATCAGCTTATTATAGACCATGAGGTGAATATACGCTGTAGCATATAATATTTATTTACATTACAACAAATTTTTTAAATTAATTTTTTTGTTTAATTATAGCATTTAAGGCAATATGAACATGTGGCTGCTGTTCCGTATATGTACGTGAGAGAAATACCAAATAAACCTCCGCCACCGTACGTGCCACCAGCTCATGGTAGTCCAATGACCGCGATTTTCCCTTCTGAAGACCGTATTAAAGAAATAACGTATAGAAGGACTCATGAATTGTACTGCGAACTATTAAAGACTGGTAAGTTTGGTGCAATGGAGGAAAAGTTTAGAGTATTAACAAGTTGCGAAACAATTGAAGATTAGCAAAAGTTTATTTATATTTACTATGAAATCAATTATGAAGCTGTTTTGTTTGCTCTATACAAAACATTGGTTTTAATTAAAAACAACTATAATCGAACAACAACATTCATTAGATATGTTGCACCATTTGTCCTTCGTTTAGTTCTGTGATAAAATATCACTAATAATTGCTTGCTTGTAAAGGCATACTTCTAATGAGAGTCCTTTTATAAAAGTAAACCCAAAACAACAACTGACGTGGTACAAACTAGTAAAACGAGTGGCTTATGATATCTTTATTCTTCACATATTTTCGTGATAAAGTACTAAAAATTAAACTGGATTATTTCCCGTGGAGTTAAACTTACGTGATCCAAATTAGGTAAAGACTCACTTTTCGCAGTAAACATTCTTAGGTGATTTGGTCGCTTGATTCATTTTTTTACATATATGCTTAGAACAACGAATGCGCAAAAAAAGCAAAAATTGCCCAGCGTATGTTTTGTTCATGTCTGTATATTTTCAGATTATAGCAATGAAAAGGGTGAACATCTGCCGTCGGTCATGGATGAGCAAATCACTAACATATATGAACGCATAACTTTAGATATTTGTCGGGAATTTTTGGAGCAGCACAGCGAAATTCTGCGCGATGGTGATCCTATCAATTTTCACCATCAGTTAGCTTTTTTTAACCCACCAAATCGTTTACGTTGTATACAGAATGCTATCTATAAAGAAGTCCGTGCTTGTCTAGCAATGGATAAAACACAACTAAAACGTACACAAGTGTATTCAGTGTATGGTCAACGAGCCAAACAGGACCACATAGGCAAGATTATCATTCAGGAAATGTATGATGAAGATGATCGGTGGTGCACTTTCTATCGTGAAGAAAAAGAAGTGCTTGAGCTAATTGTGGAAGAAATGATCAACAAAAAAACAAAATTTGAAGCTGAAAACATACTAATGGAGGAGGGCAGGAAATTTGAAAAAGAACTAGAAGAAAACAAGCATGAAGTTATAGGAATGGACGAGATCAATTACTCAAAAATCCAATTGCAGTCATGCCATATAAATCGAGAGCAACCTTCACCTACAGAGTCATCCTCAATTATAGTAGAAACGGTCAAAGAAGTCGATGAACCCAGCTTTACCAATGAAAATGCGAAATTAGCAAACCATGCGAATGTTGAAGACTTCAAGTCACTTGACTCAGAGTTAGACGCAACACAACTTTGTACATAAACTTAAACCATAATTTTTTTACTTTCATTTTGTAAGTTTCATACTACTATTCCAATTTGTTGGGGATATGTTATTCTTTAAAAAAAATTTCTATATGTTTGTTTTCAAATTTTCTAACAAAGGCTTTCCCTATCCCTGGTTTGTAAAAATTCCTTTTCAGTGTACTTATTTTTAATAACTTTTCCTCTATTTAATCTTTAATAATTTAATTTTAATCTTTTGATATTCTTTTCCATTTTTTTAATAAGCATAACTTTATGCTGACGTGTATTTTCTTACGACATATATTGGTCTTTTGTACTTATTTTGTATTTATATATTAGGTATTAAATATAAAAAAAATTCAAGTTATACTTTTAGGATCAATTATCTTGAATATTATATTGACTATTTATTTCGGAAAATCTTTCACATAAATGAGCCTTATCTCTTAACTGTTTCAACTTCAATAGTCGTAGATCTCTACCCACTTTTTTTGCTTAAAAAGTGTTAAATAGAAAAAACAAGAAAATTCTGTTCTTCAAAAATAAAAATACATATGTATGTAAAATAAATTTTAAAACAAAGTCACATTCAATAATAATAAAATCAGAAAAACTTATTACACCTTATAAAATATCGGAAAAGAAAAATTATTTGTTTGCACTAATACTTATCATTTTATTTTGTATTTATTTCAATTTTACAGGGAAATATTATTATTGTACTAATAACTTTTTCTGAAAGTGTACTTAACTCGTAACAACAGAAAAATAAATATTATTTGGATGTCCTCACAACTTAAGCGTCAAAGAATTGACCTTTTGGCCTTCCATAAGCTTATTTTCCATATAAAATATAATGAAAATTCCATTCCCTGTAAGCAAAATTTATTTAGAATTAAAACAAATACTACGGATACTGCGCATATGAAGGTCTTGTGGTGAGGGTAAAGAGGTTAATAACTTTATCCTGTGAACTTTTATTTATTTTGAAACATTTGCTGGTTTGTGCGGATACGCGTCCAGATCTACCAGGCGTGTAACTTGTATTTAATAGTGGGGGCCACGATGAATAGAGAATTTGAAGAATAGAGTTTCAGTCAGATGTTCCGGAAAACAGAAAATGAAATTTGCAATAGAAAAAATTATGTACTGTATATACAGCTAAAAGCTAGAAATTTATATTCTGAGATATGATGCGTTGTCTATGAACACGTTGTTGTGAACATTACAGTCCAGGGCTGAGAGAGTCTAGTGGAAATAATGACCTCAAAGTAAAACAATATACAAAATTGCTAAAAAACAATAACAAAAACGGAAAGCGAAAATACTCAAAATGACAATAATATTTGGTAGATTTGCTTTTATTAATCGTGTTTATGGGAATTCGGAGATACTTGCAGTTTCATAATTTTTATTTCCGGATATTCGATATGCAAACCTATGTGAAAATAGGTTTGATTCCGTATTTGAATGGACGGGATTGCCCAATGACCGGCTATAATTCAAGTTCTGCGGCTTATTAGTTATAGGGTAATGTTATTCATTTGGATTCCCATATTACATGATAGATTTTCTGACCTCATCTTTTAATTTCTGCATACTCTTGCTGTTTATTCTATTGCCGCTTTGATTATGTCCTGAACGATTAACATGGATTCCATCATTTTTCCTAAGTCTTTCAACTATTTTTGAGACTAAAATAAACCGGCAACAAAGTTAGTTACTGTTTAAGATGTACTTGTTCATTGTTTTTTTAAACCTTTCTAATTGAGTGCAAGATCTCTTCGGCTTTGTCCTCTTTATCCATTAAGTTATGCCTTTAGAAGACAGAGAGAAATGGTTAGTGTTTGGATAACTAATCAATATATTGTTTACTTTTTGTAACACTTTATCAAAAGTTGCACCTGAGTTGGAAAAAGCCGACACCACACACTAAACATAATTTTAAGAATTTTGAAGTTCAACAAAAAGATGTTTTAATTTTTCTTATAAGCTCACGGCAACTGTTTGGTACGCTTGCTTTTAAAAGTTTTGGCACAAAAATAACGAATGATAAAAATTTTGATTGGAACAAAGAAAATGTGGAAATCCAAGTGGGAAGACACTTGGAATTTTCCATACGACTGCTTGCTTCCCATAGTTTAAAACTGATGACGTTTGTAGGTCTAGCATATTTACTCAGAATAAATTCAGTTATTTTGTTAACTGGATTTCAATATGTTAAAAAATTAAAGCTCGCTTACAGTTAAATTAGCTAATTAATATAATAGAAAATAATAGTCACTTATGTTGACACACTGCCTTTGTTTATAACGCTAATCTCCCCGTCTTCTTAGTATTCTAAACAAACGCTATAAAATTGTGGGAATATTAATGATTCCTTATGTAATCTATTATTAGATAATGATTATTAAGATTACCTAAAATAAAATAAAAAGTTTAATGATTACCACTCCATACCTACCATAAAATATATAGACTATATTGTGCAGAGGGGAGAACAGTTCCGGTTATTATCAGTTAATTTTTATTTTTGATGTAGATTTTATTGGAGGCCTTGGATTGCTCTAGTTTAGGCAGGTTAGTCATGTTTACGCTGATGCTCAGTCCGCATATTAATTGTTATAAATTGTTACATTTTCGGCATATGTCGCTATCTCCGATTCGAGGGATAAGACAATTTACAGGCAAATCTTACCTGATTGGCTCTTTTTGTTGTAGTCTTTAACAGCAATAATGTTTGACTGTTATCGTCATACCATTTTTATCAATCAGTGTATTTGTCCACCGGCGCTTCAGTTGATTTAAAAGGTTTTCTTCCTTCATTTACTTTTTTTAATTTCTTCTTCTAATACCTTCATGTCTTCTGATGTTTTATTTACGACTTTTTTCAATTTTTTTTGCAAATTTTCAAGGGCTTCTAATTGCTTTTTCAATTTTTTCAAATCTTCTTGTGTCTAAGTAGGAAAAAGATTTGTCTAACTAATACAACATGTTTTATTCAAGTATGTCTATCTACTTTCTTTAGGAAATATATAGATTCTTCGGCTTTCCGCTTGTCATCCAAGAAACGGTCATCCCTAGAAAGAAAGATAATAACTCAATCTTGTTCTATATCATAGTGTAAGATTTCTAATGATACCTATAAAATCGTATTAATAGTCGTAGAGCCGACGTTATTGAGGAGCGGCGCAACATAGTTTTTTTAATAATTTTTTTTTAAAGAGCAACGTAAAAATTGAACTAGAAATTTTTTAAAAAATATTTTCACATGATGTTCTCTGCTGACAGTATTCAATTACGTGTCTTCGAAAAATTTGGGAAAGGTAATTCAAATTTTCATATGTAACACAAATTTATTATCAAATATTTTGGATAAGGTGTAAAGTTTAAAAAGTTAAGCAATTATTTGAGGTAATGCACGTTGTAATAAGGTAATTCTTTCATTCCTCAGTTTCTTTGTTGTTCAGATCTTATTTCTTTCTCTCTTCCTCTTTTTCTTTCATTTTCATAGCCTTATCGTTAGCGGCAGACAAATCCTTTACGGCTTCTTTTGTATCGTTCACCTCCTTTTGAAGTTTTCGTTGAAGCAATTCCAAAGCTATTAAATGCTGTTTGAGCCTTTTTAAATCTTGTTTAGTCTAGAATTACAGCGAAAGTTCAACAAGCATAAGCAAATTTGACTTTTTAAGTAAACATATTTTGCCTTATATCGATTACCTTTTGCATAAAGTATAAGCCCTCCTCGGCTCTCCTTTTCTGATTCAACAAGCTGGCATCTCTCCTTCAAAAAATTTTTTTAGTCATTAAAAATTGAACTTTTTACATTAGATTACAAATTTTACCCCTTATATCGGGCTATAAACTGAAATGTGGGCAAAAAACGAACGCGGGACTTAAACATGATAAGAATTCAAATTTTTGGAATTTCGAAATTTTTTAATGAAATTTTTAAAACCGAAGTTTCTTTTCAGCTCAATGATTACCGAAATTTTTTTTTAGTTTTTTGACAAACTTCCTAATGTTAATAAATGTAAAGTTATTTCTTTTGAATGCAATAAAACAAAAATGAAGACGTCGCACACAAGTCAATTCAGTCTTGTCCATCTGTTTGCCCTGTATGTCTGCATTTGTGTTGGTCAAACTGGTGAAGGAAACTTTAATATTCCTTAGTATAGACGTCAATTTGCCCAGAGGCAGGTGGCATGTCAGTCATGGGAATAGCTCTTGTTAAAAATTCAGAAGACCAGGAGCACAAATCGTAAGCACATGCGCGAATTAAATGTTAAGTCAATTAAACCATAAGCGGAATGATATGAATAAAATCAATGCAGCGGAGAACGTTGTTTAAATAGAGAAAAAAGCAGATACGAAAGTTCATAAAACATTATAATGAACTGGAAAATAAATTTAATGCGAGAATATAAACCGTCCATCCTTTCTTAGCTTTCATCCGCCCTAATCGAAAGAATTTCGTCTACGATTGCTTATGTGAGTCTGAATCTGAAGAAAAGCGAAATATTGTTCTTTTTTAAGCAAATATCATCATATTATTATTATTTTCGGTACACTGGAAAGAACATAAGTATTATCTAAATATAAATATAATTACCTCTCTTAATAAGCAAATTTTCCATTAAAATACCTTAGTAAAAATATGCTTACCTCATTGTTTGGAATATATTTATGGAGCTTTTAGAATGCTTTTTACCTTATAAAGATAAAACTGCATTTCATTTTGCGCAATCAGCTTGCCAACGAGTAAACGCAATGTAGTTTCCTTATTTTTAGTGAGAAGAAAGCTTTTTGTAAATTTCTAATATCCTTGCTTTATCCCGTATATGTGGAGAAGAATAAAGATACAATACATTTATTTATAATGTATTAAAGTGCGTATACGGTCTCTGCTTTTGGGAACTGGAAATCTTAAATGAAAGCATTTAATATCAACATTTTAGAAATTGTGTTAATGTGAGAGAGAGTGAGATAGAGATCAGATTAAAAGTGTGGAAGATCGTTATATTTAAATTCAATTAATCAAAGTAATTTAGATGTACTTTGTGAATTATTAAGATAAAATCGCAGTCGTATAGGAGTACGGAAGGGACATAAACAAATTTGTGAATTTTTGTTTAAACATTAAAAAATTTTTAATAAAAAGCAATAGACCGTTCTTTACGATTTCTGACTGGGTGCAAAGATCGGTATTGAGGAAAGTCTTGGAATTAATTTGCAAACGTTCAGCTCAAATTTCCGTTAATTTTGATCTGAAGGCGTTACAGGGCGTACGGTAATTATCCTGAAATTTTGAGTAAATGGGAATTCATAATATTGGCAGAGCTTCATTAAAAGTTTATGCTTTTTTTTACTTTTGAAGTCGTAATTATAGGGCTTTTTTATTTTTGGATGTTGAGTTTGAATGGACTAAGCCAATGAGAAATATGGCTTATTGTTGAAAAATTCGGCTGAAAATATTATATTTTAGAGAAGATTTTCACTAAATGTAAAAATTAGAACTAGTGAAAAATTAACGAAAGTTAAAAAGATAGATTCGATTTTCTAACAAAGCAAGTTACTTCTCCAAGATAACGCTCGCTTTTTTCTGTAGAGATCGGAGAGGTCATCATATAAATTAAAAAAAATTGGAAGAAATTCTAATGCCCTCGAACCTTTGGCATCTGAAGATGATATATTCCGCAGATTCTTCAGAGGATCATTTATTACAGGAAGAATTATTTTTAAATGTACTGTAACGTAAAACGCTATTTGTCGTTTTACGTTATTTATTTTACTTCTTTTGAAATTAAGTTCGTACCGCTGAATTGCGATTTTTAAGAAGGTATAGATTTTATTTACAATTCTTAAGGGATCTATTTGCAAATTATTTACAGGGAGTTATATTTACAAGACTTTAAATCTCGTTTTGGAATTGTCCGTTCGAATATTGCTATTCAACTCTCTTGATTCCAGAAAGTTTGCTTTCCGCAAATATTCTGCTTATCTACCTTTTTGCAATCGTGTTACCAATACTTAGCTTCATCGCGATGTGTTAGCGTTAATCGCTTTTTCTGCCAATTGTTCAGTTAGTCGTTCTTAATCTTTTCGACAAACACCACCTGCATGAAGCAGGTAAGGTGTCATGAATGTGGCGTTGGTTTTACCTTTCTTTGAAATTTGGTTTTTTAGAAAATCAAGTAGTTTGCGTAAAAAATCAAATTATAAAGTTTTGACGTACAAAATCATGCCGGCCACAAATTAACTGCCACATGAATTATGTAAATTATCTTCAATTATTATCATTCAATACAATTACTATATTATTACCATATTATACCTAGTTATAAAACGTATATTTTATAAATATACATACATCATACATAACTTGTTAACTCATTCGTCCACCACAAGGGTGTATGACATTGTATACACAAACAAACATACACATGCTTAAGTCATGTACTCAATCTATTTATCATTTCCCCATCTTCACGGTTTGGACGAGGATCGTTTGTATTTGCAATAACAAACACTTGTTTCTAATACACACGTAGCCGTTTACTTTGTGCAAACGGACAAAACGATATCTTTCGGAAGAGATGGTTGCCCAATCAAAAAGAAACTCACCGTCCCTATATTAATGGTGGATGGATACTTTTGAAAGTGAACTGATTGATACGAAATGCTATCATTAATATTTAGGAAACATGTTCTGCCCTAACTAATAAGAATGTACCGACATTGTTAGACATTTAAGTTTACATTAATATAAAATAGTACCGGCTAATATATTTCCGTATTATTATTAAATTATCTGCCAGCCAGTATGACATAGTACAAATAACAAGGAAAAATCATTCATAAAGAGAGACGATCATCGGCCTTACAGCGATAAGATCCTAGCCAGCCATAAGTTGGGATCGCATTTATTAGGGTGGAGAAAGGGTCAGTTTAAATTTGTCTTTCTCTCCCTCTCTAAAAACAAAGGTTAAAGCGTACGGGAACATATCAATGACGTGTAAATTGTTTTTAATATTTATATTTAACGTTAATAAAAGTCGAGAGAAAATTAAAAGAACAGAAGTTTTAATCGGCGAAGCGATTAGCAGAAAAGGGTCGATACTCTCCGCAATAAATTTTTTGGTAAAGTGGGCCCTGGCGCGTCTGATCTGACTCGCACATTAAGAGGTAGAAAGTATGACATTACAATACTTTATGGCAAGTGCTCATGCACCTGTAAAGTATTTTGATTTCCCAGGGGTTAAAGGCCGCTCCTGATATTGTTTTAAAGTTAAAAGTGAAAAGTAGAAAAAATGGAGCTCATTTTGCATGAAAATCGGTTTTTTGATTTAAGAATAAATCACATTGACGGGATATGCTGACAAGGTAACGACTTTCAATTTAAGATTCATATATCAACTTATGTATTGTAAATACATACTGATTATCTACATCTCTTTTATTTATTAAAACCAGAGCCGAGTTACTATCAGAAAAACGACAAATTTTCTTTGGCTATTCCTTACAGCTATTGCTTAAGCAAAATGATTTGTATTGTATTTGCTTCGTCAATGTTCGAATATAAATTAAGATCGGCACATGTGTTAAAAAGAACTGAGAGATTGCTTTCAGCATCTCAGAAAGAGGAGTCAATGGTCATTATTAAAAAATCGTCAGCGTTTATTGCAGACAAGATTAATGACCAATCAGATTGTCCTTTAGTACCACCGTGATCTCGATGAGTTCGAATGAAATTGTTTGTAATATTCAGGCCCTAATCAATGAATTGTCCGAACGTATCGATGGAATCAGAAGCCGCAGCCGGAATAAACCAACATAGTCCATTTGAATGATCGCGTTGGTATCTTTTCAAGTCTGTTGTTAAGGCTAAGAAATGCCGTGAACCATACAAATATCAAGCGAAAAACAAGTCCAAGGCGACTAACGAAGGAAAATGTAAAAAATGTCGCCTTTTTGTACGAGACGATTCTTCAAACGGTAAAATCCTCATAGATATAGGAGTTGATGGATGATAATCGGACCATCTATCTACCAGAAGTGTTTTAAACCGAACAAATTCCAATTTCAAGCCGCAAATTAATCAATAATCAATAGAGAAAACGTTTTGCATTTAAAACTTAAATTAAGACAACAATTTATATTGATACTAATTGCGGGTGTTCCGATCTGACTTTCTAGAATATTTGAAATTGCGTGTTAATGTCAAAGCAAAACGTCTTATCGAAAGCGTAAGAAAATTAATCACACCTTGTTCCCTCAGTTCCTGAAAATTTAACATCTCATTCTCTTTTATCGGAATTTAAAGACATTATGCAACCTTCGTGCATTTTACTCGAGGTTAAACAAGAAGTTACTCCTCAGATTGAAGAGATGAGGTTTTTATATGATTTTTTATATATTATGAGGTAAACTAAAAATTGACTAAAAAAACTGGCTGTCTGCCATTGCAAATAGAAGTACGGTTGTGTTGAAGTTGATTACATCTGCAAAGAATTTCGAAAAAGTTCTGAGTTTCAGTGAAAGCCAATAACTCCCTGCTTCCTGAATTTAGGTAAACAGAATGAGGTTTTAAGTTTACGACCATTTTGGTAATTAAAAGTTACTAGGTCTAAAGAAACATGTAATTTTTTGATGGTGGAAGACTTACCGCGTTAGTATAACGAGGCTGATCACGAGGAATGAGTTCCTTTATTAAGGTTCCAGATGCTCGCGATGCTTTATTTAACAAAATTTCCATGTTTTTAGTCGGAAAGAAGGAGATAACTCTATGCTAAGATGGGGCCAATTTGAACAGGCTAGCACTGGCTAAACTGGCGAATAGTGCTTTCGCGGCAATATAACTTTTTATATCGAATACTGTTTTTCGGGGTGTACTGCCCTCGAATAGACGTCATTCGTATTAGGAACCTTAGGAATCAGGACTATTGTTAACGAATGGTGGCGAGCAATATGGGCAGTCGAAATTTATGCGAAGACGTAGGTGACGTATTGCGTACTACGCGGCAAGGTTTGAACTCATCGAACAATATTCTAATTTTATGAAATTTCCCAACTAATGCTGAGTTTTTTTTGTCAAAAAACCCTTTTTTTCGCAAAAATAGGTTATAAAAGTCGATATCACGCTTCCCGCAGTCGGGACAGGACCAAAGTAACTCTTTCGTTTAATTTACGACTGCGTCTGCAGTTCTGCCAGTTAAAGCAGCGCATTGATGTGGCAAGTTCCGCGCAATTAAAAAACTAAGCAGGGAGAGCAGCAATAGGTTTAGTAAACAGTCGCAAAGAGTAAACTAAAAACAAAGAAAAAAGACAACAAATCAAGCAAGCAAAAATAAGGAAATAGAGAAGGATGCAAATAATGAACAAACAACGCAAAGAACGAACCTGAACAAACCTGAGGACCCACTGAAAACTTTATTTGCCGGGTTGAAAATTGAACAAACCTTGATGACACTAAATATCACCACTTTCGATCATTTGAACGCAAACAAAAAATTGGTCTGCCTCCTGCTTGTGCGGTGGTAGATGCTACAGGACGGGTTCTTCTCAACCACATATTTCACGAAAGCACTTCAACTTTCATAACCGAAGCCAGAGCTATCCTTCACGCTGCCAACCTTGCGCATAAAAACAAACTCAAAACCGTCATTGTTACTGACAGTTTGTCTGTATTACTAGCTACCCGGAACCCTTCGACTTCGAGATGGAGCACCATCAACAAATTAAGGAATATAATTACTACACCCGACGGAAAAATTAAAATGTTATGGGTACCAAGTCACATCGGTTTACTGGGAAATGAGCAGGCTGATCGAGCGGCAAAGTATGCTGCTTCTGCTCCTCTAATTATGGATGATGTCATGGAAAAGTTGGATCTTCAAAGATACATTGGAAGAAAAGTTAAAGAGAAAATTGCAGAAGGAAATTTAAAATACCATCATCAACACTACTCTTGCATTAATCCTCAATTAACTCCACCTCTATATCCAACAAATGTTGAGAAAACCAAGATCCAAACATCTTCGAGAATTCGCCTTGGTCATACAATTGCAACTCACCAATGGATCCTGAAGAAGTCTTCTCCCCCAATCTGCTGTTGTAGACAAACTCTTACTATAAAGCACATTCTCTGCGACTACCTCAACTTTTCCTTGGCTAGAAATATTGCATTTGGAACGATTAACCATTTGAACATTCTACAATCAACTTCAGAACAGAATATCAATTCAATATTTTACTTTATTAATACTACTAAGCTTATTATCTAATATCCATTTATTTAAATTAGAGCCGATAGCCTGTGTTGCTAGTGCTCAATGTCTCTTTTTTTAGTCTAAGAATTCAATTCATTAATCTAAAATTAAAATAATAATAATAATAATAATACTTATGAACCACTATTTACAAGGAATTGCGGTTTATTAAGGCTCAGCAATCGACTAAAACAAATAAATTAGAAAAAATTTGCGAAAATTTGTACGCACAAAAAAAATTAAGCGTAAGCAACACGGCGTAGAGTTGCAAGATATCTTATATTGAAACCACCGAAAATCGCTCAACAAATCGATGATTCCGTCGTGGAACTACATGAAAAACGCAAAAAAATCAATCTTGGCAAAGCGACGTTGTACGTTTCAAGATAAATCAAAGCTGAAAGGGGATATTGTGGGGATTAATTTAGATTTAGATTGTAACAAAAGTTAGCAAAGCTTGCAAAATTGGAATTAGTTATTAAATTTGTCAAGTAAAAATTCGATTTTCTTACTAAAAATTACGTCTGTATTACAGAATATTCTATTACCGTGAACGTTCGTTGCCACACTATTTTTGATTAACAAATTATCAACACTACAACATTATTAGACTGTCAACTATTAATTAATTGTTTGCAACAGGAGTGAGAGTAAGCGTCTGAATTCAGTAACATCTGAGCATACACGAAAATACTTTCCCACATCAAATCTCAAGACGCTACCTCCACCGTTAGTCTTGTTTGTCCATTGCACTTGGCTTGAATGCTTTTCCTAAATCGTTGGCCACATTGGTATGACGCTCGACATTCCCCAAGCGTCCACGGCAATCAAGACAAGACAATATGTAAATGTTGTCATTGTATTTTTATCATCTGTATGTAGAGTGACAAATATTTGCGTGGTATGAGTGTACAAATTTTCAATATTTATATTTTGTGTTGACGGCACGTGCCTGACACAATTATATGAAAATGAAAAGGAAATTGCAGGGTAAAGCACGCATTATCTCACGTATATATATTTAATTTTTTAAAGAAAGCGTGAAGAACAATTTCACACCACTTTCGTATTTCTTTTGATTTGTAATGAAATGACAAAAATAAAATAAATAACAAAAAGTAAAAGGCGATTACATAACACGCTGACCTAGAAGATAAAATTGAAATCATAACTCTCTACGAAAAGTTGCATCTCAATCGCATCCAATCCGATAAAGGAAAGTTAAAACATTTCGCTTAGGTCGCTCTACGCTTATCACAGTGACAAAACATTCGAAATTTTTTTTAAAATATAATAAATTCTTACTTTCTCCTTAAGTCACACATAAAAACAAAATAGAGAGAACATTATAATCAGACAAGGCCATCTTTCTGGATTATAGAGTACGTGTTAATTCACATAAGGCGAAGGGTGTGCTATTGGCATTATTAAACGGGATTGAAGGTATTTCAATATGATTATCACATGGAACGTAATTGTTCACCATATCGTCATGTTCTTTCCATGTCAATATATACATAAGCACAACCACTTGCTGCAGGTTGCAATTTTTGAAATATTTTGATGGAATTTGGTACACCGGCATACTTTGGCTCAAGTTGAAAATGGCTTGGATTGGTTCATTTTTTGAACCACTCCCTATATGACGCCCTATTTTGGAAAATCGTTATATGGAGCAAATTGCCGTTTCTAAAATTTTTCGACAAAAATGGTATGTAAACTTTGGACCGGCTAGGGTAATTTTTGAACCCCGTCTCATGTATCGAAAACTGAAGTTCATATGGCAAAAAGATCCGAAGATAAATGCTTTATGATGAAAACCAAATCATAACAGTAATTTGATCATATAATGAAAGTTGATTCATAACGGCTTAACTCTATAAAATTTGGATGACGTACGCCAAATTTTAGATCCTATCGTATATAAGAACTAGCACTAAAATTTTCTTTTTAAAGGGCAGGAAAGTCTTAAGTTTTAAGCCTCTTGGTTACAACGTTTCTTACGGAAATTACTAATTTTTTCTTTGCAACTTGAGAAGAAGTAGGAAAGGTAGGTTCTAGCTGATTTGAATTGATAATAAATCGGATGGTAGATTAACCTTAGGCAGACGGTGCATTAAGAATTTGAGTGTTGTGAAATTTTCTATTGTTCTTTACAAAACTGTGGTTAATTTGAAATGAAATGGAAGCGCGTTCGCTTTTACCTTTAGAGACATTGATACTATTTGAATTCAATAGTAAAGTAGTTGAATTGGGAAACTTAGGTCCAGAACACTAATCACAGTACGACTATGCCGATTACAGTGAATAGCATCAAAAGCTCAATTGTGAGGAATAGGTCTGAAATTAATTCCTTTTCTAACAGGAATACTAACACTACCATAGTCGTCGTCTTTTCATTTTGTGGCTGATTTGTAATTAGTGATTTTAACCGCGTAGCTATTATCATTTTTTAGAAAAACTTCGCTTAAAATGGAGAAATTAATATTATTTGAGTTCAAGTGAAAGCCACGAAATGATGATTCTGAGTTCATTTAGCCATGTCTGTCCATCTGTGTTTCCGTGTGGTTTAGACATAGGAAAGCCGCGCGTATTAAGCAAAGTTGTTTTGATACACTTTAAATAAGCCGATATTGAGATTAAGTGATAGACATCATTTATTTCCTAGAGAAACGATGCGATATATTATCAAGTACTGTCGGCGAATCGGGAGTACCATTAATTCACTTAATTAAGAAGGAGGCATCAAGAATAAATCTACTTTTCTCAAGTAATGGTAAAGATAACAAAAACGACATATTTTCATAAGGAACCAAAGATACAAACAGGTCCCCACCCAAATTCCTAAGGGCAAACAGCAAGAATTGCTTTTGAACTGGTGCAATTGAATCTACATAACACTTATGGGAGGGTTCACACAACCGAGGCATACTCAAGTATTGGTCTAACTGAGCACTGGCGTGGCTTTTTTGTAACGTAAAAGTTCTTCAGCTCTTTGGACCACCTCTTAGTAAAACTTAGCGCGGACCTAGCATTATTTAAAGACATCTCAATGTGTAAATTGAAACGTAATTTTTGGTCGAATAGAACCTCTAAATCGATGAATGAATCATCGTTTTCCAACTTGCGTGAGTCAATGAAAAACTCATCACATTTTAAAAGAAAGGCGTTTCACAAAGTTATTTTTTGAATTAGAGGGCTTTTCCTCGTAGTGAAAACGAGCGCAATAAGTAATTTCTTCTTCAAATTCTTTAATACGATTCTGAGGGATCATGGGATATCAGAGATGATTCTTTGCATTTCCGACGAAGGCATGTCATTTGTAAGTAAGGTTGAACTTCACGGATTACGGACGGTCTTGGAGGTTATTCTTGCTCTTTTATTTTATAACTTTGTTAACACCAGAAGAAAGGTGTGTACCTTCTAATCTTAGACGATATTTCTTGAGCTGATCGAAAGAATATGTCTAAAATGATTGCAAAGTATTATACAGAATCTTATTCAGAAATAAACTCTTATTTTAATTCGTCCTTTATCACCATGTGCTCATCATGTGCAGACGTTTAATATATTTCTGCATTCCCTATTATTCGCAGCCGTGGTACTGTAGGGCTTTCTGCGACTAAGGCTCCCGTCTATGTTTGGGCCGCATGACATTTCAGGATACATTTTAATGTATGCATACGAACAGTGTATACGAAAAGAAAAATGACGTACTTAAAACACTCGTGACGAATAATTAAACCAATTTTATATATACCGAATTTAGCGACCTTTTTACAAAGTAACTGGAAAAACAAACTTCCTACTGCTTCCTAAAGGATTATATTCTATAATGGAGTTTTGAATTTTTCTAACCAATTCCTCAAGGTAGGCATTTAGGTTATCTTTTGTGTTTATTATCCTTAAACGGCCTACCTATGGTTACTCAAGAGTATCTCATACTCATTTAAACCTAACCACCTACCCAAAAGATTGTACTCAACAAGTTCGTTTTGAACTTTCCTATCTGATTCCAAAAGGTAAGAATTTAAAAGACGTGCCAATTCTTACTGCGAAATGACTCATACTCAGGTAAAGTTTAAGATGTTTTGGATTTCGTTTGAGAAATTTTGGCGAATTTTAGGAAGACGGTCACTACGTTTGCAAAATTGACCTAAAGAGAGAAAGAAGAAAAAGAAAAGCCAGTATACATATGGAACAACCCCGGTTGGTACAAATTCTTGTTGCGAATGAGCCCCTGACCCAATGCAAATATGCAAAAGGTTGGTAACCGACAATAGTAAACATATTCAATTAGTTTTCGACCAGTAGCGAGATAGACCGACTGATTTGGTCGTTGCATTGGGTGACTTCAATTTGCCTCAAGTCACTTGGTGTAGCACTGATAATTCTGGCTATTTGGTTCCTACTTCAATGTCTGATAGGGCTGTTGTGTTCTTTAGTGAATTGTTTGATCATAATTTGGGTCAATATAATCGTACCCCTAATTGTAATGGTAGACTGCTTGATCTCTGCTTTGCCAATTTTCCCGAGATTTACGTAAATCGTTGTCCACCTTTTAGTTTACCTGAGGATCCTTATCATCCATCAATATGCATTTCCTTTCATCATATTAATGATGGTTTGTTGAAATGCCTTAATGTGCCAAATCAAACTTTTTTAAATAATTATGATTTTCATAAAATCAATATTGTATTACTAAAACATCGTCTTTCACATTTGACGCTTGATTTCTCAAACGGTAGTATTGAAAGCTTATTGCCATCGTTCGACAATACATTAAATCTACCTATTGCTGCATCTGTTCCAATCAAGCATTGTCGACCTCGAAGCAGGTGTCCCCCGTGGTTTAATAAGACAATTAAATATCACAAGAATAGAAAAAACTCGCTATTCAAAAAATATTCGGAAAGTGGCTCTGCGCTCGACTATGTCGCTTACTCGGTGGCGAGGCATAGATTTAACTCCCTCAACCATCATTATTACTGCAGATACCTTCAGTTCATTAAATCCTCTCTGTTTGCTAATCCTAAATTCTTCTTTACATTTGTTAACTCTAAAAGAAAAATTTCCACATATCCCTCTCATGTTTCTTTTAATGGCTCTGATTCCTCGGATGATTTTGAAATCTCAAATCTATTTGCTGAGTATTTCCGACGAAACTTTTCGATTGCTAATTTCGATTTATCAGCAAACTACCCATATCCTATAACTAACTCGGTTTCAATACCTAACTTGGTTATTTCGGAAGATAACGTTTTTAAAGGGTTGAGTTCTCTAAAATACGGTTGTTCGCCTGGACTTGATGGAATTCCATCTTGTGTACTTAAATCTTGCGCTGTCGAGTTATGTGGTGTGATCTCAAAGATTTTTAACATGTCCTTGTATTTAGGTGTTTTCCCTTCATGTTGGAAGAGTAGTTTCCTTATTCCTATCCACAAGAGTGGAAGTAGACAATTTGTTGAGAACTACAGAGGCATAGCCAAGTTGAGTGTCTTGCCCAAGTTGTTCGAGCGTATTGTGACTCAGCATTTGGCCTTTGCCATTAATTCGTATATTTCTCCGCACCAGCACGGCTTTCGTAAAGGGCGATCTACAGTCACCAACTTGTTAGAGTTTACCTGTCATGTTTTCAAGGCTTTTTCTAGCGGCTCTCGCACAGATGTTATTTACACAGATTTAAGCAAAGCATTTGATTTGCTTAACCATAGACTACTTATCTTTACACTCCAAGCCTCTGGTTTCCCACCCTACTTAGTGAAATGGATAAGCTCTTATCTGCACAATAGATCCTTCAGGGTTTTGTTTAACTCCATCACCTCGGATGAATTCCCCGTTACGTCTGGCGTACCTCAAGGAAGTTACTTAGGTCCCATTTTATTTAGTTTATACATTAATGATCTCCCATCGGTGGTTAATTCCAGCCAGATCTTAATGTATGCTGATGATGTGAAACTGTTTTCTTCCTTCTCTGTTGAATCGCAATCACATTAGCTTCAAGGTGATTTGGATAATTTTGTTGCATGGTGCTCTTTGAATCTCCTGAAACTAAATCTGAGTAAATGTAAGAAGCTTTCATTCTCAAGAAGAAAGTCATTCATTACTCAGTATTTCATAGATTCGCATAAGTTGGAGGACGTCGATTCGATTACAGATTTAGGCGTTCTATTTGACCATAGATTACGTTTTAACTTGCATATTGAGCTCTCGATTAGCAAAGCTAGGTCCGCGCTTGGTTTTCTAAAAAGGTGGTCCAAAGAGCTTGATGATCCTTATATTACGAAAAGGCTTTACATGTATTTGGTTAGATCTATACTTGGGTATGCCTCTGTTGTGTGGTCTTCTTCACATAGGTGCTACGTAGATTCAATTGAATCTGTTCAAAAGCAATTCTTGCTGTTTGCCCTTAGAAATTTGGGTTGGGACCCGATTGCCTCTCTTCCTCCGTATGAAAATAGGTTGCTTCTGCTGTCCCTACCGTCTCTTGAGAAACGTAGATTTGTTCTTGGCGTTTCCTTTCTAATCAAAGTAATAAATGGTGCTATTGACTCGCCTTCATTACTTGGTGAAATAAGCTTTAATGTCCCTAACCGCTTCTCTAGGCACTTTATCTTGGTTAAGCTTAATCAGTGTAAATTTAATTATGAGTTGTTCAATCCGCTCAGAGTCGTTTGAAAGAACCTAAATGACGTCTACCACTTATTCTCGTTATCGGACTGTTTAAAGTCCATTAAAGTCGTTACGTTTTGAAAGTGAATTATTGTCAATTTATTATCGGTTGCCAGGCTTATGCATGTTTGCGATGACTTAGGGGTTCATTTGCAATTTGGGCCTGTACCGGTTGTAAGTGTGCTCCTATGCTAATAGTGTACATGCTTTTTTTTCTTTTTTTGTTCTTCTTATTTGTTTTATTATGCTTATACTCAATTTTATTGTTAATTAATATAAGTTTTGCATTAAGAGCCAATTGAACTCGACTGTTATTTATTTAGTTGAGTTTCTAGTATAAGTGGAATAAATAAAATAAAATAAATAAATAAGATACTGATCATATCTCAGTTTGGTCAGAAGTAACTTAGAATATATGCAAGAATTAATAAGCAAAGATGTAAATAAAGACTTTAAAATAAACAACTAAATACAAGAACCTTTAATTTTGAGTGGTGTCATTACAAAGGATAACAGAAGCAACCTATTTTCATAGGGCGGCAGAGGGCCAATCGGATCCCAACCCAAATTCCTAAAGGCAAACAGCAAGAATTGCTTTTGAACAGATTTAATTGAATTTACATAGCACCTATATGAAGGAGACCATACGCAATTTTTGAAGGCACTGTGAACATCCGGGAACAAATAATAATTATCATTATGCACACTTCACAAAGTAGCCGAAAATAGAAATGGTTGATCGTTTACGCCTTGGATCCATTACGCATTTGCATCCATATCATGCTAATTCAATGTCAACGAAGCAACTGTAAGATCGATAAAAAAATCCGAAGCTAAAATAAGGTCGTCTGTAGTTGCAACTTTACTCTCAGCGAAAATTGTTCGTGATCCAGTAATAGAAAAAATGGAAGTGGCGTTGTCATTATGAATCGAAGACCGCAACCAAAAGGGGTGCCCCTGAGTGGTCCAATGGTCCGGGAGAAGGAAAAGCGTCGTAACGCTTATTTTAAAGGACCTGATGGTAGTTGTAGTGGTGAATGCACAGTTAGAGGATTTCAAGCATCGGAAGGTTGGTTCAATAAATTTAAGGTGAGACAATCACTGCAAAACATTAAAATCGTTGGAGAAGCAGGATCTGCAGACACTGTTGCAGCAGAACGATATCCAAAAGAATTTGCAAACCTAGTAGCTGATGGAGCATACAAACCTGAGCAAGTATTTAATGCAGACGAATCTGCACTGTTTTGCAAGAGAATGCTAAACAAAACTTTCATTTCTAAAAGCGAAAAGTCTGCTCCTGGATTTAAGACAGCAAAGGATAGAGTGACACTGGCGATATGTTCTAATGCATTTGGAGATTGTGTCATTAAGTTGAAACTTATTTTAAAAAATAGAATTTAGACTTTAAAGCACTTCTAGTTCTGGACAATGCACCGGCTCATCTTCGCCTTGAAACTACGTATCCAAATATAAAAGTGACATTTTTCCCACCCAACACAACGACTTTGCTTCAACCTATGGACGAAGGAATAATCCAGGCCTTTAAGCTCCATTATATTAGGCGAACCTTCAAAATCACAATGAATAATATGGAATGTAATCCTGATATGAATGTTATGGAAGCCTTTAAGAAATTTAACTTAGCAAAATTCATCATAAACATAAAAAAATCATTGGAAGAACTGAAGCCACACACATTGAAGTCATGCTGGAAAAAACTGTGATCTGCTCTGACTGCGGAAAATGACGAAGAATCTGTGCAAGTCTCTGACGAAATCTAACAAGCATATGTTAACTTCATCGGCGTACATCAGAACTCTTGCATCACGGACACATGGGATGCTAGCTAATAAATAAGACAAACAAGAGGAAGGAAGAGAAGTGACTCCCTTGGGCAACACCAAATGATACAGAAATATCCCAAGAAAAAGCTGAATTAAACGATACTTTCTGCCTGCGACTATATAAAATAAGATTTACACCAAGAGACCACATTTCCTGGTAAACCAATGGATTTTAGTTTATAGGTTAATGGACTGTGACTGTTTTTTCCAAAGACTTTGCAAACCCCAGTAAAAATTACATCAGCTTTTTTTGTGTTCAGCAAAAATTCGTATATATTACGAAACAGCTGCAATAAGTTAGTGAAAGTTGAGCGTTCAATGAAGAAGCCGTGCTGGCGGCAAGGTAAATCGGATTGGATTATGTCAGTAGTTACTAACGATTTAAACAGTTTTACTACAGTTTTGTAATGCCCAGTTTTCATAAGGATTCTCTTGAAACGTAAAGCTTTATTCAAAAAAGTCTAAATGTTAATTTTTTTGTGATGAAAATTTGTTTCTGATAGTAATTAAATCAAAAAATTAATTGCAACCACATGGGTTTATATCTTGGCCCGACTCCATATAAGATGTCCATGAGTCTTGTGGAAAAAGGTTAGTTTTTAATAAATTTATTCATAGTAGCGTTTCATCAAAAAAATTAAAGGTAGAGAATTTGAAACACATGGTTCAATTTTTTTGGACCCCAGCATCTACGGAACGCAAACTTTTATACGGAGAGAAAATCTAACCTTGTAACACACGAGCTTCCATGGCATTTATGGTTTTGCGTAAAAACAATGTGAATTTTTTGGAGTATTATTATGAAAACGAAAGTATATATGCTACTTCTTTTCGGTGCCACATATAGCAGTGTTTCTTAACCGGGGTACAAACTTAGTGCTTTCCGGAAGATCGGTTTCCAAGAAATTTTGAAAGGTGATGTTTTTAAAATATACCTGCACCAATGTCAAATGTACGTAGCAGAATAATATGAAAATAAACATAAATTATTAAGAAACTGATTTTTGATAAGATTACGGACAAAATAAAGATTTGGTTTGTACATGGATGAAGTTTGCAGCCAGCATAGCGTCACTTACTAAGCCTTATGTTGGAGTCTCATTACACAGAAATTCGACATTTTTAGCCTCACAGCGTTCCGAATTAGAGTATAGTAATCGGAAAAATTACAGTTCAAATTGCATAAGCTAGGATTAAGAATTCGAATTTAATAAGTTTTCCATTATGTAATTCTTTAATTGTGGAAAATAAATATACGTAAATATAAATATAATAACAGTTTATATATTGCATAAATAATTATTCATTATTTAATTTAATTATTTAATTGTGGAATATAAGTATATACAAATATAAGTGCATAACATAAGTAGGTTTCGTGTAGAATAACTCATGTGTGATATGAGAAATTGATAAAAATATGTCAAGTATATATGTGTCCAAAGTGTTCGAAGTTCCTAAGATTCTTCTAATTTTTAACAAAATGTTGGACCATCTGCAGATTTAGCTATTTCTGATAACAGCACAATCTTTATAGCGATCAGAATATGTATATGTACATATGTCTAACGCAAGAAGATAATGCTTCTTTGATTATGATACTCTGTCTAGCAACAAGAGTAACGGAGCTACGTTTAAAACAACAAAGTGTGTTTGTGTGATTTTATGGTCTTTTGCCCACATATGTACATGCTCAAGTACATACCCTATATATAAATAAGAATACATAAATAGTGTGCGTATATCGGTGAAAACCGAGTAGGTGTATGCTTGAAGAAAGGTTAAACACGGCATAGGGGAAACGAAACGATATCATTCTAAGTGTAGTAAGTGAAGTGCTGGGGTGTGAAAGACACCCCACAACATATTTTTCTTGCGAGTTATTTTCTTCAATTTCAATTATTTTAAATTCATTCATCAGATTTAACTCACAACTAACTGTCCGCGGTAGGTTACGACGGTTATTATCGAACAAACTCGATAGGAAATTTGGATGTTGAGTTAATTATGTCATTAATGCGAATTCGGTTGATGGTACCTGCTATGCATGTGAGTGTTTGTTTGATATCAAAATGTCATATATTAGTTTTGGAGCGAACTAGTAGTCGAGCATGACGTTTAAAGGGAAACTGTAGTAAAATAACGTCATAGAAGCAGGTTTTTGATAAAATTAATAGGCACAGACAGATTTCTTAATCTTAACAATTCCAAAATGTTGGCAAATATAGTTATATCAAATAATTCTTTTTGATGTTTTTGCTTGTTGGTACCATAAAGTATGAAAATAGGTAAAAAATGCGGAAATTACTCCGCATCTGGAAAGTAAAAAAAATGGATATATAGAATTGCTAGCAATTATTCTAGAAACGTGATATTTAGGGTTTGTTTGGCCACCATAAAGGCAGGTATGTGTAACATGGAAATTACAAATATTATGAGAAAAAGTATTACGCAATTGAAATAAGCAGTGATAAGCAGTTTAATCCAATTTATTAAACTTTATTTTTTTATTGAATAGAATTCCATTTTTCATCAATTTCTTTTTCGAATTTTAAGTTTATTTCTTTACTTTTCTCCGCCTTTCTATTATTTTGTTATACGTACATTAATGTTACCACAAATACTCCGTTGTAAGTGGACGGAAACTTCAAGCCGACACGGAAATGTCATCATGTCGTGTTCGTCTTTTCTTACGTAAATAAGACCGCAAACTGACCCCCCTGGTTACAAAATATGATAGAACTACATTAAAAAAACCAAGTAAAAGTTTCTCATTGATATAATACGGCTCGCATATAAAATAGGCTAATAAAAAAAGATATTAAAAATTTCCCTTGTAACAATAGTAGAATCTCTCCATAGAAAAGGGATCACATAAAAAAATAAAGACGTTATTCGAAATATGACAAAATATGGCAAGAACGATAAATTCTATAGCTGTTGTAGCTATTCACTTGCTTAAAGACCAAGTAGCTTTTGTGACAAGTGTAGATCAATCAAACAACAGTCTACTAAATTCTATAGGTAAAGTACATCAATCGAAACCATGAGAAGAAAAAGTAGACCCGTGGAAGTTATTGCGGCTTGCAAGTTCTAAACACACATTTCGAATTTCGCGCCTAAAACAAAAATTCAGAATAATATTTTCAAATTTATTTTTTATTTCTTCAATTCTAAGAATTTATCTTTCTTGCTGAGCCAGACAACCCCTTCTTTATATACTCCTAACGTTTTGCCGTTTTATACCGAATTACTCATCTTTTGTAGTGGGGGTCTTCATTTGTCGAAATCGTTTTTCGTCTGTAATTCGTTTTTTGTAAACTCGACGGTATGATTTACGCGTCTTCATATCAGCTCTATCCACTAATGTAGAATATTGTAAGCGAGGGTTCGCAGCTAAATGGGTTGATTCCATTGCACGACGTTTTCTAGTTTCAGTTACTTCTAATGATAGGGGGGGGCAGTTATCGTAATTGGCACCACGCTCTGCATGTTGAATTTCTGTATTATTGTATTTGGCATATTCTTCGTGGAGTAAAGCTTCCTCTGTTTGCATTTGAAATTCTTGCTCGTTGTTAATATCTTTATGGTTTCTAGATTGCGGAGTTCTCTCTAGACTGCTCCTTGGAAAAAATTTACCTGGAGATGTGGATTTTGTGGATTTTCTAAACATTTCCTCCATATATATAGTTGCAGGTTGAGGCAAGTCTTCTAAATCAAGTGGCTTGGCTTGCTCTGTTAGGTAGGGGTCCTGTTGGTGCTGTGCTTTTTGTTTTCGTTGAGAGTTTCTCCGAAGAAATAAGTACCCTGGAACGAAAGACGGCAGTTCAGGTGATATATACAGTGACGGCTCCATTTGTCCTACAGGTTCCTGTGCAGAGTCAATTAGCACCACTGGGAGCTGATCTTTATCAGCTTCCATTCGCTTGGAAAGAGCTGCTTCAGACTTATTTTCTTGTTGCTGTCGCTGTTGCTGCATTTGCTCTTCTTGAGATGCAAATAGTGATTCATTGGAAGACCTACTACGTGATTGCATCTGCGATGTGGGCTCTCTCTGCCCTACAGGTTCCTGTGCAGACTCTATTAACACTACAGAGTACTCTGGAGTTTCTGATTGTTCTTGTTGAGACCTCCACTCTGATTGTTTTATACATTGCTGTTGCTGCATTTGTTGTCTTTTGTGCGGAAGTTTATTATTTGGAGAATCTAATTTGTTGTCAAGTTGCAAATATGATGGTTGCGATTCCCCATAACCAGATTTGCCTGCAATCGTCGTAGGTATCCACATCTTTGTTATCTGTGGGTATTGAGGTATTTCGGTTTCGAGGATATGTATGTGTGATTCCTGCGGTTTTTGACTATCTTGAGGTTTGGACGGATGAGTGTTTCCTGCAGATGACCACATCTTTGCTATTTTAGGATAATGTATGTCATTTTCGAACACATCTACGTCCGAATCTTGCTCGCTTATATCTTTTTGATGAGGGAACGACCGCGTATTCCTTGTAGGTGAGAAAATTTCTGCCTTTCCCCCATGCTGCTGTGCATCTGTTTTTTCTTTCTTTAATTTTGCTTTTTGCTCCATGACTAGCTCTGTCATCTCTGTGGACGCACCCGCTGTCGTTGCTCCCAAATTTTTTTGCTGGTGTTGTGGAGTCTTTTGCTCATCATCTCTCTTAGAAGGCACAGCCCACTCCTGTCGCTGAAAAACACTTTCCGTATGTTTTTTATAGCTCATTGGTTCCCATTGCATCATATGTTGTTGTTGTGAAGACGATAACACGTGCGTTGCTGCCCCACTGGGTGGATATTCTTTCGCGCTAGATCCAGTTTGTTGTGTAGTTGCTTCTGTCAACAGGATTTCGTTGATTTGAGGCCTTATGCCATATAAACAGTCAAAAGATATTGGTGCGTCAGAACACTTTGCCAATTCGGCTTCAAGTTCAGTTTCTTGCATTGGTATTAAATCTGATCGATTTGATTCCGTTATCTTTCCATGCAGATTCTCCTCCTCTGCAGTTAAGTTCACATCATCTGGCGAGATCTGCGGCCGATAAACTCCAGATTCTACCTTTTGAAAACCGAATGTTGGTGAATCTGTCGGCTTTAGTTGCATTTCGTACTCTTTCGCTAAAGCCATAACTTGTTGCTCAATTGTTTTCGGGGCGTGTTGCACTATTTCGGGATCTGTTCTTGACTGCGTCTCTCCATCTAAGTCTAGCCTTTTCAATGATTCGTTCGGTCTCCGCTGAACGTCGTAAGTTTGTTCCAGTTCGAAACTCTGGTGTTCGATTTCAGCTGTGTTTTTTGTCGAAAATCGTTTTTGAATGGCATGGTTTTCGTATTCTAAACTCATTTGGTCCATTTCGTCATCATGTTCTTCCGTTTCAGACGTGTTTGCCGTCGAAAAATGCCTTTGCATGTCGTGATTCTCCATTTCTGACCACATTTCGCCTGGTTCCTGTTTCGGTTCAGCCTTTTCTGATAGTTCTTGCTTATCTAAAGAACGTCCCTTTTTTCTGTGTGCTTTTTTTGAATCAATTTCCACTTCCAATGAGTCTACGGGCTCCAGTTCTATATTACATTTATTGTGTAAGCTTTCGGACTCCATGACAGAATTTTCCATCCTTTGCTGTTCTTCTACTTTGGTTTCTTGCTCTTCCTTCGTGCTTTCTAATGGTGCTTTTGCTTCCAATGGCATTTTTCCTCCTTCGTTTATAGTCGTCGTATTTACATCTGCTGACTCTTCAGGCAAACGTTCTTTTCCGGCTTTGGATGGATATTCTGTAAATTTCAGTGGCAATCCTTGCTCATGTAAGGCGTTCTGCATTGCTTCTTCTTCAGACAATCCTAGGCTGAATGGTACTAATGACCTATTATTTTCCTTTTCCTGTTGTTGTAGTCGAACTAAATTCGCTTCAGCCAATTGTAACACAATGGAAGCTGTCTCATTTATCTGTTCTTGCAATGATTGTCGCGCTTTTTCTAGCGAGTATAGTTGTTTTTTCAGTTTCAAAATATCTGCATTTGTCTAAAATTCAAGGTGAGGTTATTCAAACTATTTCAGGGTGAAAAATATTTAGTAAAAATACCTTTTTCATGAAAAGTAATTCGGGATCTATGGGAATGACGCTGTCATCAGTATAGTACATGCGTTGTCTCCTTTAAAAACAAATGGGAATATACATTTTATATACAGACAGACGTTTAGAACGTTTTATATTATAACTTACGAAAAGTATCGCGCACATCTTATGACTTTAGATAGGAGTACTCGCTGACATTTAAACATAGTTGTGTCAAATTTGGTAGAAAAAAAGGAAGTTTATTGAAAATTTAAGAAGGAGTAAATTTCCTTTTTTTTAGTTTTAGAATTTTTAATTTCTATTTATGTGTGTGGTATCCCAACAGAATAGAAAAAATTTGTTTTTTTTCCAGTTTTAGTATCGAAAATTGAGCCGGTTTTATTTGAAAAATTTTTCGCTGTAGTGTGTCAAATACATTTTTGACAACTGTTTCAAAGCTAAATCTAGGTTGGTGCTTAATTGAGCATTTATGAAGTGGTTCCTTTTATTTATTCATCTGCATTTGATACAGTCAGAGAACGTTCAGTAAGGAACCTTAATATTCAAGGAAATATATTGTTGCGGGAACGAAATTTCCCAAAATGTTTGGAAAGTAATAAGAACAAAGACTTTCCATCCTTTGCAGCGGTTGAGCGTTGGGAAGGATTAACAAAAAATAAAAAAGTAATTTTAGAAAGCGTTTAAAAGATTTTTCGCAAGGAAAGTTGGTACCAGCAAAAGAGGGAGTGTATAGAGAATCTGTCTACTAAAGACTTTGTATCAAATTATATAAGATCATGTTGGGATTGCGTGTGCAGGAGAGAGGCATAACAAAAGTGTTCACAGTTTTTGTTGCATAGGCGTGTAGGCGTTGTAGGTGTGTTCTATGAAAATTTTGGGCCATATTCAAATTCTTTTGCAAGTTTGTAGGCGATATCTTAATTTTTCCGGACGAGAGCTACGACAGCGTTGTGAAGACGGACAGATGTACAGATGAAGGGGAGGCCACGCTTAGATGCATTTCGAATTTGAAATTGGCCAAAACCTCACACACTTATGGAATGTTTAAAGTTTGATTCTGCGCCTGATAAAGGTATTAAAAAAAGACGAAGTTGTGATAATATAGGCTTAGTCAATTTGTTTAATTTTGTACAGTTACTGTAGCATCGCCCATGGAATATACGTCCAAATTTTTGTAGATTTACCTGCTTTAGTGTATGAGTAATGAGCAAAAATTTTCTTTTGGAAAATAGAAAGCCCATTACCCCATTTAGCCCATTTTCAACAGCAACTTGCAAGGACTTCTTCCTCCAATTATGAAGTCGATGGCTTGATTTTTGTGGCCAGAAGAAAGTTTATAACAACGATTACACGGACACAAACCCGGCACGCTCCTGCCATTCCGCCTACTCTACCTACATCTCCAGATTAATAAAAATAATAAATCCGCATCTCCCGCTAGCTGTTCGGAAGTGTCCCGCTGATCATCATGCTGGACAAGTCGTACAAGCTGCACGTCTAACTGTGGTCACTACCTCTGTTTTCTTCCCAACTCCAAATTGCTATAGCTTTCAATCTCTGTCCACCTTTGAGTTTACCTGAGGATCCGCATTTTGCGAAGCTGCTTTTCATCCTTCTTTAGAGGCATTAGTTTTTTATAAGCCCATTTGGCAAATATACGAAATATGCTACAGGCAAATATTTTTCTACTTATCGTTTTTAGAAATGGGAAATGGTGCATACCTGAGAAAGTAATACGTCAAATTGATCGACTCCGTAATCAAATGTAAACTGCAAAATGTTGCATATAACGAAGCTAAATCCAATTTGTTTTCAAAAGACAAAACGATAAAAAAAGAATCTAAAACTTCTTCAAAATTATTCACTCCTCTTTAACTAAGCGAAAAGAGGCAAAATCAGCAAAGTTATGCAAGGAACCAATCCGAAATTACACAACGTGGTGAAGGCGGATTCGGAGACGCCGTTCAGCGCAGTGAATGTTAGAAACGTGAGTTTCTAGATACGTAGTGTCTGATTTTGTGAAGGCGTCAGTGTGAAAAATTTTTTAATATTATATAAAGGAGGAATGTTATGTCTTTAAATTATTATCTTTTCATATGTATTGATTTACCCCGCGATATAGTTACCGAAATAAGAGAAGAAATAAACTCAAATAAAGAAAAAACACTCGTTTAGAGTTAAGTAGTGTTAAGTTTTACACTTTCCTTACTAACCCTTTCCAACTTTCATTTCTCAACGCCTGCACAACAGAGCCGAGAAATTACAATCTTTATTTCTCTTCTCTCCTTCCCACCGCCCTGCTGATTCGATTTTTTTCCTTTGCTTCGATAATGGATAATTCTGTAATTCCGAAATTATGCGTGAAAAATTTTACACAACAAGTGTAACAACAAACAACAAACGTAAGGACCAACATGGCTATCTACTGCGAAATGGCGGGATATAAACTTTAGCGCGTTATACACTAATCAACGTTCTTTGCTAGAAGTCAATTGATTCGTTAAGAAAAAAGCTTCAATGAAAATTAGCCTGCAGTTTATACAAATTTGATATGGATTAACCATGTTGTTCATTATATTTCAAGCCGTAAGAAGGATTCACTTTACATGGTAAGTTTGAAAATAGTGTTACCTGGTAGATATAAATGCAATAGGGCGCAGATATAAAAAGGGGACGATTTTGGTTTTTTAAAGGTGCGTTCGACACAAAATGTTACTTTAGTCTTTAATAAAACTTATTCTTTTACTTTTCCGGCTTAAAATTAACATAAAACGCATCGACGCATTACGCATCGTACTACAAGCTGCATCTTCCAACTTCATTGAACTAAGTTATTGATTTTTAAACTTCTCCCTCTCCATATTAAAATCGATTAGCTCTTACCTACTTTGTGTTTATTTATTCGTTTTTTTTTTTTTTTGGTTTATATACCTAATTATAAATATTACATTCCCCCGTGTGGCCGAAGAGGGAAAGTGTCTCAACCAATAACTTAAATGTCATGAGTTCAAATCCCCGATAGAGCCGATAGCCTTAGATTCTAGCGCTTTAAAAGTTTAATTTTAAAATTACTTCTTTGGCCATACCTAACGTAAGCAGATTAACTTTAAAAGCGAATTTTTTATTTATTTCACCTGCTACTCCCTTTTAGCTGAATTTCATATGAAAGAACATATTTTTTCAACTCTCTTCTCTGCATTTTATGTACTCATTTAAAAAACATAACAATAAAAAAAATAAAATTAACAAACGCAAAACAAATAATATTATATATTTGTATTTATATATTCTGGGATTGCAAATATTTAATTTGCAGAACGTTGCAACGTCCACGTTTATAGGGTAGAAGGAGTTCCGTCGGTTAGCTGTGTCCCTTTCCTATCTCAAAAGAGTAGCGAGCCCATAATAACGGAGTTGCGTTAAGTAAAGTTTGTTTTCATAATTCTTAGCTCACATAGTAGCGTTATGTAGAGAGAGAGAATTATGAATAGAGAACAAAGTCCAAAGCCCATCTGCATTGCATGAGTATAATGTTCGGTGAGTTTGTTGCTGGTTTGAAAAAAATTAAAAAAGGAGATAAAAAAACCTGTGTGCAATAAAGAGTTGACAATGATCTTTCATTTCTTGAGTATTGCGGATTGACGTGCTTGCAACAAAATAAAATAAAATAAAAAAAAAATTGAAATGTTGAAAAATGTTCAATTAATCAAACATACTTAAGCTATATAAATGACTTGCATAAATGTATACATATATATTGCATTATATCTAAAGGTTACTCCATAATAAAACTAATAAACGCCATTAATAAAAAGATGTACATAATATAGATATATGTATTGAATGTACACAAGACCACAGTTCTTCCTTAAAAAAAAAAACAATTAAAAATAAGAAAAAGTGTAAAAATATATAAGATAATTAAGGGGTAAGGTAAATAAACCGTGAGTTAAATTGTGAAGAATTGTAAGACAAGAAGATGAAAAGGAACAATACATTTTTTTAAAGTAATTGAAACGATAAACTCATATCTGAAAAAAGTACATTGTGCACGTTGTTGCTGTATTCGATATGTGAATTTAGTTATGTAAAAAAAGCGCACACATAAATATACCTAATTGAAAAGTTAAAGAAAAAGGGCAGACAACTAACATCGAAAAGGAAAATAAATGTAGAAAGAAAATACGGAGTTTTACACACCTCAAAGTTTGATGAAAATTCTATAAGAAGTACAATAAATCCAAGCCGAAACAATATTGAGGTCGAAACTTTTTGTGTTGTTCTTGATAATCTCAATTGGTAGTGTCCATCTTCATACGCGCCTTTTAGGCAATTATCGCTGTAATCTTCTTATTGTAAATTGTGGACACTCCCGACGGAAGGAATTGTAAGAAAATAAGGTAAAGGTAGAGTTTTATAATGTTACTTAAAAACTGAGCATTCTACAAGTCCCCTGGAGACCATGGGTACTGATTAAGGGACAAAAGAACGGGACGGACGGATAACGAGACTCGCGGAGAGGTTTACAGTATTCTTAACTTAAAATTTTTTGGCGCTGTAATATATATATGTATATATGGAAAAACAAAGAAGAAGAAAAAAGAAAATATGAGTATAGCTGGACTTAGCCAGGCAGCAAAAACCACGATGTTTGTATTCTTTGTTGACATACGGCGCTGAATTCTTGTGCTCATATTGAAAATCTTAGACAAATAAATTTTCTCACCGAATGCTCGTTTGCATACACAAGCATATTCAATCTGAATCAAGATTATAGAAAACTTGTAAAGGGTAGCGGGTAGGTTTCAATATCGCGTAATATCCTCTAGGCTTCTGATCCGTCATATCTACCCGAACTTTTTATCTATTGTATAATGCTACCCGTAATTAACCATCTTTGGAATTAAATACATATTTTAATAACAAAAATATTACCTCTGTTTACAACAACTTTCGCTATTTTTGACCATATTTTGTTAGCCGAATAAATAAATAAGTAAATAAGAAGCAGTAAGTAAGCAAGCAATTGTAAGTACAAAAAAGCAGCTTTTACAAAATAAGTTTTTACAAACTGGACCTTACATTAAGCGTCTTATTATACAAATTAAGTTAGTAAGTAAAATTTCATAATTTTAGGCCCGACAGCATACCCAATAAGAGAATGCTAATTGGAAAAATAACAGTTCAATTTGCATAAGTTAGCATTAACGATTAATTTTTAATATATTATTCAGTATTTAATTCTTTAGTTGTAGAATATAAGTAATAAATATATTATAGTTATGTAACATAAATTATCGCCCTGTACAATAGCTCATGTGTGATATGGAAGATTGGTGTCAAATATATATGTGTCCAAAGTGTTCAAAGTTCCTAAGATTCTACTAATTTTTAACAAAACATTGAACCAACTGTGGATTTAGCTAACCAATTAATTAATACATTTCTTGAAAAGTTTCTTTTTCCTATTTTTGTAATATTTAATTCTCTTGTTAAATCATGGCAGACATTTGCTTCGATGGCGAGATTGTCAGATCGGAACGGAAGCAGAAATAGAGCGGTGACAGCAGGGTTTCAATATTCCCAGCGTAGAAATCGAGCATAATATGTGGAACATGAGGTTGAAGCAGTAAAATATTAATTTTATTAAAACCATAATTTTTATTTGACGAACCTGGATTTAACACATTAGAG
This sequence comes from Glossina fuscipes, assembly GCF_014805625.2. Taxonomy (NCBI): domain Eukaryota; kingdom Metazoa; phylum Arthropoda; class Insecta; order Diptera; family Glossinidae; genus Glossina; species Glossina fuscipes. The sequence goes on along the minus strand of NW_023998460.1, from coordinate 1,012,529 downwards.
TGGTTCAACATATCTATAATGAAAGGAAATGCAAATTGCTGGATGATCCTCAGGAAAACTAAAAGGTGGACAAGCTAAGCAAAGATCTAGCAGTCTGCTATTACAGTTAGCAGTGCCGTTATATTGAAGCAAATTGCGATGAAATAATTAATTAAAAGACACGTTCAACAGATGTTGAACGGGGCACCATACTCGGAACTGTCGTTATAATACCAAGTGACTTGTGGCAAATTGAGGTCCCCCAACATTATAATTATATATCAGCAGGTCATATTTGGGGGAATATAGGTGCTGTTTACTCGCAATTTTCGCCCGAATGGAATTAAATTCTCGTCGGGAGGAGTAGCAAATTTAGGAATCACGGCCGCAGAACGTTGAGCTGTGAGAGAAAAGCTGTGGGAGAAAAGAGAAGAAGTTGCATTTGTTTGTGCAACTTGTACGACTTGCCCAGCATGGTGCCCAGCAGATACACCCGAAAAGCTAAGAGGAGAGGAGGATTTATAGTTTTTTCTTAATATTTTTTGCAGATATAGACTGAATAAATTGAAAAGCACTGGGAGGAGATACTCTTGTCATTTCAGCATAGCTGAGACGAGGAGGGCCTCTCGTTCTCACAAGTTCTATTTTTGACGATGAAGAATGGTGGCGAGCAACATGGACAGATATATGAACTTTATGCGAAAGTGGAGGTGAAGTACACTGGAAGTTGCTCTTGCACAAATTTGAACTCATTTTGACGACAGACTTTGATGGCACCAAATATCAGCAACCTGGATCACTTGAAGGACGAACAAAAAATTAGTTTCAAAAAACAAGAAAAAGAAAAGGCACAGACTAGAATTAGCAAAAGAGCAACTAGTAGCTGAAAATAAAATAATAACACAAGACAATAGCGATTTAAAATATATAATTACACAATGTAATTCACGTATGAACCACTACTTGCGAGACATTAAGCTTTGTTAAGGCTTAATAATCAACTGAAACAAATAAATTATGAAAAATTTGCAAAAACTTATAAGAAAACAACCCCTCCACAACGAGCGCGCGGAGCTGCTAAACTTTGAACGTCGAATGTCATTGCCATTCTTCAACCATCATACAAGCTATCTGGCTACTTAATTTAATTCAACCTAAACTAATGTTAACGAAATTTTGGTGATCATAGAGGGACACGAATTTATTTATTAAAGATGTGCGCAAGCAAAGTAACACATTGCGTGTACGTTTTTTAGGTTACTGGTTGTCTAGAAAACATCGAACATTGTGTAACGGGAAATCTTGAATTAATTGAGAAACGAGAAGTAAACAAACTGTGGTATGGTAGACAACTTCTTCGTTATAAAAACACACATTAAAAACACTTGGCAACCATGGTTTAGCATTGGCATTACCATGATCTATAGTTCAACGACAATTTCGATCTAATATATCATTAAAATTATAGCCCATCGCTGCAATGTACATGTTGTCGGTATTGGAAGAAACATTGTTGGGTTAAAAATACTTAGCAGCGACTTGTTGCCAAAGAAAAGGATAAGATATAGAAACTACGGGAAACCATTTATCCGAAATTTATAGGCTAACCCTCCTTTTCACTTTGGCCTTATTCCATTCTCCTTATTTTGAATAACTATTACAATGGTGAAATGATAAAATTGTTAAAATGGCAATTCATAATACTAAGGCAATTACTCCACCTAATTTATTTGGAATTGATCGTAAAATTGCATTAGTAAACATTATTATTATTATAAATTTAGCCAGAGAATAAATTCTAAGACTAAAGTCCTAAAGCACTAGCATTTAACACTTTCGGCTTTTATTGAAAACTCTAACGCATTTGAGATTTGAAGCCACGACCGTTGAGTTACTAGTCGAGACTTTTGCCTCTTCTGGTTGAATATGAGGTGGAGTTACCAAGGGCTTTGTCGAAATAAAATGATCGGGATCTCGTAATAAATAAGGGTTTAGTAATGCTAAAATTATAAGAATTTCTAATATAACAATGAATGCTCCAATAACTTTATAAGTAAAGTAAGGATGAAATATAATTTTATCTACTTTTGAATTTAATTCTGTTGGATTATTTGATCCATGTTCATGAAGAAAGATTAAATGAATTGTTGTTAATGCAATAAAAAGTAAAACAAAGTGAAAAAGAAACAATCGTGTTAATGTTGCCTTATCAATTGCAATTGTCTTCATATTCATTGTTCTAAATAATGACCTACATGTGGGATTGTTGATAAGAGACTTGTAATAACTGTAGCTCCTCAAAAAAATATTTGATCTCAAGGTAGGACATATCCTACGAAAGTTATAGCTCTAATTAAAAATAAAATAATTATTCTTACTAATCCTGTGAGCGTAAATAAATAGGAACGACAATGAGCACCTCGTCCAATAGGAAAATTAATAAAAATAAGGAAAAATGAACCTTCATTTGAATGTAAAGTTCGTAATGATCAACCGTGATTAACGTTTCGACAAATACGTTTCGATTTACTCTAGAGAATTCTAAATAATACCAGCAGTATAGTGCATTGCCACAAATAAACCTGTTAAGATTTGAATAATTAAAAATGATGCAAGCAATGAGCCAAACTTTCATCATGAAAATAACTAACAGGAGCTGGTAATTCTAGTAAGTCGTTATTAGCAATTGAGAACAAGGGATCTCGTATTCGTTTATTCATTAGTTATATATAGATCGTGAGTGACCTTTTGAAGTTTGGAGATTAGTTAAGAAATTGAGGTAATTAATAAAATTAATTAAATTGATAGAATTGTAATAAAATTTTTAAGAAAAGAGTAAAGTTTATTAACTAATAAAGAATTTTCTAAGATAAAAGTTGAACAGTTTGATGTTAATTTATTTTCTAGACTTATTAATTGAAATATGTATATACAATAACTTAACTAAAAATTATTATAATCAATAATATCAACAAAACTATAATTTTACTGAAAATGAGAATATTTCATTAAGAGCTAATGATGCTACATAAATAAATAAAACACCTGTCTCTACTAAAAATGGGATGTATAAAGGTCGTAAAGCTTTTGATATTAAACCTATTGTTAAGAAACTTAGCGCTGTTTGAGTTAATAAGGTTAATTTTATTGCTGTCGGAGATTTTACATTCATAAAATTAAATAATAATAAAGCTGTATATCCTCTGAATCTTCTGGTGATGTTGAAACCTTCAATCTCTTTGCTTAATACTTCTCACGTAATTTTTCAACTACTGATCGCGACTTATCTGTTAAATATCTGGTCCCCAAAATATAGTTGTGCGTCTGGTCCAGATGGTATTCCATATGTTCCCGGCACGTTTCTTTCAATGCCTCCGAGTCGTCTGATGATATTGAATTCTCGAATCTCTTTGCTGAATACTTCTGACAAAACTTTTCAACTGCTAATTCTGATTCAAATGTCAACTAGCCGTATCCGATATCTAGTTCGGTTTTGATTCCTAACTTGGTCATTTTAGAAAATGATGTTTTGTATGGTTTAAGGTCTCTAAATGATGGAATTCCACCATTTATACTTAAATCATGCTCCGTCGAGCTATGTGGCGTTATTTCAACGATTTTTAACGAGTCTTCTTGGGCAGGGTAACTACAGCCACACCAGGACTGCTTCCAAGACAATTTATAAGAAAACAAAATGTTTGGGACCTTCGGGTATGACCTTATGTTGCTTTTATTTGTTGAAGAGATTACAAGCGATTTGTAGAGGGATAGGAGGAAACCAGCGAGATGACCTGACTTTCTGGTGTACCTTTTGCGACCGGTTTGACGCACACGTGGTTAGAGATTTTCCTTGTACTACCACGGATTACTACAAAAATACGTTGCTTGTGTCATAGCTGCCTTAGCTCCCTGGGCCAACGGTTTGTCTCTGGTTGGCTATTCGTACGTAGGAATAAGAAAAAGATGTGCCTCAGTCCTTCAGGGATGGCGACTAACAGCTGGCCAGCACATCCCTTTACCGTAAAGTCAGTAGTCTTAAAAGGTCCTTCAGGGATGGCGACTAACAGCTAGCCAGCACATCCCCTATCCGTAAAGTCAGTAGTCTTAAAAGGTCCTTCAGGGATGGCGACTAACAGCTAGCCAGCACATCCCCTATCCGTAAAGTCAGTAGTCCTAAAAGGTCCTTCAGGGATGGCGACTAACAGCTAGCCAACTCATCCTCTATCCGTAAAGTCAGCAGTCCTGAAGAGTCCTTTAGTGATGACGACTAAAAGCTAGCCAGTACATCCCCTATCCGTAAAGTCAGAAAAACTACCCTTAAAGGTCAACTTGTCAAATTGTCCGTGCACACTTACCTTAGGCTTGTTCATATGCCTAACTTTCTGCTTGTTCTTTTGCCCTGCTCAACATGCATTTCTGTAGTGTTGACCCAGGTACCAAATCGCGTGATTTGTTGCCAGTTAGGTATGTGAGTGCTAGACTCGCTATGCTTGTTTATATGCTTATTCTTCTGTTCGTTTCACTGTCGTTGCTGATCTAGGTACAAAGTTGCCTGATTTGATAACCGTTAGGTATGGGCGTGCTAGACTCGCTGTGCTTGCTTGTATGCCTATTCTTCTGCTCGTTTCACTGTCATTGCTGATCTAGGTACCAAATCGCCTGATTTGTTAACCGTTAGGTATGTGAGTGCTAGACACGCTATGCTTACAATATTTTTCTTCGACACGGTTTTTTTTTTCCTTTATATTTCTATCCTATGTGTACATTACGCGTTTCCCTACCTGCGAATACTTTGAATGCGTTTCTACAGTTTTATACATTTTATGTAGAGTTTGTGCATTTTCTGTTTATATGGTCTGCATGGCTTTCTGAAAGGGCGATCAACTGTTGCGAATCTTTTAGAATGCAATTCCCATATATTCAAAGCTTCTTTTAGTGGCTTACGTCCGGACGTCTTATATACTGGTTTTAGCAAAGCGTTTGATCACAACTTATTGAGCTTCAAAATCTATGCCTCTGGATTCCCTTTCTACTTAGTGAAATGGCTAAGCACTTGTCTATATAACAGATCATTCAGTATTCTGTTTAAATTCATCACCTCGGATGGATTTTCCCTACGTCTGTTGTCCCTCAAGGCAGCCACTTAGGACCCTTTTTATTTAATTTAGACATTAATGATCTGCCATTGGTGATAAAATCCAGCCATATCTTAATGTATGTGGAGGTTATTAAACTATTTTCTCCCTCCTCTTTGGAATCGCAATCGTATCAGCTTCAAATTGACTTAAATAATTTGGCTACATGGCGCTCGTTAAATTTTATAAAATTATATCAAAATAAATGCAAGAAGCTTTCTTTCTTAAGGAAGTCGTTCAATACTGAGTATTTTCCTGAATCACACAAGTTGCAAAATGTTGATTCGTTGATCGATTTAGGGGTTCTATTCGACCAAAGGTTATATTTAGAGGTTATCCAAAGAGTTGAAGGAGCTGTTTAATCGATCATTTACAGAAACCTAAACGATATCTATTATTTATTATATTATTATTATAAATTATCTATATTATCTCTATCAAAACAACTATACGCGTGATTTGCCTATGTAATATTTAGAGTAACAGATAAGATTGTAACTTAACATTTCATCATTAGGGGTTCACTTGCAACTTGGATCTCTTCTGTTTGGGGCTGTTCCTTTGTGCTAGTTGTGAACATACTTTTTTTCCCTCTTATTTGTTTATACATGAATTATTATTTTTTATTTATTTTTCCTCATATTTTTTTCCTTATATACTTTGTATTAGTTTTTAGTATTAGTATAGATTTACTTCTGAGTCAATTGAATTCGGCTCTTAATTTACTTTAACTGAGTTTCCTGTGTAATAAAATACATGCATGTAAAATTCATCGAATGATTTCAAGAAATAGTTTAAATAAAATATTAAATTGGCAGGTTAATGACAATTAGATTCTTTTTTCTTGATATTTTAAAAATTTGTAATTTATTTTTGGTTTACAAGACTTGGATTTTGAAATCATTTTATTATTTTTACCTGCTGCGCCGTATTACAAACAAACGAAAATAAAAAATAAAGAAAATAAAATAAAAATAATAAAAAAAGGTCTTTGTCCGCCGGTCTCTGTCCAGGCTCCCCCTACTTCCCCTCACACGTGCGCCACCCCATACCCCGCCTCAGCGGTGAGATACGCTGTTTAATTGTTCATATTTGTTTTTTTTTCTCTCTTAACTAAAACAATGCTTTGCACTCCTCTTATAAGTTGGCAGCCTTGGAGTCGGTGACAGCTTGATGATTTCTGCAAGTAATGAAGATCTTAATCTTTTTCCTTCCAGTGCTGTTGGTATCCAATCGAGGATAAGCCCAAACTGTCAAACGCCAAGGCAGGCAATTTCACCACAATACAAACATTTAAGTCATTAACAGAGGCTTAGCTACTCGCCCTTTTTACCACGATGTCTTTAATAATAAAGCTTTTCGTTTTAGTTTCTTACAAAGGCTTTAACAAACACTTTATTTAATTATTCGAATAGTTTTAATAGTTTTTTTCTCTTCTCTAACTTTTTACATTTCATATATTTCGCCCATTATTTCTCTTCATGAATGTGGTTTTTCTTAACAATTTTTTTACTTAGGAAATTGAAGAACTAGTTACTATTTTTAGAGTTAGTTTCGCTTTTACACTTCATACTTATTGTAGAACGCTCTAGTACAATTTCCTTTGCCGTAGGGACAGAACTGTACATTTCTATGTATATAAACGTAAACTCTCTTAGTTTGATCATTTGTTTATTTTTTTTTTTATTTGCAGATATTCATTTTTATCACTTTGGTGCATGTTTTTTTTTTTTTTTGCTCAATTTACCGAAAAAACTTTCTTGTAGCACATTAAGTTTTGTTTCATAATGGATAAGCTTTTTTCATTTTAACAATATTGTAGCTTATATCTTTGTTTTTCTCTAATGCCTTTTCGTATTTTTTGCTTTACATTGTGTTTCTTTTCTTATCCTGAATTTCACTTTGTGCCTAAGATATTATGAATCTTTTTCTTATTAATATTTCTTATGCCTTTATTAACACTTCAGTTTAAAAAACTCGTACTGATAACGTTTACAAGAAAAAAAAGATTTTGAATTAAATTTCCCCTTTTTTTCCTTTTTCATATTTAATAAATTATTACTACACAGAAAGTCAATTATTCTGATTTTAACGTCACCATCGCTTTCCATCCGATCTCTTTCACAACTCAAACTTCATTGTTCAAACTCAACTCAACTAAAAACCACCACCAAAATTCTTCGCATCATTTTGCTCTCTCCCTCCTTTCTTACATGCCCAGCGACTAGCCGCTATTTTGCAAAAAAACAAAAGAATAGCATTATGCGATGTTGCATAATGCTATGCCGTAGTGATAACACTCGTGACAAAAGCATATGCAAGACACCCTCCCTGAATTTTGTTCGCGGACGTTACAGCTCGGACCTACCGATATCGCCTGCCATATGGAAATGGTACGTCAAATAGTACGCGGACTGACCAACTATGCTGCACTGACAACTGCGGACCAAGATAAAGAGTCTCATGCTCTACTGACTGAGGTGGCCGGGCATTGCCTATGATTCGACTGTGCATGCACGGGCCTTATAGCGAGAGTACATCCGTGGCTTGGTATACCCTAGCATCCTTCGTTACCCGCTGTTGACAAAATTTTTCTTGATGACAATTGTGTGTCTGGCAATATTCACGCTTCATCAACAGTTCCACATTCTGGTTTGAATGGTTAGTAATTCTTTTATTTGTTTCCTTGGAAATTATCTCGTACTTTCCAGGTTCAGGACGTTGTAGTTTTTCCCGGTGGGATCTGATCGCAATTACGCCATTACTATGCGTGTGATTTAGTTGAAGTAAGTCTAGCTGGTGTCACTAAACTTCCAAATCGCGATTAAGTTTACTAATCTGTTCATTTCGTAAGTCCAGCGACTCTTTGAGTTGTTGATTTTGCTTTCATTTACAATTCCTTGCAACAAGCTTAGTAAGCGTCCGCGATCTATGGGACGTGAATCTCTTAACGCTTCCGTGGCCCAGTCCCACAGTGTTTGACTATTGCTACTATCAGGTTCGCCATCATTACCACTTCCATCATCTGTGTTGGTAGACAATTCGAATTCACTGCTTATCATTGTCGAGCGGCCGTTTGGTAATAGATTTAATGGAATCTGGTTTGCGTATGCATGCGATGCAGGGTGAAAATAGGGTTTAGCTGTTGTCAATTTAGTTCGCGCGAACATCCTGTCATCGTACTCCAGGGTAACAATTGCTAAGACTTCCTTTTGCTGAAATCTCTTATAAGCCTTTCTCCTCTGTCAAAGCATAAGAATTCTTTTGTATTTTCTTGTTAGCGCTCGTCCATTTCGAATTTTGGCGCTAAATATTTCACGGCGCTTCTGCTGGTAGTCTGCGATCCTCTGTACCAAGCTTCTGCATGCGGTGACGTCTTGTTCCCTCGGTGTTCCTTCGCATCTCCCTTCTCTCCATAGTATTGTTATTATTGTTTTTCCGGGTAGTGTCTCGTCTGGCAGGCGTTCCCGGTTTGCCTAGCCAGTCTGGTGGTGGTAGCGCGCAATAGCTCTCTTGCTGCACCCAAAACAAACCATTGTGGTGATCCAGTGTTGTCCTCATGGGCGTTGCCGCTTGCTTTGGCTGGCCTGCACATGCCGGTGTGGGTTGAAGCTGACGTCGCTCTTCCTGATGCCTATTTGCATTGTAGGTGCTGCCACACCTACTATCGTTTCTCTCAGCACCACCGTCTCCACGTTACCTGTATTTACCTTTGTCATGCTGAAGCACGAAGGCTTCGACGGTTTAGCTGTGAGTCCCATCACTTCTTGCCCCTTTCTGACCGATTTCATTTATATGCCTTGGACTGGCTCTGCTTTCTCTTAACAGCTTCTTCGTCCTTTTGCTTTCGAATTTTAAGTGCCAGCGATTTAAGTCTACGTTTCGCCTTCGGGAGTTCTCATCGCTAGTCCTTGGTTGTTCTGCCTGCTGGTTGCGCTGGTCTGTTTGGAGACTGATGTTCGGGAGTACTACCGTCGTGTTGACGCTGCCATTCCAAAATTTTGTGCCCTTCGCTCTCTCGTAGTCGACTTTGCCGGGCTTCCGTGGATTTTTCTCTTTTTAGGTTTCCAATTTCGCTGCTTTAGTATGTCCACTAGCTGCTGATTAGAACTGACTGCTAGTGGATCTGGTTGGTTGTGACCACTGCTGCCTTTTTTCTGTGGTGTTGCCGCTGGTGTTGTGGGCATTGTCTCGTGACTCATTGTCAGACATTTTAAACAAGTCGTCCAATTTTTTACTAAGACTGTTGAAAAGTTCCGGTGCACTGCTACCAGCAGGATACTCTTCAGTAGTATTGCTCCTTCCGAATTGAAAACGTCAAAACTCACGATCGAACCATGTCGCTGGAGTTTCGTTTGCCGTTTGCGAAGTAATGTCACGGCCGATGCTAGGGTTCATAAAGGTAACACGCTATCCGAAATACTACAAGGTTAACCCTGCACCCCAATGAACCAAGAGAACAGAAAAAAAGAAAACCCAAAACCAAACTTCCCGAAGTGACACTCAGAGAAAACGAGCGTGCTGTCTGAATTTCGAGGTGTGGACGTGTTAGAGCAAGGCAGAAAGATATGATAATGTGTTATCAAAGTATATATATGTATATATTAGGAATTGTTTATTTCCTTAAGATTCAAAAAGAAAAAAAAAAAGAAATCAAAGAAAAGCAAAAATCGCAGAAACAAACTAGTTTGTGTCCCTATTTTTCTTGTTTCATTGGTATTTAGATTCAAAGCTTCTATGTCATTGGTTAATAAGTGTAAGTATAACCTTGTTTATAGTTGTTCTTTTCTTTTCATTCTATAATCGAGTGAAATACTCTCCTTTTTTTTTTCTTTTAATTTTGTAGTATATATATGTAGTATAGATATGTATTTATGTGTGTTTCAATCAGCCTGAGTGGCTGAGTAGGCAAGACTCCCGACTAGCAGTTCAATGGTCATGGGTTCAAATCTCAAGTGCGGAAGGAATTTTAATAAAAGCCGAAACCCTTAGATGCTAGCGCTTTAAGACTTTAGCCTTACAATTTATTCTCTGGCAATATTTACAATAATAAGATTAATAAATGAAATTCTTGGCAAAAACTTGACATAAGTTAGGGTTTATGGCCGACCAGTTTGGCGTGATCACAATGGTTGGGTAATGTACATCTTCCCGGGAGACAAGCGGGAGGATACGAAGAAAGGATACATTGTTCGTACTACAAAAGACCAAGTCCAAAAGATTATTAAAGAAATTCAATCGACAAAAACATAGCTCAAATATAAGCTCTAAAATTTCAACATAGTAACTAAAGCTAAATATGAGACCCAAATAGCTGCCCTCAACTTTGCAGTAAAGGAAACATCATGTAAATTAAAATCTTCTAATACAAATAATGCGTCGGCAGAAATTTAAAAACGATGAATAGAAATCGAACCTTTGGCAACTCTGCGTCCGCGGTGTAGTCGTCTTTTTCTGCAATTAATGTTTTAATTTCTTTTAGGATTTTTTGGCTATTTACCTATATTGTGCCTCATTTTTTTTTGGTTTTTATTTGTCTTTTTTTGGTTGCTTTACTTTCATTCTATTGTTACAATGTCAAAGTAACGGAGAAGTTTGGTTAAATTTGTTGTGTTGTGCATCTTTTTGCATTTTGTTCTTTTTTTTTCTTCATAATCCTTTTCTGTCGTTTTTGACCGGAGATGGATCGTTTATATACACCATGTCATCCGAAAACAAGCCCAAAAGCTGAACGGTTCAACTAGTGTTGGATTTGCGATCGCTTTCGCCATGCAAATTGTGCCGGTGTAATCGACTGTGCCGCTGATGCAGGCGTTGATCCCTCAAAAGTTTTACGATGGTCATGTCCTGACTGTAGAAAGCCGTACATATATTTTTAAAAACTTTTCGCGCAAACGAAAAATGGTTCCTCTAAATTGAGAAAAAATCTCGGCTCCTTGTGTAAGAAGTTTGAGATAATTAAGACTAGGTTTGATGAGCGTCGTTTTATTGAGCCCTTACCTTTTTCCACAGCGAGCAAAGTTGCAACTCATAGCGTAGTGTGTGGTACGTTACCTCTGAATCCTCCTAAATCTGATTCGTTGGGACAAGTTATCGCTTCCCCAATATTTACAAAGAAGGTTAGCGTTTCTGCTATCGCTGAGTCGGTCGGTAGCCAAAAAGTTAAAAACAAGCCGGAACCTCCTTCTGGTTTGAGCTGTGTTGAAATGGCAAGGTTATCTCCTCCCAGTGGCGTCACTCACTCTACTCAGGCGTCATCGCCTAAGACTAATAAAGACTATTGGTAACCCCATTTATATTCTCCCCAACTCAAAACTCCCCAGTCCTGAACCCTACTGCTCCTAGCTGTAATGACATTGGCTTGACGGCAGTTCCTTTCAGAAAAGCATTATTTGTGTCAAGACTGTCACCCGATACATCTGTGGATAACATAAAAAGTTTTTTGGCGGCGAAAGTCCCATCAGTCAATCTAAAGCGTGTTAGTATTTTTAAATTGGCTCCGTCTCAATCGAGAGCAACCGCTTTTTTTAAAATTCTTGCTTCGAATGAAAATATTGATATGTTGTTATATAAACCACTGTGCCCAGTTGGATCCATAATCAGGAAATTTATACCTCGTGATCGTCCCTATAATATTTAACCAGTAGTCCTGTCGCCTTCAAAAAACTAAATGTTTCTTCAGGCTCACTATCTCTCATTTATCAAAATGTTAAGGGCCTAAATTCATAAATTCGTTCTACTTTGCTACACTCAGTGGGCACAGATTTCTCCTGTTTGGCCTTCACTGAAACTTGGTTAAAACCTGATCTACATTCATCTGAACTTTTCCACAATTCTTTCCAGGTTTTCAGAAATGATCGATTGGATCGCATTGGTGGTGGCATATTAGTTGCCATATCTTCGTCATTTCCGTCTAAATTAATTGAATTTCCTACTACTCCTGACGTTGAATTTAACGCCATTCGAGTGAAAATGTCTAATAAAGAACTATTTATAACCTGCTCCTATATTCCCCCAAATTTTGATATTTCCTTATATAAGAAACAGGCCGCCCTCATTTGTGAAGTGTCCAAGCAATCGAAACCCTTCAATTTGGTAGTTGCGTTGGGAGACTTCAATTTGTCTCAAGTCACCTGGTGTAACAGTGATAATTCTAGCTGTTTGATTCCTACTCCAAGATCATAGAAATGTTGTGTTCTTTAACGAATTATTTGATCATAATTTAGTTCAATACAACTGTGTCCCTAATTGTAATGTTAGACTGCTTGATCTCTGCTTCGCCAATTTCCCTGAGATTAGTGTAAATCGTTGTCCACCTTTTAGTTCACCTGCGAATTCTTATCATCCAGCAATGTGCATTTCCTTTCATCACAAGAATGATGGTTCGTTGAACTACCTTAATGTGCCAAATCAAACGTTTTTAAATAAATATTACGATTTTAATAAAATCAATATTGTATTCCTAAAACATCATCTTTCACATTGTCACGGTTTTAGCCCCTCTTTGGCCGGTAGAGCGAATTAGTTGACCGGATTTGGTTCTCTGAGCCGCGTGACAAAGAATAAAGAAAAAAAAAAGAAAAAAAAATATGTTTTTCGTCGGCAACCTGTCGTACGTCTGTCTAGCGTGAGTCCGTCTGTACCTGTCTGACGTCCTCCTTAACCCCCCCCCCCCCCCCCCCCTCTCTTCTACGCGTGCACTCCTCGCATCGCACTGCCGCTACCGTAGTGCGTGTTAGGCCTTAGCCACTCGTGGCGTTTTACTAAGAACTCGAGGCTCACAAAACAACAAAAAAACAAGGCAAATACCTGGGTTACTACGGCGTTGTCCCTTCCCGCTGACGTCCTATTTACTGCTGCAGTGCTGTCGGCCCCTGTGGTGGTTGCTGCTGCCATCCGCTGCTTGAAGTTGAAGCTGCTTGCGTTTGCCTCCACCACAATCGCATAAAACGCTGGATTTACTTTGGTGATGAACGCAAACAAACACTCATAGAATGGAGCCAGGCAGAGCTAATCAGAAGCGATTTCTCTCTTCAAATTTCTTTTAGAGACCTTATAGGATCTTGCACAGAAGCGTTTTGCTCTTTAATGATTTAACAAGGAATTTGACTTTATGAAAACCCCCTTTTTTTTATTTCAAAAAAAACAAATCAACTCAATGTTAACATCTCTTTATACCAATTCTCTTTTTTTTTTCTTAAATATTTTTAGTGTTAACAATTTTCCTCTTAATGTATATAGTTTCGCAAAAGCTATTGTAATAAGAAGTCCACGTATTCCTTATACAAAATTTCGATAATTTTATGTTGTTTACATAGATATATTTTAGTTTTGTTTATTTTTTTTCTGTTTTCGTACGCATACCGTCACTGATATTTAAAATTAACATATTCATACACGAATGCGATGCGCTTTGCTTGGTACATTCTACCAACACACTCAACTCTTCACTTCGTTATTGTTGAAGGCAGTTTTATCGTTTAAGAATTAAAAAACACAATATTCTGGCTTAGTACTGCTTTCTCTTATTTGCTTGCTTCATAACGTTTCTTGACTTTTGAGATTTAATTATCAACGCCCTATTGCAATTGAACAAAAACTGCACAGATGCAATTAAATTTGGCGGCGAGACAAAGAGAAATGGTAAATTTATCTACTTATACTTTTGTTTCTCTTTCACGATTTGCCTTAGTTAAGAGACATTATTCAATCACTCTTTCTTTACTCCTCTTTATTTCGTCTTCTTCGATCTATGAGCAAGATGGTTATTGTAGAAGTTTTCTTTTATTTTCTTTTTTTCTTTGCTTTTTTTTTTTTTGATATTCATATTAAAAAGTTACTAAATTGATTATTAAAATGTGACAAGTCCACGACTTTTATTGTTAATATGAGAATCAGAATTTGGATGAATTTTCTGTTAAATCTCACTCAATATCAAACTAGGATATTTTCTTTCCTTAAAGTGGAGAATTTTTTTCTTCTTTCGGTCCACAACGTACGCTTGGATTTGGCTCGAACGCGATTTTAAGACAAACGCTAACGAACAGTTCAAACTGCCTTATGTGGTTTTTTGTCTTTTGAGATTTAATGATCAATTCTCTATTGCACTAAAAAGATGAAAGGAATACATGCGTGCTTAACTATTAGTTATAGAATCAAAATTTGATGGAAGCCTTCCTGGGCATCGTTCTTTATATAATCACCAACCTTTTTTTTATTTTTATTTTATAATCACACCAACGATTTTATTTTGCTTTTGTTCTCTAGAAAGATTGATTTCATATTTCCAGCCACTGCAGATTATTTATGATATTTAATTCGTTCACTCATTCTCACAATTCTATTTAATGCCTGTCAGGTTAAAAATTTTTTTTTGCGATATGTAATCAAAAAAAACAATAGCAAGCGCACTTGTTGACGCTCACATTTCAACTAAAGACACATTGATGTCATTCACCAGAAACAAATCATATGAACAGAAATGCACTATTTAGTTATTAAATACCCTTGTGGGGCGAACTATCCTATTTTTACTTATTTCACATTGGTAAAGATTAGTCCTTTTTGTTACACTTGAAGACTAATTTTAAAAATTATTTTATTTATCCGTTTTTATAATAAGCTCGAGAACAGGTCTGAACCTCAGCAGATGCCAAATAATTCTCTTCTCTATCGTAGAAACAAAAAACAGACAGACTTCTCATCACTGGTCAATTCTTTTTTTCTTTTTTATGTTGCTCTCTATAGCGGCTCGCCGCTACTCTCGCAAAAGCAAGCAAAATCCCGCAAGATCATGCGACTTTGCCTATTCTTGTAAAAGCAAACAAAGTCCCGCAAGATCATATGATTCTGTCTATTCTTGTAAAAGCAAACAAAAAAGAATGCCGCACAATCACATGATTTTGCCTGTCTTAATGAAAGGGAAAAGAAGAAAAGAACAAAACAATTATATCCCGCAAGATCATGCGATTTATAAACGGTACCACAAAATCACACGATTTTGCCTAACGGCATGCCGTTATTGCGATACTTGCGGTTGACACGGACCGACAGACACCCTACCCAAGGTTTGTTCGCGGCCGTTACAACATATAAGGCTTGATCTCTCAAAATGAAGTATTGAAAGCTTATTGTCATCGTTCTACAATACATTAAATCTAGCTATTGCTGCAACTGTTCCGATCAAGCAGTGCCGAGCTCGAAGCAGGTGCTACCCGTGGTTTAATAGGACAATTGAATATTACAAGAACAGAAAAAACATGGTATTCAAAAAATATTCGAAAAGTGGCTATGCTCTTGGCTATTTCGCTAACTCCGTGGCAAGGCATAGATTTAACTCCCTCAACCACCATTATTATTGCAAGCACCTTCCATAAATCCTCTCCATTTGCCAATCCTAAATACTTTTTTAAATTTGTTAACTCTAAAAGAAAAATTTCCACACATCCCTCTCATGTTTCTCTTAATGGATCTGATTCCTCGCAAGATTTTGAAATTGAAAATCTATTTGCTGAATACTTACGACAAAGTTTTTCGGCTGCTAACTCCGATTTATCACCAAACTACCCACATCCGATAACTAATTTAGTTTCAATTCCTAATTTGATATTTCTGAAAATGACGTTTTTGAAGGGTTGAGCTCTCTAAAATATAACTGTGCGCTTGGACCTGATGGAATTCCATCACGTGTTCTTAAATCTTGCGCCGTCGAGTTGTATGGTGTTATCTCTAAGATTTTTAACCGATCTTTGAATTTAGGTGTTTTCCCTTTGTGTTAGAAGAGTAGTTTCCTTATTCCCATTTACAAAAGTGGAAGAAGCCAACTTTTGGAGAACAACAGAAGCATAGCCAACTTGAGTGTCTTACCAAACCTGTTTGAGCAAATTGTGACTAAGCATTTGGCATTTGCCATTAATTCGTATATTTCTCCACACCAGCATTCGGAAAGGACGATCTACTGCCACCAATTTGCTAGAGTTTACTTGTCATGTTTTCAATGCGTTTTCTCTCACACAGATGTAATATATACTGATTTAAGCAAAGCGTTTGATTTGGTTAACCATAGACTACTTATCTTTAAACTTCAAGCCTCTGGCTTCCCTTTCTACTTAGTGAAATGGATAAGCTCTTATTTGCACAATAGAGCCTACAGAGTTTTGTTTAACTTTATCACCTCGGATGAATTGCCTGTGACGTCTGGCGCACCTCAAGCCAGCCACTTAGGTCCCATTTTATCTAGTTTATACATTAATCATCTCCCATCGGTGATTAATTCGAGTCAGATCTTCATGTACGCTGAGGATGTCAAACTGTTTTCTTCCTTCTCCGTCGAATCGCAATCACATCAGCTTCAAAGTGATTTGAATAATTTGGTTGCATGGTGCTCTTTGAATCTTCTGAAACTAAATCTAAATAAATATAGGAACCTTTCTTTCTCAAGAAGAAAATCATTCATTACTCAGTATTTCATTGATTTGCATAAGTTGGAGGACGTCGATACGTTCACGGATTTAGGCGTTCTATTTGACCATAGATTACGTTTTAATTTGCACATTGAGCTCTCGTTAAGCAAAGCTAGGCCCACGCTTGGTTTTATAAAGAGGTGGTTCAAAGAGCTTGATGATCCCTACATTACGAAAAGGCTGTACCTGTGGTTGGTTAGACCTATACTTGAGTATGCCTCTGTTGTGTGGTCTCCTTCATATAGGTGCTACGTAGATTCAATTGAATCTGTTCAAAAGCAATTCTTGCTGTTTGCCCTTAGAAATTTGGGTTGCGATCCGATGGGCTCTCTTCCGCCCTATGAAAATAGATTGCTTATGTTGTTCTTACTGTCTCTCGAAAAACGTAGATTTGTTGTTGGCGTTTCCTTTTTAATCCAAGTAATAAATGATACTATTGCTACATGCATTACTTGGTGATATAAGCTTTAATGATCCTAACCGCTTCTCTAGGCACTTTATCTTGATGAAGCTTAGTCAATGTAATTATAATTATGAACTGTTTAACCCACTCAGAGTTGTTTGCAAGAACCTAAATGATGTCTATCAGTTATTCTCATTATCGGACTCTGTAAAGTCCATTAAAGCAACATTGCTTAATTCGCGTAATTTACCTATGTCGTACTTAAACTAGGTCTAAACCTTAAAATGACACGATGATTCGAAAATGAGTTGTTATTAACTATTAGGGGTTCCATCATTATCGGACTCTGTAAAGTCCATTAAAGCAACATTGCTTAATTCGCGTAATTTACCTATGTCGTACTTAAACCAGGTCTAAACCTTAAAATGACACGATGATTCGAAAATGAGTTGTTATTAACTATTAGGGGTTCCATCGGAATTTGGTGCTGTACCGGTTGGGGGGGCTTTATGCTAGTTGTGTACATGCTCGTTTCTTTTTTTCCTTCTTATTTGTTTTATTGTGCTTATACTAAGTTTTAAAATTAATTAATTTAAGATTTACTTTAAGACTCTTTCCGCTGTATATTTTTTTTTTTAATAAATCTATGTTTTGATATACAATTTCTGTATCTTTAGGATCTATATCTTATATACCCTATATTTCGAAGTATGAGACTATTAATTAGTATCCGACCAAGGTTGGTCTGAATATTTTGGAGAGGCGAATTTATGTAACAGTTTACTTAATTTGCCTCAAGTAGATCAATTATTTAATACCATTTATTCCGAAAGTTATTTATTAAGTTTTATGTTATGAATAATTGTTAAATATTGTGATGGCCTTTGCGGTCCATATCTCTGCGGCTGGGGTAGCTCAGTGGCCCAGGAAACACAAGAAATTTATAATACACTTGGCCGGTTGTAAGAATTCATACTTTATTCACCATTTCAAAATCGTACTGTCGCAAGCGAGCCATCGCTCTCAACATCACTCACTAAACTCTCAACTAAAACTAAAACTATTTTACCCTATCCTATTTTTAATTTATTCTTATTCTCTAACCTATTCTCTATCTTACTCTCCCCACCAGAGACGGAGAAACCGTGAGGGCAAAACGATGGACGACTTTGGCTCCTCACAGATCCGCCGTTCTTTGGGGGGAAGAAGTGACTGGTGATACGCCTATCCGGTATTGGCCAGTCGGTGACGGCTTCGGTGTGGTGTGTCTGTTTGCTGCTGCTGCTGCGGATGGGGATGGTTTAGCTGAAAAGTTGACGCAGAGCCTGTTGCCTGAGTAGAGCATTGTGCTATTATTTTATGATGACGCACAGCCTGTTGCTTGAGCAGAGCAGGGTGCTGGGCGCAATGCCATCGGCTTTGGCACTCGCCTCTCATTGGTGGAGTGTCATGCGAGCACTTTTGTATCATCGGCTTTCCGGCATCGAAGTGTCGGATCGCTCGCCGTTGGTCCCATCGGCTCTCCTGTACCTCTGACTTTCCTACGTTGATGTGCTGGACTGTTGACCAGGGAGGTACGGGTTATGTCAACGTTGGCCACTCTGGGCTCGTATTGGGTTGACGGACCCTTAACTGTGGGTCACTTTTGTTATCGTGTAGGGATGGTACGTGGAATTGTCGATGGTCATGACTTTTCACGGATTGTTGTTGTTGTTCTGCATTTTGTAGTTGTCGATCATTGTGGTAGTTGTTGCTGCTGTCGAGGTAACAGCGGTTTCCCAAACCGTTGGCGACGGCGGCTGCCACTGCCGCCGTTGTTAGCATTTTTACAAAGACTGCAATGCGATAGTCGTTAGTTGATCCGATATTGATGATTTTTGCTGTCGCTGTTCCGCTAGTAGGAGAATAGTTGGTTGTGGCTGTGATTGTTGTTGTATTGAAATTGTTATTAACGATAATTGTTGGGGTAAATGCTGGTGATTATTGTTGTGTTGTTGTGACGCTATTATTACAAGCGATGTGCTGCTCGGTTGGCGTTTGTTGATGATGTTGTTTATGTGAATGCTTAGCGCCTCCAGTTGCAGCAAGGGCTGTCCCGTTTAGCTGCCCACTCCCCCCGGTGGCTGACGATGATGACATACAGCTGTTCATCGATCAGCACAGTCCGCCGGTCCGGTGCCACTGTTCGTTGGAATTCTGCGAACATCCGGATGATCAGTCCAGCCGCATTGAGACGGACTACTGTCGGCAGGTCCGTAATTCGGTGGCCGGTGATGACTGCATCAGGTCAGCCTTTGAAAAGAATTGCATGTCCGGCTGTGTCATGGCAGGGTCGCTGCTTAGACGGACCCCTCGGAGAAGTGCGCGCGGTAATTCGGTGTTATGGATGGCCGCACATATCCTGTGGAAACCAGGGTAACTCAATACCCTTCGTCGAAAAAGACTTCCTCGAGGCGACGCAGCTTTCGGCGGAATTCCTTCTGCATGACCCCTTGCCGCTGCACGGCAGCTTGTTACAGCGACCGGGGCATGGTGCTCAACGATTTCGAGACCGGCTAATCCCTTTGGGCTCGTGTCCGTTGGCGTGGTGCCGGTTGGCAGGCGTTGGGATGAGGCGTGACTACCAGGGGTGGCCGTTCGTGGGTGTAGGGCTATGTCTCAGCAGGCAGGCGTTCGCTCATTCTAGCGCTCGCGCGGAATCGGTGGTGGAGGCGTGGTCTCTGGCGGCGCTATCCTCCACGGATCGTCGGCGGCGCTGCTGGTGGGGGACAGTGCCGCTAGAGCGAGAATCGGCGTCGCCTGTTCACCTGAGGTGTTGATTTCGGTGGCATCGGAGGTCTTACGTTCTCCCGTTTTCGCAGCCGATGCTGAGCTGCTGGTTCTGAACGTTCGGTCTCGGGGTCTCCGAGGTGTTCCGTGGAACGTTGTTGCGAAACTTTATTTATTGAAATATTTAATTTTTCAAAACGTCTTTACGACTTCGCTTATGGTTAGTTTATTTATGGTTTTGTTTCCCTTTTTTTTTTTTTGAAAATGATATGCTTTATTGACAAATACATTTCGTATTCACTTTTCAATTTTAATTGAAATCTTTAAATTACGTATACCGAGTTGTATTACTTGTTTGAAAAATTAAATCTATTTTCACATTTCAAAATTTTAGAACTTTTTCGGTTAATATGTTGGTCAACCATCTGCATATGTTTATGTTTGTATTTCGGAAAATTTTCTACATGATCTTTTAGATTCCACTGTTATAGGAGAGTTTCCACCCAATTTTAAGCAATGGTACACTGTGCTACTAGGTGGTTATCGCCTCCGTACCCGTATTTTGATTTTAAAAATTTTGGAAATAGTTACTGGGCTTGTTGTAATTTCGTTTTATAATAGAAGGGCTTTCAATCGTAGCCTAGAGATTTTCGACGATGATGGGAATTTATTTTGAAGAGGAGTAAGTTCGGTTATCCCTACGGTACAGGGGTAGTAACTTAGCCGTTATATGAAATACTCTATCAATTTAAGTTGTACATTTCTTTTTTCCCCTTATTATCATACGGGTCCCTTAATAAAACCTCGTATATCACCACCTTTCGTTGTTATTATAGTTAGTTTTCCTTATTTTCTAACCTATCACATTGAGTGTTGAGGGATCAATATTCTAAAGTAGAAGAGAGCAATGTCTGTTGATATTAAATAGAGTTAAACTTGGCGAACAGATTTTTCTTTATGCTTATCATCATATTTAATGTTGTGTGTATTAAGGTGACTGTTATTATTTGAGGATATATCTTTGTATATTTCAATTATGAAACTTATGGGAAGTTATATTCCATACCCACTACCCAGCACGTATTATCCCATTTGCAATGGAGAATGTACACGATGAGCCGATTAAGGAATTATCAAAGCATTGAGAGTATATTATAAGTAAAAGTAGTTTAGAAAATTCTGGTTATGAAAAGCTAACTACACTTAGATGTGGCGCAGATGTGAATTAATGGCTCTATATATGGAATTTAAACTTGCCACTTTAAGGTCTTGCTATACGAATACAATCACATATGCTTATATGGCGCTAACAAGATCTGAAAATGTTGATGTTAGTTACATCCTCGACCTGCTTGTTCGCATAGCTGCATGTTTTAAGCGTTTAACAGAAATTTTCAGTGAAATTATCATAATATAACGTTTGTTCGTTACACGCATTTGTCCAATAAAGCGATCAGTTCATTACAAATTTTACATGAACTAAAAGTTTAGAAACAAAATGGAATTTTACATACGCATATGTGAAATGAAAAATTTGAAATTTACACCTGCTAGGAATTGTATCCTCTTGCGTTTCTTTCGACGGTAGGTACAAATTCTGTTCGTTCATGATCTATTGTAATTCGCATCATTTGCTTTCAATTGGGGAAAATGTTGGAATTTTTTTCCGTAGACTTCTTAAATTTCTGGGTTAATTTCAAATTTCAGATCTTATTAACTAATGTTACTTTTGTTGACAGCTATAATAGTGAAAATTAAAGCTTATCTTGTAAATCTTAACAGTGTTCAAGGTGAGTGGGTGCAATGGACGAAACGATGCCAATAAATCACTTTGAATTTTTTTTCCCCAAACATCTACCTGCTCAGTAAATATAACGAAAAGTTCAAAAAGAAAATCCCTTTTGTTTCCTTTTTCCTTCCTTAAATTAAAGGAGAATTGCTTATGTAAGCGCAAGAAACAAAAGATACTACCGACAAACGCTGTAGTTGAGTGGCGTTATGTAGGGTGCTAACTAGCTTGGGATAGCTATCACAGTAATAATAAATCGCATTGACCGCACACCACACTTTTAAGCCACTGACGAGAGAATTGGGTTCTAGTGCTGTTTTGCTTACCTCTGTATGAATTGACATGAAACTCTTTATTTTTGTTCAATGGTGATGTCGACTGTTCTCTTATATTTTGCAAAACCTTTTATTACTTTTACTTTGTTATATTAATTGCCGATGATGAAACCCATGGTTTTCTTTTTCATTCTTTATTTTTCTTTGAAAATCTACGCAAATTCTTTTGTGTTGCTTTTTTTCACTCCAAACTTCACTCCCGCTTTCTTTCTGTTCGGGCGCCACTTCTCTTTTTTTGACGTAGTAAAAAAATTGATAAAAACGTTATCACAATTAATTCATTTTTTCCATGAAAATCTATTGCTATTAAAAATGTGGAACCATAAATAGAATCTGACATAGTAAAAGGAGCTTCTATTTATTCATAAGCTGGGAATATAATCTCTGAGTTGCCTGAAAATGATTTCTTTCTATTAAACTGAGGTGAGCCCACGGTACAGGAATTCCTGAAGTTAATAAAATAATAGTATTTAATAAGGGAATTTAAAAAGGGTTGAAAGTAGGCAGCCATATTGCTTAAATTGAAGGACGACGACTACTATGAAAAATGATTCAAAAAGGGAGACAAAACATAATACTTCCTTTAGAATAAATAGTGTAAGGAAGCGTTTTGCTTCCTTACTAGTAACAATTCCGTCCGCTTAGATGTCTACCCGTAGACCCTAGAAACATTCAGTCCAAATCCTCCGTCCGCGCGAAAACCCAAATACCTCTGTTTATGGCACTAGATCATCCGCCTCTGGCCCTAACGTAAGGTAAGGAACCGTTAACCGCATAAACGGAAAAACGTACGTAACATAAGCATTACACAAAGATCGTAGAAACACATATAAAAATGTACAAACGCCGTTAGGCCATGCAAATCATGTACACAGGGATAAACCCTCAGGTATAAAAATGTATGAGCACATACATGTGACAACGCATCCACTGTATAAACAACCAGCAGAAAATGTATGAAAGGGTATAAAGATGCATAGGCCATGTAAAATATTTAGAGATGTAGGATCACACATGCCAAATATAAACACACACGTATAAACATGTATAAACACTCATAAATAGGGAAATACACTTACTCTACAGAAATGGTATAACACTATAGAAACATATGCGAAGTATTGTACACATAGGTTAAGAAACGTAAAGGGGAAAAAAAACTGTGCCGAAGAACAATATTGGAAACTTAGCACTCACACACTTAACGGTGAATGAATCACGCGATTTGGTACCTGGGTGCATGTTGAGTAGGCATTTGATCAAATATAGCAATAAGATAGACGTAAGTTGGCATTAAGTTATGTATAAGTATGGCATGCAAGTCGCAACTAAGGTTGCGTCAAACACGTCGAAGTCAACCTAAACTAAGAATGTACATGTTGGTAATGGAACAAGCGAGCGAGACTGCAGCTATAAAAGAGCAGCTCATTACACAGAATCGTTCAATTGTGTCATAGCCGCCTAAGGTAAGTGTAAATGGAAGGACTTTTTAGGACTACTGACCCCACGGATAGGGGATGTACTGGCTAGGTGTTAGTCGTCATCCCTGAGAAACTGAGGAACGTTTTTTTTTTCGTACATACGAATAGCCAACCAGGGACAAACCGTGGGTCCAGGAAGCCAAGGCAGCTATGACACTGGCAACGTATTCCTTGTTTTATAATAATCCGCGATATCGAAAACGGGAAAAAGTAAACGCCAACCACGTGTGCGAAAAGACGGTAAAAGAGCGACAACTAAAAGTCGGGTCACCTCGCTGATTCCTTACCAGCCCTCTACAAATCATTTGTAATCTCGCATACCAATGAAAGGATATATTAGAACATCCCTAAAGGTCCGGAACATTTTGTTTCATATAAATTGTCTTGCAACAAACCTTGGAGTGGCTGAGTTTCTACCCTGCCCAAGAAGACTCGTTACGATAGTATGCAATTGTTACTACACAAGTATGTAATCCTTCTAGTAAAAGTAAAATATTCCTTAAACAGGGAAAAACCAGGTGCATATTCGCGGCGCATTGTGCAGCTACCGGCCGACGAAAAAGATTAGCGGAAACACAGGTTATCGGATTAAAAATGGCGCCATGAACGTGCGTAATAGTAATATGCGTAGGTAATAGTAATATGCTTGCGGAAGGCGGAGTTAGTCGAAAAAGAATATTTGGGTTAAGAAGTCGAGTGTATTTTCAAAAATAAATTGTGAATAATCTTGATGTAAAAACGTGGAAGTGTATTTATCTTAGAAAAAGAAAAACCACGATCTATGAACCGTGTCCAGAAAGAAATTTCGTAACAATACTTTGTATAAAAGGAGTATTTTACAGTCATTCAATTGAGGAATTTAATTAGACATTACTTTTCGTGGACTCACTAAGTTTGGTAAGCATCAGAATAGTTTGAACAGCGACGAGGTATTCCAGCTAATCCTAAAAAATGTTGAGAAAAAAATGTACTCGGATAAATATTACAACAAATTTAATTTTTATTGTATTTGGGTTTCTATCCGTTAATAACATGGTTATATCTCCACCTTAGATAGTAGTAATAATAAAGCAGTAATTACAACAAATAATAGTATTCAGTCAAAAAAAATTAATTGCAGTTGTAATAAAATTTACAGCACCTAAAATGGAGAAAATTCCGGCTACATGTAGAGAAAATATAGTGAAGCTCCTGGATTTGCAATAATAGATGAAAGAGATAATTGTAATTTCTGTAAAATTTATAGCTTTATTAAATTCAATTAAAATTATGATAATGAAAAATAAAATAATCGATGAAGCTAAAAAAAGGATTAAGGGAAGCTTTGGTATACAATGATTTTCTATCTCTTTTGAGAGGGATAAAAGACAATAAATTAATTTTTAATCCCATTCAAGCTCCTAACCAAGAGTTAGAAGAACATCTGTTCATCGATCCTTAAAATCAAATATTCGCTCTACTTTCCTAAATTCAGTGAGCACGAAATTTTCCTATTTAGCCTCCATTGAAACTTGGTTAAAGCCTGATTTACATTCGTTGGGACTTTTTCATAATTTTTTCCAGGTTTTCATAAAGGATTGATTGGATCGCATTGGTCATGATATTATTATTACCATGTCTGCTGCAGTCTCGTCGAATTTAATTAAAAATCCGGCGAAAATTGCCAATAACGAGTTATATGACACTTACTCCTATATTTCACCAAATGCGGATATCTCCACTTATAAAAAACACGCTGCCGTCATTTGGGATGTTACCGAAAAGTCTAAACCTACTGACATAGCCATAGCATTGGGGGAATTCAATTTGCCACATGCCACTTGGTGTTATCGTGATAATTCTGGCTGCATGGTGCCCACTTTAACATTTCATAGAGCTGTTGTGTTTTTCAGTGAACTATTTGATTGTAATTTACTGCATTACAGCCGTACTCCTACTTGTAACGATAGATTGCTAGATCTTTGCTTCGTCAACTTCCGGGAGATAGTTGTTAATCGCTATCCACCTCTTAGTTTATGTGAGGATCCGTATCATCCAGCAACTTGTATTTCCTTTTGTTGCAGGCATGATGGCCCGTTGAAATACTCCAACGTGTCAAGTTCAACTTCGTCCAATAAATATGATTTTAACAAACTTATAGTTTACTGCCTAAATCCCGTCTTTCACACGTTTCTCATACTTTACACATTGTGATTGAAATGCTGGAAATATTGGAACCTTAGCGCCTTATTTGTGCGTATTAAATCTAGCTATTTCCGCCCAGCACGATTTAACAAAACAAACTTTTCAAAAAATTTATGAAAAGTGGTTCTGCTTCCGACTATTTTGCCTATTCTGACCAACAATATCATTGCAGATCCTGTCCTCACTGCTCACTGTTAATCTTAACTATTTTTTTAAGTTTGTACACTCCAAAAGAAAAGTCTCCATATATCCCTGGTACGTTTTTTTCCATGGCTCCGAGCCGTCTGATGATATTGAGGCCTCGAATCTTCTTGCTGAATACTTCCGACGTAATTTTTCAACTACTAATTCCGATTCAAATGGCAACTACCCATATCCTATATCTAGTTAGTTTTTGATTCCTAACCTGGTAATTTCAGAAAATGATGTTGTCATGAGCATAACTCAGCTTTCGGTAGAGCGTTTGCAAAATATTCGGCCTGCTGTGCCGCTTGACAAAAAAAATATATTTAATTTAAAAAAGAATGAAAACAATAAAAAAAAGGATTTGCACTTGAAATAGGGCAAAACAAATAAAAAAGAAAAGATTCAATCAAACCCTTCAATGAGCTCATACTGCGTATATCCGTTGGTAATATCTGTTGTCCGTCCTGTACGCCTTTCGTTGGCCCCTTCTTAGTCCGTCAGTAACCTTTCCCCGACCCCCTACCTTCACTCGTGCGTATCCATACTTCGCCTCAGCGGTGGAGCATCCCGCTTAGCCAAGAATTTTTAGTCAAGTACTTTTAATTTGAATTCCTTTGGTTTTTTCAAATACTTAAGCACCGATCATGGTTTGGGAAATACACGGAAATATTCAATAAGGAATTGTTTTATTATTTAAAAACAAAGTTTTCTTTTTTTTTCTCAAAAGTTTCAGTGGGCATCCGAACCCTAATTGCTTAAATTTAGCTTACTATTTATATAGACTAACGAAAGGGATGAACTCGATGCCTTCCTTACCCGCGGCTTATTGTTGTGATCCGTTGTTGCTCCTAAACTGGAATTGACGATAGGTGTCACCGAATCCTGGGTCCTATTCACGGCAAAGGGTAGCTGCTTTAGTTGATTTCTGGATGGTCTCGCAAGGTGTTGTTGTTGAAATAGATTCCCGACTTCTTCGTTAACAAACATATTCCATAATTTTGACATTAGTAACCCCACCTTTACACTAGAAACGCATGCACCCGTACTAAAAGTGTTATTGTAAAGAGATCAACATCGATTATCCTTCATCTAATGCTCAAATGTTTTTTGCTTAGCTTCCGTCCGCTCTATAGATTACCAATTATATGTTTTTTTTTGTATTATCTATGGAAACTTGCACAATTTCTTTGTTTCTCGTGTAACAGATGTTAATAGTAAATCCGGAAGAATTTAATTTAAACTTATTTAATCAAATCTGTTTATTTCATGTTGTCATACAATATATATTTGTTACAGTGTATTAGTTATTCTTTACTATTTTTCTCCATATTTTCTTCTTTTTGTTTCTTTAATGCCCTTTCCCTTTCTTTTTTGTGGTTATTAAACGGACATAATTTTATCAATAGGGTAGTTGCATATGTAATGTAGCAAGCTTATATTTTTTGTTGTTATTTTTATTTTTTTTGTATTAAATCTTAAAATCAGTTTACTCTTTACTTCACAATTTATTGTAAATTATTCTGTAATTACCTTATGGACTGTTCATGGTATAGTAAACATATCAACTATGTTTTCTTTGTGCATAATTATGCATTTAAAACAAAATTGTTCTTGTTTATAACAACAATTGCAATAATGTGATTTTTTCATTTTATATCATTCACAAGCACAGCAAATGTTGCAGTTTTATTTTTGTTTTTACTTGAATTGCTCATTTAATTTGAAAAAGTTCTTTTCTTCTTTTCTTCTTTTTTTCCTTTTTTTTCTTAAATACTTCTTACAACAAAAGCTTTTTATGTTCCTTTCAACAGTCTGGCAACTCTGTCGCGCGGTATAGTCGTATATATTTTGTTTCGGCAATTAATATTTTAATTTTTTGTTGAATTTCGTGGCTATTCTGCCTTATAGTGTGTGAATTTATAATATACTTTGAGAAGAAAGTGAGTGAATTCAAAGTAAAAGAAATATTTTTCCTTTACGCTTTGATTCATTTGATTTTTGCAAACAAAATTTTTGAGCTCTGATGTAAATCTCTCTTTTTTTTTGTTTTCTCTCTTTTTCTCTGTTATTTTTTTGCTGTTTGGAGTTTGTGTTGCTATTGATCTCTCGTTACAGTGTCAACCTAACAGAGAAGCTTTGCACAAATTGGTTGATAAATTTTTATGTTTAGGATTTTTTTAGTGATTTGTGTGTCTGTTCTTCATAATCCACAACTGCCTTTTTGACTGGACATGGAGTGTTTATACACACCTTGTCGGGCAAAAACGGGCCCGGAATCTGAGCGATTCGTTTCTTGTTGGCTCTGCGAGCACTTTGGTCATGCAAAGTGTGCCGGAATTCTCGGCCGTGCTGCTGACGCAGTCGCTGATCGGTCTAAAAGCTCAAGATGGTCATGTCCTGACTGTAGGCAGCGGGACATTGACTTTTATAAACTTTTTACGGAGACCCGTTATGGTTTCTCGGAATTGAGTAGAAATCTCGGCTCCTTGTGGGAAAAGTTTGAGCTAATTAAGTCTAGGTTTGATCGGTGTCGTTTTATTGGACACTTCTACTCGTAGCGTAGCGTGTGGGACGTCACCTCTGGCTTTCTCCAAATCTGATTCGTTGGTACAAGTTACCGTTCCCTCTAACTCTAAAATGAACAGTAATGTTTCCGATAATGCTGAGTCGGTTGGTAGCAAAACAGTTACAAACAAACCGGCAAGTCCGTCGGTTTTAAGCTACGCCGAAGTGGCAAGGGTATATCCGCCCAGAGCCGCCACTCACTCTAATCAAGCCCCATCGCCTAAAAGTAATGAAGAGAAAAATAAATCATCCTCTCCTCCTGGCTGTTCGCGTGTGAATGTTGGTCACAAGACTGGGCAAGTCCCACAAGCTGCCGGTACAAGGGCGATAACCCCATCTATATTTTCCCCAATTCTCGAAACTCTCCTACCGTGAACCCCCCTCCTGTTCCAAATAATGACATTTGCTTGACGGCAGTTCCTCCTAGAAAAGCAATATTTGTGTCAAGACTGGCACCTGAAACACCGGTGGATAACATAACAAGTTATCTGGCGGCGAAAGTCCCATCAGTCAACTTAAAGCGCGTTAGCATTTTCAAAATGGCTCCTTCTCAATCTAGGGCAATCTCCTCTTTTAAAATATTAGTTCAAATCACTGTGGCCAGTAGGATCCTTAATTAAGGAATTTATCCCTCGAGATCGTGCCCGTAATACCAAGGCAATAGTCTTGTCGCGTTCAAAAAACTAATTGTTTCTTCAGGCCCACTATCTCTCATTTATCAAAATGTTAGGGGCCTAAAATCGAAAATTCGTTCCACTTTTCTAAATTCAGTGAGCACGAAATTTTTCTGTTTGGCCTTTACTGAAATTTGGCTAAAATCCGATCTTCATTCGTCGGAACTTTTTCATAATTCTTTCTAAGTGTTTAGAAATGATCGAGTGAATCGCATTGGTGGTGATGTATTAATTGCCATATCTGCATCAGTCCCGTCCAATTTAATTCTCCTGACGTTGAATTTATCGCTATTCGTGCGAATATGCCTGATAAACATCTATTTATAACTTGCTCCTATATTCCCCAAAATTCCGATATCTCCATATAAAGAAAACACGCTTCCCTCATTTGTGAAGTGGCCAAGCGGTCTAGACCCACTGATTTGGTCGTTGCATTGGGTGACTTCAATTTGCCTCAAGTCACTTGGTGTAACTGAGATAATTCTGGCTGTTTGGTTCCTACTTCAACGTCTGATAGGGCTGTTGTGTTCTTTAGTGAATTGTTTGATCATAAATTGGGTCAATATAATCGTACCCCTAATTGTAATGGTAGACTGCTTGATCTCTGCTTTGCCAATTCTCCCGAGATTTACGTAAATCGTTGTCCACCTTTTAGTTTACCTGAGGATCCTTATCATCCATCAATATGCATTTCCTTTCATCATATTAATGATGGTTTGTTGAAATGCCTTAATGTGCCAA
>NW_023998460.1:967888-982426 GCF_014805625.2 Glossina fuscipes | reverse complement strand
CTGTTTAATCCGTTCAGAGTTGTTTGCAAGAACCTAAATGACGTCTACCACTTATTCTCGTTATCGGACTGTTTAAAGTCCATTAAAGTCGTTACGTTTTGAAAGTGAATTATTGTCAATTTATTATCGGTTGCCAGGCTTATGCATGTTTGCGATGACTTAGGGGTTCATTTGCAATTTGGGCCTGTACCGGTTGTAAGTGTGCTCCTATGCTAATAGTGTACATGCTTTTTTTTCTTTTTTTGTTCTTCTTATTTGTTTTATTATGCTTATACTCAATTTTATTGTTAATTAATATAAGTTTTGCATTAAGAGCCAATTGAACTCGACTGTTATTTGTTTAGTTGAGTTTCTAGTATAAGTGGAATTAATAAAACAACTTTAACTTTACACTTCCACGCTCTACAAAGACTCTGCGCTTTCCTGCCCAAAAAAAACCAAAAACTCTGCTTCAAAATCTTTTCTCTTTTTTTGCCTACGGGCAAGCCGCTATTCTTGTGATCATGCAATATGGCATAACGGTATGCCGTTATTACGACATTTCCGGTCAAAACAGCCGGCGGAACCCCTGCCGTACACTTGCTCGCGGACGTTACAATGTTTTAGATGGTTTAAGGTCTCTAAATGATGGGACTCAACCATGTATACTTAAATCATGCTTTGTCGAGCTATGTGGTATTTCAATGAATTTTAATTGTCCTTGAAATCAGTGGTTTTTCCTTTGTGTTGGAAGAATAGCTTCCTTATTCTAACTCACAAATGTGGAAATAGACATCAAGTAGAGGACTATGGAGGCATCGCCAAGTTGAATGTCGTACTTAATTGTTTGAATGAATTGTTACTCAGCGTTACGTTTTTGCTATTAAATCCTACATTTCTCCATTCCAGCATGGCTTTCGGAAAGAGACGTCTACTGTAGCGAATCTCTTAGAGTTTAGTTGCAATGTTTTCAAGTCTTTTTCTAGTGGCTCTCGCATGGATGTCGTATATACAGATTTTAGCAAAGGGTTTGACTTAGTTAACCACAACTTACTGATCCTCAAAAACCAGGCTTATTTCTTCCCTTTCTACTTAGTGAAATGGATAAGTTCACATCTGTACAACAAATAATTCAGAGTTCTCTTCAACTTCATCATCTCGGATGAATTTGCCGTGACGTGTAGCGTCCCTCAAGGCAGTTACTTAGGTCCCATTCTATTTAGTTTATACATTAATGGTCTCCCATCGGCGATTAATTCCAGCCAGATCTTAATGTATGCCGACGTTGTTAAACTGCTTTCTTCCTTCCTTCGCAATTGTATCAGCTTCAAACTGACAAATAATTTGGTTACAAGGTTAAATTCGTTAAATTTTATGAAATTAAATTGTAAAAAATTTAAGAAGCTTTCTTTTTTAAGGAGGAAGTCATTCAATACTGAGTATTTCACTGAATCACACAAGTTGCAAAACGTTAATTCGTTGATCGACTTAGGGGTACTGTTGTCTTCCTTCTATATGTGTGATGTATATTCAATTAAATCAAATCAAAAGGAATTCTTGCTGTTTAGGTTGCTTCTGTTATCCTTACAGTCACTTGAGAAACGTAGATTTATTCTTGGTGATTCCTTCTTAACTAAGTTAATTAATAGTACTAACAATTCGTCCACATTACTTGGGGAGATGAGCTTTAATGACTCTAACCGCTTCTCTGGATACTTTCTGTTCATTAAGCTGAGCCAACGTAGATATAATTAATAAGTGTTTAACCCGTTTAGATTTGGTTGCAGAAATCTAAATAATTTCTATCACTTAATCTAAATGTCGAATTCTTTAAAGTCTATCAAAACAACTTTGCCTATGTCATATTTAAACTAAATTTTAACGTTAACATCTCATTATGATTCGAAAATTAATTGGTGTTGTTTATTGTGTCGGTTGCCAAGCTTTTACATGTTTGCGATGGCTTGCGGGTTCACTTGCAATTTGGTTGTGTGCTGGTTGTGGTTGTAGCTCTGTGCTAGTTGTGTACGTAATTTTTTCTTTTCTTCATTCTTATTTATTTATACATGAATTATTATTTAACATATTTTTTCCTTTTTTCTCCTTATATACTATATACTAGTTTTTAATATTAATTAGTGTAAGATTTGCTTCTAAGAGGCAGTTTAATTCGACTGTCGATTTATTTAAGGTGATTTCCACGTGTAAGTAAGTAAATTAAAATACATAAACAAAGTAAAAATATGGAGCATATTCGATCGCGCTCAGACGGACCAGGATTTGAGAAGAGATTAGACAAAGAACGCATGTAGGTTCAATCCGCAACCCCGCGTGTAAAACCTCGTGCTCTAACGACTGAGTTGAATTTTTATCGGCACCGGCTATACCTATGCTTCAAAAAGGTTCTTAGCAGGGTTTTTTCCTAATTTCTTTGCTGCCGATTTCCTTATTATAATATATTTGAGACCTAAATATACCAATTTAGAATTATAAATCTCAAGCAATATTGCCATGCCTGTAATTTCTTTTGTCCTTCCTTGAACTGCAGGTGTTTGCCGCGTGTATTCCATGCACGTTCATCCTTTTGATAAGCCTCTCCGGGACTTTCGAAGATTGAATGTCTTACGTATTGCATTTTATATGGCATTATTTCAGCATTCAGCATTTTGATCGCTGCTATTTTAGGTAATATCTTGTACGAGCGTCCATATTTTACCATATTTATACCAAATAAGGCATAAAATGAGGACATTGCTGTTGCACTGTGCGTCACACTGCGTGGAGCGGAAGCCAGATAATTGAGATGTGTATCTCACAGTTTCTGATCTATTCCAACCTATGATCGTGCCATTTGTAGAATCGATTGGTTAACTTGCTCCGCAAGCAAATCCGAACGCTGTTCGGATGCGTTTCACACACTTACATAAAAACTATCGGTTAATATTAGAGACAAACTGTCTCCCATTATCTGAATGGACAACCTCTGGCACTCTGAAGACTTGAAAGACCTCGCGTTCCAAACATTTTATTACGCTGTCAGCATTAGCTTAAGAATGACAAATTTTGTAATTATACATTGGTAATAGTGAAAGAGAGCAATCCAAAGAAAGAATAGGATTATCGGTGATTCGCTACCCCAAAACATGGAAAATGTGTAGTTGGACCTTCCTACCGGGACGTCACAGATTTTAGCCTTTTGAATTGAGCATTTTTAAGTAGAACCTCTTCAATTGATTTTGCGATTTTATTATTGATAGGGTGCGATAAGGTATTTTGTGAATTTGCATTCTGTTGTCAATATATATATATATGTATATATCAGTCCTATAGTATCTATTCACATTGTTTGGAAACTAGTGGACGAAGTGTTTCTCTTTTGTATATTTGGAATATATGGCATTGTTTTATACAATGTCTTACCGCTTTGAACAGATTTCGTCAGATGTGTTTTTGGCTTTGGATATTCATGGGATCTCACATTTAATATTTTCAATTATTACCATTAAATATATCTAATTTTCTTGTAATTATTATGTCATTTATTGACATAGATTCCCTCATGTTTAATAGTTCTTCGTTTGAACTTTTTTGCTGATTTGCTTCTGGTTATTGTTAAATCTTTTTTTTTCCATCCTGGTCATCTTCTTTGGACCTTGGGATTATTTCTTTCAGTAGGTCCGAGCTTATGTTTATTCTTGATAAAACATTGGTCTTTTTGAACCGTTTTTTCATGTTATATCGAAGTTGTTGGCAGTACTGTCGTTATTCTGGTCAATGTTTTGAAACTTTGATTGGTTTTTATTGCAGTCATTCTAGGTATAACTGCCGCTAAGATTATCATTTCTATTGCTATTTGCTTATTATTAGAACTTGTTGTTGTTTTGGTTATAACTACTTCGATTATTATTGTACCCATTACTGAAGAATGAGGGGCATATTCACTTTGTCAAATCGGACGTTTGCAACGCCCAGAAGGAAGTTTCAGAGACCCGACAAAGTATATATGTTCTTGATCTGAATCAAATTCTGAATCGATTTAAGCATGACTTTGTTCTTCTGTATAATGTCCTTTGTAAACATTCGCAAACTGGCCATAAAACTGAAATTATCGACTTTAGAACATTAGAAGTTGTTTCACACAGGTTGGTATTGAAAGTCGGCCAAATCGATGGAAGCACACACCTACATAGTTGCACGTAAACACCTCGGTTTTTCAAATTTGTCCCAGGTAAATATACAAAAATTTTAATGAGCGATTGTCTACGTCCTGCACTGCGAGGGAAAAGTTGACCACACCTACCGAATATTATAGTACATCAACATATAATTTTTTTTTCAATACCCTTAGAGTATACAAAAAAAAGGGGCTTCAAAAACCATATAAAATATGTAAATTCTTGGGCAACTTAAAACTTGGTATGTGCCTAAGAATACCTGTCTATCCGTGGATCCATCTGTTCGTTTGCCTAACTCTGTGGTAAACATTCTCCCACTCCCAAAAATGAAAGTATCGCATACAAATTTGCAAAGGATTTTGAAAGTGGCCTCAAATTATCAAAGGACATGCTTATGACGCTCACGCGGCAAAAACTTTTATCTTGAATATATAAAAAAATCACCCTCGCGCGCTCCATATTATAGAGGATGAAAAATTAATTCTCTTACATATCTTGTGTCTTCTATGATAACGGTGATGCCATTGTTGTAGAGAAAAGTGAAAGGCGACTCAAAAGCGATGGAAGGTATGAAAGATTTGGTCGCAACCGAATATAACTTTCTTACTAGTTTTTGTTGTCGCTGTTTCTATTATTATAGTTATTGTTTCTGTTATTGTAGTGACCATACGTTTTGCTTATGCTGGTGTGTAATTACTGCCTATTTTTGTTATGCTAGTATAGACCTGGAACTTTTTTTTCGTATTCCAGCGCAATATTGATTCTTTCTCATAAAGTTTTCAGGTGTGCTGCAAATACGAGTCCATTCATGGATGGATGCATAAGTAGCGCTATCATTTGTTGACAGAGTCTTCCGTCACGACGTAGGGTTTGGACCTTACAGGTCGCTTAGCTCTGCAATGGTATTTAATATCAGGTCCTTGTAGCCAGTTAAACTAACTTTTTGTGTGGTTAAGGTGAGTATGGAAAATAGTTATAACACGGTTTTATTTAGAATTTATTAGCTTCTTATATTTTTTTATTGAAATAAACTATTCTTTATTTAGCCACACAATATTACATGATCGCTAAACAATTTTGTGTTGTTGTACTGTGGGCTACAAATATTTAACAACCATTGAGGTAATTTAATTAAGCTCTACGTTACACAATATGAAATTTTGAATACAATAGTACTTGTTAAGCATGTTACTAAAATATGTAAATTGTAAACTAAAAAAGAACTGAAAGTTTTATATTTATGTTATTTATTTTAATTTAGCTTTTTAGCTTTTCATAAATAATTAAAGCAAAAGTAACAACGCCTTCAAATCATCTTCCTACCCCCTATATTGCGCATAATAAACATTCCTACGTGAACGACTTTTGTACATATTTTACATGTATGTGCCTTCAGTTGCAGCCTTGCACGAATAAGCAAGTCAACCATTACAATAAGAAAATGTAAGACAAAGTCAATCCTACAGCTAGCCGTACATAAACAATACACAGTATGCGTACGCATGTGTTTTGAATTTATTGTTATTATGTTGACGAATATTAATCAAAAAAGTAAAAAGGACACACGAGTTCGTCGACCGTCTGGTTTGGCTCGGCGAGCCATGCCGTAATGTCACATACTGCCTTCGGTACTATTGCTGGAACCTTTTGAATCGCCCATTGCACCAGCACTACAATCATCACCATGCAAAGAACCGGTACTAATGCCGCCAACTATACTGTTGAAGTCCAGATTGTACTTGGTAGCACACTCCAGGCACTTGGTCACAACACTGTTGATTACACACATTAAGTTTTTTGTTTCTCGTATAACATGATCCACTTTAACAAATGTAGCGGATGGACCTACAGTATGGTCTTTAACTGTGAATTGTAAAGTTTGAACATATGTCGGTACACAATCTAAGATATTTAATAAATCCTTTTTATGAGGACTTGCAGGTACCTGATAGGAGAATTGTCTTAGTATTTTATAAAGGCGATTAGCTTCTTCAGCGAAATATTCAGCTTGCGTAAATAAGTCTTGAGTGGTTTTTAGAGATCCGTTTCCTTTTGTAAATTGGTACATAAGGAAAGCCATGGCCCTCTTTATTATATCATTATCACAATAGTCATCACTCCAGCGTGGCTGTAGATCTCGTTTAACAGTTTCAGTTTCTAAATCCAATTCTTTACTGGTTTCCGGTAAATCTTTTTTGAAGTTTACAGTTTTTGTCGCCTTCCTTTCAGCTATACTAGTATTTTCCAAAGTTAAATATTTTAAACCTTGATCGTTAACATCGGCTGTGGCTTCAAGAATTCTTTTCGCAACATCAGTGACTTCGGCGACCAGGAAAGTCCACATGTCGGTAAATGCTTCAAAATTTTCACTAGCCACATTGCTCAAGGGGAACTTAGTAAGGATTTTGGCAGCTAGTATTACTTGAGGTCCATAAATCCGTAAATTGATCGATACGTGGCTGGCTTGTTCTTTTAACGCGTCTTGTACCGCGATGTGTCGTAACAATTTGCAGACTTCTAGAATGTGATCGCAATGTTCATGAAATTCATTAACTTGCTGGTTAAATTGAGTTAAATTTTGCTGAGAAATTGTCAAATTTATATTGTTAACCAGCTCTGTAGACATTTTTAGAGCTTGGAACAGATCGTTAGATTGTTCCACGGTCGATGAAACTAATTGCTCAGACAATATCTTAACTGCCTCCAGAACTGTATCAACGTATTCATCTTGGTAGTGTTTTCCGAACTGTTGTTGATCATTTTGTTTTATAACGTTTCTTAGGTACTTGTTCAATTCATGAGTACAGTGGTCGCAGTAAACAAGTATATTCTCACGCATTTCGTGGCTGGTATAAGCTGAATCAGTAAAATCGTGTACATTTTCTAGAATTTTATCGAAGGATATGAGCAACTTTTCAATAAGGTCATTCTCTACTCTAATAATAGTGCTGGAATCCATTTTGTATTTGGCGTTATTTAAATATTCTTCACAGTCGTAAGTATTGTTCAGCAAACTTTCACTTTCCGGCAAACAGGTGTTGTCGTAAAGTTTCTTGGTCTTATTGTCAAGAGTCCAGTGCTTCTCAGTTGACTCCTTGCGGTAAGAGGGATGGTTGTGGTTGCTTTCGGTCCGATAATAACCGTCATGGGGTTTCGCTTTGTAACGGCAGCATTGAATCAAATAAGTAAAATGCTGTATTGTTGCTTGTATGGTACCTCGGTCATCATTTTGATGATAATAGAAATGCGCTTTCGTAGATTGCCATTCCGATTCCAAAATTGTGTCTTTAACAATAAAATGAATATGATCCATCCCCCGTCTAATTTGACAAAATATAGTATTACGATTCTCGCGACCTATAATGCAGTTGTGATGAACGAGGCATACTTTTGACGATGTGATCAAAACTTTAACAGAATGCTCAAGAACTTGGCGTGCCGAAAAAATCTCCGCACGGCGTGTGTCCTCTTTCACACTGCCCATGATATTACCAGTCAAACAAGTTAGCTCAATAATTTCTGCTCCAAAAGCTGAAAAGGCTTGGACAAACTTGGAAAAATTTATAACGCTTTCTAGATTTTGAGGGCCTCTTGGGTCTTTCGACTTGAAGCTAAGCAATTGTTTAACCACAATAATATCTACTAGTAATAACACCCGGGTTATGGAAGCAAGAAGAGAGCGTGAGGCTAAAGCAATAGCCGCGTTATCGATGAATGGCTTACTAAGTCCTTCAAGGTTCAAATCGATCGACATGCATAATTGTTCAATTGATTTTCCCGTATCTCTGGCGTCTTTACAACATTCAAACATATCTGCTTTAATATCCACATGGCCATCTGCAATAATTTCGCCGATTGTCATAAGCCGATCCACAGCCATATTAATGCCTTGACCTACTCGTTTACATGCCAGCAATTTCTGTTCATTATTTAAATCCGTATGAGGCCGTTGAGCAGCTGACGATTCCAGATTGTTCGATGAAATCATAATTACTAGCAATTATATTTCGGTCGCTCAATATTCCTACAACCGTATTTCTTCCATAAATTACTAATTATACATTCGCAAAGAAAAAAGTATCATTATTATGTGATGTTTCAATTTTAATAAGCACATCTTGAATACGATCAAATATGCGCAACCGACTTCATTGACAACTCAGCATTTTTTTGATGGTCCAACCATGAACACTGCAAAAGAATACGTAAACAACCCGAATTTATCGCACAGGACGTTCTTATATGCCGTGTTTTGTTGGATTCCTTTCGTTAGTGCTTACACGAAATGCGAGAAATATATTTAACTGTAGAGTTTTTAAATGAAAGACTCTTGTAAGACTTTATTAACAGTCACCATTTCACTAAAGCATACAGCATTGAAAATGTCATTCAGAAGCGTAATCTCTTTGCCGGCGAAATACAAAATCTTTGCATCTATAATCAAACGTTCCACCTTTAATTACAACCGTCAATGAAAAATCAATGAAGTCTTTGGAATTGAATTCCTCCGGTCAATTGAATTCATATGTATGTTTATTATTTTAATCAATTATCTTCTTCCATCAGTGATTTGCGATAAATGTAACTTTTAATTACAACATTTTTTATCAAATTTTTTTGTAAACCTCTACTGACTTTTTATTTCATTATTCGTTTATTTATTAATTAATTTTAGCTAGTCTTTCTATTGTTATTGATTTTATTACCGTACGCACAAATGAACAAATGAAATTGTACGGACGGTATGATATTTGATTTTAATTTACTCGCAAGTCTGGCTTTTAGCTCTTGTAATATAGAATTTAATGTGGACTAAAAAATGTATTCTATTAACTGCCTTTTTCCTTTCCGTCTAGTATATTTTAAATGTTTTCCTTTTTGCACTTTTTGATACGTAACTTTTTTAAATAGGACATAAATCTATCCATACAGATAATATCAGAATATATAATCATCGATTCTTTTCATTTGAAGGACGTATGTAGTTAGTTAATTTGCTTTGGAAAATTTTAGACAATTGTTGTGTACAATTTTTTACTACAATAGTATTGGAAATGTCCGGAGATTTTAATAGCTACATGTGTGATAATGATAGTTATTACGAAGTATGTGTAATTTTACATAGATTGCGAAATTATAGTTATCAAAATTCTTGATGTTTAGCATTTTGTCAAACCACTTTTCTAGAGCGTCGATTTCTACCTAATATCCCGATGAGGTACGCCAGAGAATAGATTGCTCTCCTCATTTCCAAATGTGTTATATATTCTTACATAACCAATTTCTCCAGCCTATTTCTTCCATGACAATATGTGTGCAATATTCTTGGGGGGCAAGTTACCGCAAAACAATAGCTGAATTCTAAAATTAGGACTGTTTAGTAAAACGCTCGGTTAGGGAATATCCGCTTCGTTGATTATCGTTCCTTGTCCAAGGGATAAATTTACCATCTTCACAGCTTTGTCTAGAGTCCTAAAGCAAAGTGAGGACACCTCTGTTTTTCAAAAAGAATAATAAACTGCATTACTCATAAACTAAATTAACAAAAATATGAACGCCTACAACGTCCCCAAGCGTATATAATAAAAACTGTGAACACATTGTCTTTTCGGTTTTTTGCTTTTTTTTTGTCAACACTTTTATAAAAAAAAGTTTCGAACACCCCACAAGGCGTATATATATTCTTGACCACTATTAGCTTTGGAATAGACCTAAACACGTTTCTCGGCTTGCACGTTTGTCTGCTGCATAGTGCCAGCGCACTGTTGACCAGTGGCCGTTCTCTGGTGGTTAAACCATCGCGGAACAGCTTTCGCATTATCCTGAGATGGACGCTTATGGAAGGAGGATCTGAAGAATGTCGTGGCTTACATCTAGCAAATAAGTGCGTATGAAGTTGGTATGCCAAGGGAGGTCTTGCTGAAATGTATGGAAGCTTCTCGGAGCAGAAATAAAAATAGTGAAGGGAAGTGGTAGAGAGAATTGTGCGAAGACATAAACAACGATCCACGGGGCCTGGCATACAAAAGAATAACCGAGCAAGTTTGTCGATAGAAGCCTATGAGGAGCTGCGATAGATTTCGCGAGGGAATGAAATAAAGGCATCATTTGGAAAAGCAAAAAAGGATCGGGGATGGACTCAACACAACAACATAACTCGCTCGTAACAACCGGTCGGATTTACTGCTAGATACGCATGACTTGTATCTCAAATACGCTCTAGATTTTGTTACAAAAGTCCGATATTAAAAAAGCTATTAGATAATCTGTCGGCCATTCTTTTTCGTATTTTTTCATATTATCTCTTCTGATTTGTCTTTCCTCAATTCAGATACAGTTGACCTTTTGATCATATCTCCTCTTATCGCTGTGGTATTTGCGCTTTCCCTCTTTCCTTCTAGGTAGTTGTTGTTGATGGTAAACGTTAGTTAAGTGAAGCGTTATTGGATGTCGATAATTACCGCGCACCTCTACATATTCTCTTGTCGGCACACCGTAATACTTTTGAGCACACAAAACGAAACGTTTTATGTAAAAATAAGTTTTTATGGTTCATTAATACATATTTTTAAACTATATTTTTCTTTCGATTATGTCTCAATCCACAGCATTAGTTTGGAAGTACGTTTTAACAAATGTTTTAGTTAATTTTTAAGTAAAATTTTTATGTAATCATAATACACATTTTATAGTAGATTTTGAATGTAATTTTTAATGTATTCTTATTCACTTTCCATGTATACGTTAGAGTAATATTTTGAAACAATTTTCATAGTACGTTTTTCTTACATTTTTTTTTTTACGCATTTAATTTAGCTTGGTATTTAAACAATGTTTCTTCCAACATTGCTGGTTCAGGATTCTCTCTGTTCTGCTCACTGAGCAGCTAAATCACCATAAACTTCTCTCAGAAAAATACTTTATCCTTTTTTGCTGTCTGGTCTTAGTTTGCAAATTGTTTAGCCAGCATCGCGTGTATAGTACAGAACTGATTGCAGGAAGCAATACCCATCATTTTATCATAACAACCTAAAACATCGAGTTAGTTATCGGATACGAACAGTTAACAGTTAAATCGCAGTAAATAACAGTTGGAAAATTTCGTCGGAAGTATTTAGCGAAGAGATTTGAGGATTCAATACCACCAGAGCACTCAGAACCATTGAAAGAAACATGCGAGATATATATAGAGGATTTTTCTTTTGAAGTTGACAAACTTACAAAATTATTTAAGAGTAACAAGCAGCGAGGATTTTATCAACTACAGGCATCTGCAATAACTTTGGTGGATGAGGTAATTAAATCTATGCCGTTTAGCAGAATAGTCGTAAATTTTATGAAAACTTTGTTCTTCCTATATTTATAACATTTAATTCTTCTGTTAAACTATGGCGGGCACTTGCTTCAATGGCGGGGTTGCATAATCGGAACGAATGCAGAATTAGCTAGATTTAATACATTATAGAACGATGACAATAAGCTTTCAATATTTTCAGCAGAGAAATCGAGCATAATATGTGACAGACTTAAGCAGTAAAATATTTTATTCAAATAATAATATTTATTGGAGGAAGTTGGATTTGGCACGTTAGAGTGTTTCAACGGACCATCAAGCCCGTAATAAAAGGAAATATAAGTTGCTGGATGATACGGATCTTCACATAAACTAAGAGGTGGACAGCGATTAACAACTATCCCACGGAAGTTGGCAAAGCAATGATCTAGCAATCTATCGTTACAAGTAGGAGTACGGCTGTAATGCAGTAAATTACAATCAAATAGTTCACTGAAAAACACAACAGTTCTATGAAATGTTAAAGCCAGACACACAGCCGGAATTATCACTACAACACCAAGTGACTTCCCCCAACGCTATAGCTATATCAGCCGGTTTGACTTTTTGGCCATATCACAAATGACGGCTGCATGTTTCTTATAAATAGGGACAATCGCATTTTTCGAAATGTAAGAGCAAGTGATATAGGATTCTTTATTGACAGTTTTTACCTGAATGGCAAATAATTCAATGTCGGGAAATTAGGAAATTCAATTGAATAGGAAGAGACTGCGGAAGGTATGGCAATTTATCATACCGTTTTCTTCAGAATCAACCTATTCTGGTGGATAAAAAGACTGGTCGTGGAATTCCACAAAATTATCTAAAACAACAATCGTCTTTACTACCTTTGGGGCGTTAGTGGGTTTCACGCAGATGGGCTTAACAGTATTCTCCAACGAGGTGACAATGGGACAACTGCGCTCCAATGTCAATTGCACTTAGTAAGTGTAAGCGTAATTCGAGTTGCACATTGCCAGCAGAATTAGTGAGTACGTGCCTAAGAGAAAGGAAATGTCATTACTTGTTTGTCATGCTTTGGCATAATAAAAGATTGCCTTTGTAGTCATAATAATATGAACCAGCATTAGCAGCACACACAATATTCTTATATTTTTTATACATATATTCCCTACACAGTGGGGAAGATTTCAAATATTTTCGAAATCATCCGCTCCAACTACGTCTTTTTTGGGAAAGAAAAATAAAAATGAACAAAAACATCCCATAATATTCTCGATGTTTCTTGGTTAATTGATCGCACTGTACACTCCCCTATTTTAAAAGTGGATGCGATTACACAGACGACTGTAACAATCATTTCCATTATCATTACAATTTATTTGTAACCTATTTATTTAAAATTTAAATGCATAGCAAACGTCAAAGAAATCTGAAGCGTGCAATGTACGGAAACAATGCAATGCGTGCAATGATTGGAAGTCAAAGATCTATTAAATTTCGAATACGCCTTTGAATGAAGACAGCTTGACGTCGTCAAGTAGGCCGTAGTTCTAGAAAAGAGAAGGAGAGCAATCGTTTTAAACTTTATTTTTGACTCTTCTTCTGTTCTATGTACCACGACGAACCTTGAGCATCGTTTTGCGTAGTTATGAAAATTAAAAGTTCATAGACTGTCCTATCTAGGGAATAGCATAGTAGCGGCGTAACTAGGTATTTCGATAGGAACTCAGATAGAACACGGAAAGAACTCAGCAAAAGGAATCAAAGTGTAGGTAAAATCAAAAATTGTTGCAAATCTTTGCGCAAATTACGTAAATGGCTTGCAACAGTGGACGAGACACTTTCGAGTTTATATCCTAATCCCGTGACCTGTGTGCGACGCGACTAAAATCTTAATTTGAACAAACTATGTGAAAGTATAATTTTATCTTCATTGATGAATAAATTCTTTCCGTTTTTTTTGATAAAATCTGTCTTTATTTCATAATTATTAGGATTTACTATTTGCTACAAAATTTAATAATCGA
The DNA here is from genome assembly GCF_014805625.2 of Glossina fuscipes. Lineage (NCBI taxonomy): Eukaryota > Metazoa > Arthropoda > Insecta > Diptera > Glossinidae > Glossina > Glossina fuscipes. Next base: position 968,945 of record NW_023998460.1, on the reverse strand, counting down.
AATATTCACCATTATAATTTATGGTCTTTCACCTTTCATCTCGGGTAGTTTAAGGATGCTCGGAATAGAGAAAGTTCCCGAATGCGAGATGAAATATTCACCGAACCACTTTCGCAGATCTTGAAATTTACAGACTTTGCTTCTTCACTAAATATAACTACATCGATCTCAGCGAGGATTAATTAAAGTAAGACGGATTTGTAGAATACCCCGCAATCAGAAGAAAGATCCCAAGCTCAAGTTAAGATCACTTCTTAGCTTGTTTATGCTGGACACGGATGAACGTATGCGAAGAGTTTTTGACGAAAACGCGCAAATCACTTTCCAACTCTTTTATACCTCACTGCGTTTCCATTCCAAGACAATTTAATCATTCAAAGAGGTGACGTATTCATTACTAAAGCAAGACAAATTTCACTTTTATATCTGCCAACTGAGCTAGTTTTTCTTCCAAACTTATCTTCTCTCCCTTAAGTAAATCGATTTCTTCCTTTAGTAAGTTGCAAGATTTTTGACTTAATTCATTGAGTTGCTCATCCCGTTTTAAATGCTGCGCTTTTAGCATTTTATTTTCAAGGGTTGTCAAGGGTTTTTATAGTTTTAAGATTTTCGTTTTCATTCTCTCTTCGGCTGCTCGAGTTAGGGCGGAAATTGGTTCTTGTTTATGAATAAATTCTTGGGTTAAATTATTTTATTTTTTTATTTTATTTATTTTAATTGTACTTATACATGAAACTCAACTAAACAAATAACAGTCGCGTTCAATTGGCACTTAAACCAAAATGTATAATAAATTAATAATAAAACTTAGTATAAGTACAATAAAACAAATAAGAAGGAAAAAAAACGCGTACACAACCAGCATAGAGCCACACTTACAACCGGTACAGGACCAAATTTCAAATGAACCCCTAAGCCATAGCAAACATGTATAAGCCTGGCAACCGATAATACTTAACAACAATTCATTTTCCAATCATAACGACTTTTTTAGGATAAAAGCTAGTTTAAGTAAAACATAGGTAAATCGCGCGTATTAATCAATGTTGCTTTAATG
>NW_023998460.1:891837-967488 GCF_014805625.2 Glossina fuscipes | reverse complement strand
ATTAAAAGAAACATGAGAGGGATATGTGGAAATTTTTCTTTTAGAGTTAACAAATGTAAAGAAGAATTTAGGATTAGCAAACAGAGAGGATTTAATGAACTGAAGGTATCTGCAGTAATAATATGGTTGAGGGAGTTAAATCTATGCCTCGCCACCGAGTAAGCGATTTAGTCGAGCGCAGAGCCACTTTTCGAATATTTTTTGAATAGCGAGTTTTTTCTATTCTTGTGATATTTAATTGTCTTATTAAACCACGGAGGACACCTACTTCGAGGTCGACAATGCTTGATCGGAACAGATGCAGCAATAGCTAGATTTAATGTACTGTAGAACGATGACAATAAACTTTCAATACTACCGGTTGAGAAATCAAGGGTCAAATGTGAAAGACGATGTTTTAGTAATACAATATTGATTTTACGAAAATCATAATAATTATTTAAAAAGTTTTATTTGGCACATTAAGGCAATTCAACAAACCATCATTCATATACCAGAGCAGTTGATGCCGTATTGCCACATTGCTGGATTCGCAGGTAAACTAAAAGGTGGACAACGATTTACACTAATCTCAGGGAAATTGGCAAAGCAGAGATCAAGCAGTCTACCATTACAATTAGGGGTACCGTTATATTGGATCAAATTATGATCAAATAATTCATTAAAGAACACAACAGCCCACTCAGACGTTGAAATAGGAACCAAACAGCCAGAATTGTCACTGTTACACCAAGTGACTTGAGGCGAGTTGAAGTCACCCAATGCAACGACCGCTTGGCCACTTCACAAATGAGGGCAGCCTGTTTCTTGTAAATGGAGATATTAGAATTTGGGGAATATAGGAGCAGGTTATTAATCGCTGTTTTTAGGCATTTTCATACGAAGGCCGATAAATTCAACGTCAGGAGAAATGGGAAATTCTATTGGATTGGCCGGAATTGACGCAGATATGCCAATTAATACACCACCACCAATGCGATTCACTCGACCGTTTCTAAAGACTTGGAAAGAATTGTGAAAAAGTTCAGACGAGTGAAGATCGGGTTTTAGCCAAGTTTCGGTGAAGGCCAAAGTAGAACCAATTTTTGAATTTCGGCCCCTAACATTTTGATAAATGAGAGATAATGGGCCTGAAGAAAGATTTAGCATTTTGAAGGCGACAAGACTATTATTTTGGTATTAAGGGGACGAGCTCAAGGGATAAATTCCTTAATCAAAGATCCTACTGGCCACAGTGGTTTGTTTAGCAACATATCACTGTTTTCAGTCGAAACTAGTACTTTAAAAGAGAAGATTGCCCTAGATTGAGAAGGAGCCATTTTGAAAATGCTAACGCGCTTTAAGTTGACTGATGGGACTTTCGCCGCCAGATAACTTTTTATGTTATCCACTGATGTTTCAGGTGCCAGTCTTGACACAAATATTGCTTTTCTTGGAGGAACTGCCGTCAAGCAAATATCATTAGTTGGAAGAGGACGGTTCGCGGTTGGGGAGTTTAGAATTGGGGAGAATATAGATGGCGTTATCGCCCTTGCACCAGCAGCTTACGCGACTTGTCCTGTGTTGTGACCAGCGTTCACACGCAAACAGCCAGGGGGAGAGGATGATTTATTTTTCACTTCATTACTTTTAGGCGATGGGGCTTGATTAGAGTGAGTGGCGGCTCTGGGCGGACATACCCTTGCCACATCGGCGTAACTTAAAACCGACGGACTTGCCGGTTTGTTTGTAACTGTTTTGCTACCAACCGACTCAGCAATATCGGCAACATTACTATTCATTTTAGAGTTAGAGGGAGCGGTAACTTGTACCATCGAACCAGATTTGGAGAAACCCAGAGGTGAAGTCCCACACGCTACGCTACAAGTAGAAGATGAGTGGCCAATAAAACGACACTCATCAAACCTAGACTTAATTAGCTCAAACTTCTCCAACAAGGAGCCGAAATTTGTACTCAGTTCCGAGAAACCATTTCGCGTCTCCGCGAAAAAATTGTAGAAATCAATGTCCCGCTGCCTACAATCAGGACATGACCATCTTAAGCCTTTATACGGGTCACCGACTGCGTCAGCAGCACGGCCGACAATACCGGCACACTTTGCGTGACGCAGAGCCAACAAGAAACGAATCGATTAGATTCCGGGCCTGTTTTTGCGCGACATGGTGTATATAAGCACTTCATGTCAAGCCAACGAAAAGAAAGAAGTGAATTATTAGGACCAAAAAGAAAAAATTCAAAAGAATCCACTACTCTAAGTTTATTTACAAATTTAAGAAATTTAATAAAACTTCTCCGTTACGTTGTCACTGTAACAAGAGACAAAAAGAACAAGAGAAAGCAAAACCAAAGTGGAAGCTCGAAAAAAAAGAGAATACAAATCAGAAAAATTTTCTCTTACATTTTTTCTTAAATTACACGTAAGATCTACACTACTAAAGCAACGGTAAACAGCCAAGAGAAAAGCTATTCACGCCAAAGGAAGAAAATAAAAAAAAATAAAAAAAAAAACTCAAAAGAAAAAACTAGATAAGATTCGAAAGAGATTTAGATTTGCGATCGCAAGTGCTAATCGCAAGAATCAAAATGAAAATCACAAAAATTTTTATGTAATTAATGAATTTTTACACTTTACACGTTAAAAGGTTTATGCTTTTACATAAACCCAGTTTTAAACACGTATAAAACGGAAACGCGGATCTCGCGCGCGTCTGTTGCCAGACTAGCAGGTTTGTTGCAATTGCTTGATTTGCTGCATTTTTTCCTCGATGATTTAAGAGAGTCTTTGTTCCGCGTCCAGCCTTTCTTGGTGTAAAAATTGTTTTGCCTTTCTAAAGCGTCTTTCTGTTCTAATGACTTCACTTCGAATTTCTTAAATTTCTCTGCTAATAACGACATCTGTGCGAATTTTTCATTCGTATTTCTACTTTCTTCCGTGATGAGCTCCATTTTCTCATAGAAAATTTTTTGTTGTTTACTTTCACGATCTTCTGTTTCCGTCAGCCCCTTCTCAAGCTTCTCGTTCTCTTGCTTTTTTCTCTGCAGCTCTAACTGGACCTCACGTTATTCGTTTTTACAAGCAGTTAATCTAGCGGTACATGAGATTGTGAAAAATTAACTTGTATGTCGTTTAGCTTATTTTGCAAGTCTTGTATAATTTCTTCTCTGGCTGCGTCCTCTTTACAGAACTCAGAAACCTGTTGTTCAGCATTCTGCAACTTAAATACTAACTGACTACGTTCTAACAGCAATTGCTCATTATTGATTTCCAAATCTCGTAATTTAAAATTTGAAACTTTTAAAGCTTCTGTTTCTTTTGGTAGACATAAAAGTTTCGCGCGCAGCTCTTCACAATCTGCAAGGATGTATGTTTTGCTCGTCAGTCAAATTCTGATTTTCTTCATACAATTCCTCCTCTTTTCCGAGATGGTAGTTTAATTTCCTCTCCATCAATTATTGCTGGTCCACAGAATAAGCGTCCACATTCGTTTACACTTCCCAATACTTGAACATGTATTTGTATAAACTATGGGCACTTTAGAGAATAAGCGTATAAACGCACTTTACATGGAAAGAGGTAGTAAGAGTGTAAGGAAGTCCCCTCTTATTTTTGAAAATACTAATGTCAAAAGTCGGCCCTGAGAAAGAAATACGACACAAAAAGTAAAATGGAAAAATCTGAGCTAATGTTTGGAACATCATAAAATTTTGATAACTTTCGTTCGATGGTTGACGCTACTTAAAAATCATAAGGATTCGCCAATATTCACCCTACAGCCATATATTATCTACGAACTTATTGAACTGTTAGACTTTTATGCGCATATCACCGTTTTACAGTATAAGAAAGAAAGAATTTGATTCGTACAAAACACTTTCACTATTTTAATGTTATACAATTTGCTTTCCTTCAGCTGGTGGGTATCAAAGAATTCGGTTAAAACTGAATTTATAAAAAAATTGCTTTTCTTTTTTTTTATTCTTTGAACCACAAAGTATTGCACAAGGTTTTGCCTTGCCCTGGATGGCTGGACATTTTCTTAGATATTTATTGAATCTCTAGTCAAATTTCTTTTCTTGCTTTACGCTCAAGTCGTCAATTAAAAATTAAGCTGTATAATCTTTATATTTGGATTTTTAAACTTTCTACGAATATGCCATCTTTTGTTGTTCAGCTCCAATCCTTTCCAAATTGGCAGTTCATTGAAAAAACTCTTTGTAATTTGTCGTTTTTGTATTGAATGTATCAGAATTTTCTTGTTTCCCTTGCCTTTTTTTTGATAACAGACTAATTATTTGCGCTGGCATTTCCCTACTTCTTGTAAATACCTTGGATTTCTTCCATCTACATTAAGCTTTCGTTTCTTCTGTTTCTTTTTAATTGATCCCTGCTTGTTTTTGCTAACATTTTGCTGGATCGGTTATTCGACATCAAGCGGATTTTTTTGCATTCTGCTTGCCTTTTTTATTTTTGCCAACCGATTTCTGTGAATCGTTGATATTCTCTTACTTGATGATAAGCTGCCAGACTGCTCTTTTTTCACGATGTGTTTAACAGTATGGTCTTGATCACTTGCACCGTTCTCTTTAACCAGCGTTTCCTTAAGCACTAGGTGCATCACTTCAGAGCCAGTGTCTATTATTTTGTCAGCCTCGCATTTAACATTTCTATTTTGTTTATTGTTTTCTATGGCCGGTTTTCGTGCTGCCTTTTCCTGACGCTAGGTTCTTTCTTTTCTTCCAATTCCTTCTCTAATATTTCCCATGGAGGTTCTGCAATTTTAGAAACGTTCTAACGCAATTATCAACCCAATCCCGAAATTTTGACTTCTTGCTTGCCACATTTCCATAATTTTGCAAGAGTGAAAAATTTTACGCTCTGGACGCTTGGAATAAGTTGATGTCAGAACGGAACGAACAATCAATCTAAGTACCCTACTTCTTTACCCTACTACTTTTCTTGCGTATATAACTTTTTTTTGTTACATTCTAGGCATTTGACAACAGACATTTTTTGCGCGCTTATTGCATTTGGTGTTGTCATATTTTTCTGCAACAGTTTTTTTAACGGATTCCCACAATGATTACAAATAAAATACTCCACTTTGTTCAATTTATTCCTCTTTTCAAGGTTTAACTAAACAAATAGACAAGCGTACGAAGTGGAAAAAAGAAAGACCATTGGTCATTTTCCATTTTCTTTAGTCACTCAAATGCTTCTTGATAAACCCACTAATTGGCAATTAATTTTAAATATTATATTATTATTGTGTGAACTTACAAGAAATACCTAAAATTGTTTCTTGTTCCAAAAAATCACCTTTTTTTCTTTCTTCTCTGGCCACATTCATTCTTTGGCCACATTCAATTATAATTATGTTATGATATTTTAACGATATTTGGTGCACTGACGAGCTTTGTTCCAAGGACCAACGGTGAAAATTGTTCATATCATTGGTTCGTTTGTCGATCTTATTTTGAAAAGTCGTTATATAGAAAAAAGTTGCCATTTTCAAAACTTCTCGACAAAAAACGCTGAGTAATAGTATTTTCACAACCACAATTAGCGCGACAACTTAACTGGTTCAATTATTTAAACTCTTCCCAAATAACAGTTCATATGAAAATTGAATCTTCACATGGTGAAAAGATCCTAATTTCAATATTACATGGTGAAAATTAGTTGTTAATAGTAAATGACAAAAATCAACCCTACCGAATTTGGACCAGGTACACTTATTTTTTGGGCACCATCGTATATAAGAATTACTGAGTTACATTTAACATAACGTAATTGGTGACCAACATACTTATCATAGAGAATTTTTAGCGTATACTCATTATTAATAAAATTATATGTGGTAAAAAAGTCTTGAACTTGTGTCAGGTGAGGCGGAAACTGCCTTCCTATTGTAATCCTTAGCAACGCAATCTTTCAGCGACGTCCTTCTCACTTTGCGTTTTTCAAAAAAAAAAAAATGCAAGTTGAATCGAACTACATGCAAATTAATGAAACTGCACTTACTGGGCAGGCCATCCTCCCTAAATATAGACTCCTAGGATTTTTTACATCTTTGTTGCCAAAGTTTGACAATTGGCGGTTGTGGCATTGTTCTGCTCCTCCATTTCAAATCAAAATAACTTTGATTTTCTACCAAAATTTCTTTAGTAAAAGTTTGGTTAGGCTCTGTTTTCACGAAAATACGTTACTGTTTAGGTGGTCAAAAACGATGCACGCACAAATTTTAAAAATTTCCCAAAAATTTGCGTTCAGGCACAAGGCAAGGCAATTTCATTTACATTGAAATACACACAGTAAATTGTCTTTTGACGTTTTGCGGAACACGTACAACGCAGGACGCAATCATTATGCCTAATTTGCATTGCTGCATAAACAATTATTACATAAACCAGATTGCAAATGCTAAATCAAGCAATTACAAATAAATACGTACATCTTCACGCATTTGTAGTGAAGGTTATAAAAATTTTTTTATCTTGGTTTTATTTAAGGGAATTAGAAAATACAATCATATCAGTCACCTTCATACCTCCCTTTGATTTCATATGTTTTCTTTTGAATTCGCTATACCTCTCTTTGATTTGTAAACAATTTCATATGTTTTCTTTTGAATTCGCTATATGTCCCTTTGATTTCATATGTTTTCTTTTGAATTCGCTATACCTCCCTTTGATTTCATATGTTTTCTTGTGAATTCGCTATACCTCTCTTTGATTTGTAAATAATTTCATATGTTTTCTTTTTAATTGGCTATATCTCCCTTCGATTCCATATGAAAGTGGACTTGCTTAATATTGTAATCTCTACGGAACCCGGATTTTTTTTAATGCTCCCAGCTTTTACGTAAAATCACAAAAAATGACTGGGACAAAATTTATTCTTACTTTTTCATTCACTTACTTTAGAAGAGATTTTTAATTATACTAATATGATGTTTATTTTTTAATATTTAGTCTATCGCAATTCCCCAAGTGCGTCTATTTAACACACATCAAGAATATCGTTAAGAAATAGATAATCCGCCATGTCAAGGCTTTTACCACATTTCATATGTCAATAATACACTTAACTTGGCTTATTCTTTCTTTTATTTTTTGATAAGCTCTAACTTCTCAGGAGATATCAATTATTTGCTGAAAAAATTCAAAATTTAAAGAAAAGACTTTCCCGCCCCAAAATTAAAAACTTTAATGCCTTAAAAAAGCTCTCAAGGTTGTATTCCTGTTAAACCCCTGGAATTTGTGGAGTATATACTGCTGAAAGTATTTCCTGCTGAACAATTAATCATTGAATTTGAATGTTGAATAGTCATTGGATCAATAGATCAAGATATAATGTTCCTCTTACATTGCTCTTCTAGTTCAACATCATGGCTTTTTTATCACTTCCAGCTTATCAATAAAAGTAGCAAATTGTAGAAATTAAAAATTTGTTAGTTTGAAAGTTTAAATAATGTTTAAATAATGAGTGAAAACGAAAAAAACGTTGATTTCTTCAAAATGTATTCAAATTCACGTTTCTTAAAACGCCAAGTTGTAACATTCATATTAGGAACAAATATGTACGTCGAATTCGTGTGAACAAAAACTTCATATTTGAGTAGGTTTTGTCTGAGATTTAAAGTATGCAAAATGCAGATTTTTTAATTTACGACATTACATCTAAAAAATCTCTTCTATAAAGATAACAAGTTTAACTTTATTAAAAATAAAGAAATAGAATAGAATAAAAAAATAAGAATTAAGGAATTGTTTTCAGTAGGAAGAAATTTTTGAAAGTAAGCTGGTAACTCTTTTATAGAAAGAGAAATATCTTCTCATCAACAGTGAGAGCATATATTTATCGTAAGCCGCAAAAAATATATCAAAAGAAGTTTTCCAAACTGTGTGTATTGTTGTTGTCTTTAAAAAAGAAGCAATCGAAAATATTAAATCAGTCGGAGATAGGGTGTTGGGTAGTGAGTTTTGTAGCAGGTATTTGAAGGTAGGTGATAATGAAATTTGAATGTACGAAAAAAAGAACCTGCAACGGACATAATAGGAATAAGCATGTCAAAAAACTTTGCGTATCAACTAATATAATAAATTTATAATGTTTTAACCGAAAACACTGAAAAATACATACCTTGAATTATTATTCAAAGAGTGAAGACACAAGACAACAACAAATACAAAGTAGCAGAAACTAGATTCGTAGACAACGTTGAACAAGGTCATTGGTTTAAAAAGATGTGAAATTCGTATTAATTATCTCTTGGTGCTTTTGTCGTTTTAGTTACAAATTATAATTTATTGCAATCAACAAAAATGTTTTCGACTCGATGTATCCAGCGCTGGTATCCGAACGTTTCACAGTAAGTTTATATAAGAAGTATACTTTAAATGGTGATTATCATTATCAACACCAGTCGTAAAAAATTATTTTTTAAAAATTTTATAAATAAATGGGTGGGCAAATGTATTCACGTACATTTATTACTTTAAGCTTTTTCCTAACAGTAACTTTCGTTTATAATTATGCTTTTCTTTACTTCTTTTATGCTTTTAACAGTTTGTCCAAGTTAATTAGCAGCGGCAGCAGTCAATTGGGCGATTTGGGTAGTGGCGCGGGCAAAGGCGGGGGGGGTGGCGGTACTATTCGAGAAGCTGGCGGAAGCTTTGGTAAAATGGAAGCGGCGCGTGAAGAAGAGTATTTTTACAAAAAGGTATTTCCCTTTTCATATCCCCTTTTCTTTCTCTAGAATATACCGATAGTTTGTGAGTGTATTATTGAGTTTAAGTTCTACACTAGAAAACCATTAAGTAAAGCAAAGATATCTGATGATATCATCGGCTTTGCAAATAATAATCGCTTTTTTCTATAAAAAAAAACTACACAAAAAATGTATTTCAAACATAATGTATTATTAAAACAGAGGTTATATATGCGCGTAAGGTTAGCACTTCTCTAACAAAACCCCATACTTACATCGATTTGTGTCAACACTTGCAAAGTAGTAATAATTTGGTAACCCGCATTGTTTCAGTAGCATATTTTTTCTACTTTCTTAATTCGTCATTGTTAATTGCAAGCAAGATATTCCTATTCACTAGGCCCCACTCTTGTCGTAGAAAAAAAAAGACTAAAAATTTTCATACTGTATAACATTGGGTGGGGTTCGCGGACAATACTAGAACACAATGTAAGGAGAAATTTTTATATCGTTATCAATTTTAGTTTATGAATAATGAGAAAAAATCAAATGTTTTATTTTTAAAAATATGGGTTCATGAACTCTCAATGTTGAAATTTAAGGTCGATATTTCAATATTTGCGACAATAATAGTGGTTTATGCAGATGGACTATGCAGATGGCCTAAATTGACTCATCATTTGATGTTGGTCAAGGGTACATGTGTTTTATAGACCGTCTTAAATGTTCTTTACTGTTGCAAAAGCCTTGGAAAATAAGAAAAACAAAACGGCCCGATCGTTTTGTACTCTGCGCCTCCTCGCTCAATGCAATTATAAGTTGATTTTCGTCATAATACACTAAAAATTACATATGGTTTCGGTGCACAATTATAAGCTTTGTTATAGAGAACATTAGAAATTCTTACATACAAGTAACTATTGAAATTGTTCCGATCTGTTCGAAGGATACGTCCACACAAACTGAGAATCTCTCGGGTTTCAAAAACAGGAAAACTTAATTTTTGCTTACTGCGCTAAAACTGTGGCAAACAAGACAACTTCCGCGCATATTCTGTGGGAGATCGTACAATGCCTACCCAAAAATGAAAAAACGGCCTCGTCAATCCAATATCCACTCTTTTCTACAAAAGTTGGTCGGTATAGAGAATTTGGCCACATTCAAGTATAATTATGTTATGATATTTTGACGATTTGGTGCTTTGTTCCAGGACCAACGGTATTGAAAATTGTTCATATTATTGGTTCGTTTGTCGATCTTATTTTGAAAAGTCGTTATATAGAAAAAAGATGCCATTTTCAAAACTTCTCGACAAAAAGCCCACAACCACAATTGGCGTGACAACTTAACTGGTTCAATTTTTTAAACTCTTCCCAAATAACAGTTCATATGAAAATTGAATCTTCACATGGTGAAAAGATCCTATTTTCAATATTTCATGGTGAAAATTAGTTGTTAATAGTAAATGACAAAAAACAACCCTACCGAATTTGGACCACGTACACCTATTTTTTGGGCACCATCGTATATAAGAATTACTGAGTTACATTTAACATAACGTAATTGGTGACCAACATACTTACCATAGAGAATTCTTAGCGTATACTCATTATTACAAAAGATCAGCTATAGAAATTACACCAATGTACAAGGAGACAGAGAAGTTATCAAACTTGATTAATGTTGTTCTTTATACATTTCTTCATTTGCGTTTGTCAATTTCCTGATACGAGGGTATCAGTCCTTAATTTTATTGCAAGGAACATTAATAAGAAAGAGCATAAAAATCTGCAGTTTTGGTCCTTTATGTCGTTTTACCATATTCAATCTCTGAATCTCGGCCACATTTTTTTGTAATGTCCGCAAACTAAGGTTAGAACAGGACGTGATCTGCAAATAAATGTACGGTATCTGAGAAATTCAGCTCATGTAAATATAATTAACGTAATCAGATTTTATAAAAAAAAATAAAAAAAGTGTTTTTTGTTTTGTTTTGTTGGATTCTATTTAAAAAAGAAGGATTGAAGAGACATTACTGGGAAATATCTATAGGGCTCGAGAAAGGATTACGTGGTCTCTCGAAAAAACGTCAAATTATGCTAAATTACTACTATCACAAGTCAATAAGCAGAAAAACTGACATTTCTCCTTACTGTAGGGGAATATCGTTATTCGTCTGTCGTAGTAAAATTGAGTAATTATAAATATGTATAAAATTGCCAACTGAACAGCGATTACAAATAACAAGTACGAAGAAATTTTTGCTTTTGTATAGTTTTTTATTTACTTTAAACGTCTACTCTATCTCATTTCTTTGGTGCAAAACGTTCGAAAGTGAATTAACGAACAGCGACCATAACTAGTTGGACTGCGTTTCTTACTTCAACTAAAAACGGTTTTACAGCCCTTCTGATTTCGTTTCGTTTTCATGCTAATGAAACTATAGTACATATTAAGCGATAGAAGAGCCGCGGACAGATATTAACCTAAAGTTTAGCCAAACATTGGCTGACCTAATTTAATTTAGTGCTACTAAGCTCATGGAATTTATGAACATCTGTGGTATTCTTTCTACTTGCCTGAGGGATAGATAGCTCCCGTCGTCGTGAGCAGAATATGGCTTCGCGAAATCTACAATTTTTTACAATTATTTTGAAATGTTTAAAATATAATAAGATAATCGTACACTGTCTTTAATTTTCAGCAACTAGAACAGTTGGAACGTTTGAAAAATGATCAAATCCACCAAGCTGAATATCACCATCAACAAATTAAAGAACACGAGGAAGCCATTGAACGTCATAAAACATTTTTGGACAATTTACCAAAATAAGAGAAGACAGAGAAAAAATCGACTGCACGCTTTCTAACATATTGATAGAGAACACTTTCTTATTTTTCAGAAAAGCATGAAATGAAATTTGTAGAATTTTCATTTCAATCATACTTCATTAAATAATTCTTCACTTCTATTAAGTTTTATTTTGGTTTTCGCAAAACTTCCTAATATTTGTCTTATTTGATGTAATATGTTGTATGATTTAATATTATATTCTTCTCCATTTATATACAACAAACGAATAATGATCTATTAAATACAAATCCCGCTGTTTGGATTACGTAAGAAAACGATGGATGTGTTTGCGTATTAGTACAGGGAATCTTCTTCTGCGATCTCTTAGAAACTGGTGTGGCTTTTTCGATAACATCGTTTCTTGAGTTTGTAAGAATTTATTGTTGCCGAATCAAAACTGACTGACAGAATTAGTAGAAAGATATAAAAAGAAAAAGAATAAACGATGATTTAAGTAACCTTCAAACAAATCGTGCTACCTTAATGTTTGATGGCATTTCTATATATATATATAATTTATTAGATGCTGCTATTTCAATTAATGTAAAAGTTTTTAGAAAATAGATGGACCTTTTCCGTAGAACAAGATGCACTTCCCCAACTTCAAATTATAGGATAAGAATACGTTTGTTTTTGATTCATATATTATTCGTGCGCATTTCATTAATTACAATTCCAACCCTGTAACATTGTAGTATGTGGGATTGGCAAATTCACCGACGAGAAGTGACAGCTGAGAAGAAGCAGGCTGTCACGATGTGGCGTCATTTTTGTTTTCGGGTTAAAAACTTTTAAGTACTAAATCCAACGGGTAGTCGAGCTACCATATTATTTTACAGGAATATGTGAACAAACACGTTTGGTTTTGGAGCCAAAACTAAGGGATTCACCATAAACAAAAAAGTATAAAACGTAACCATAAGAAAGTTAACATGAAAGTAACAAGCTTGTTCATTGATTAATGCTAAAGAAGATTAATTAGATATACCTAGTATACATTTTTGTGTATTAATTGACCCATAATCTGAAAACAAACATTTATCATTCCCTAATAAAACAATTTGAATAATATATTCCAATTATAAAACATATGGTTTTGATTGCTTGTTTCAAATTTCTTACTAAGTAAATGCCACAGACTAAAATTGCAAATCACGAATATAAAAAAATGTATTGGGTAAGATACTACAAACATTAAAATTTAAAAGAAACGATCGTCATTGCTTCTTGTGGGTTTTTTTTTTTTTTTTGTTTTATTTGTATATACACAAGCAAAACCATATGATATGTCAATTCTCATAAAGCTTTATAAAAATTCGGCAAAGTTGAACTCCCAATCCGAAAATAGGAATAACGGTTCGTTGTGTCAGCTCCCTAATTGGCCAGTCTCAAAAAAATAAAAATGGCGGAAGAGATTGAAGAAGAGGAGAAGAAGTTCGGTTCTAGTGTTTTCTGTGTAAGTGTTTGCATAGGAACATGACGCAGAATTAGTAGAAAGAATTGTGAAAATTAAGACATTCAAATCATAGTTTCTCGTCTGTTTTACCTGACTTAGCGAAAATTTAAGTTCGTTATTAGCAAATGAATAAAATTACGATTGATAAAAAAAAAAAAAGGGCGAATTGTCTTTCCTTGAATTTCGTATAGTACGTCTAGAGAATTCGTTTTGTTTTGGCATAAACAAAAAAATTGACTATGTACGATTTTAAGTGTGTTAGGAATTATAAAGTTCATTTGAGAAATTAACAGGAGCCCAATGTGCATAGGTCTCTTGTAAAAAATCGTGGACCAATAGGGTACCTAGGGCATAAAAGTGGCTCTGCCCGTACAAGCTTCGGTAAGTATCGTCCGTTCGTTTTTCCTTGCCTTGGTTAAAGCACGTATATTTCCTTACTGTAATCGTATGTGGGGTGGAATGAAATCTGAAACCTCCCATTTCTCCCGAACTAGCTATCTCATCAATGACACGTGCGCCTATCCTGCTACAGCCTCTAACTTTATATTCGAGACCTTTTCTTCTTTTTTGTTATTTGTATTTTATTTTGGTTATTATACAGAATTGAGGAAAAGCGTAACTGACAATGCTAATTACACAACAGTGGCAACAAAGATGAAGACTCTAATTAAAGGAGACATAGACACAAGCGTTCACATATAAAAGTCACGTTCACAGTGGGTTGTGAAAGTCAATAGAGTTGAAGTATATACAGATAGGATGGTCCGTTTTACACATAAGCATCGTTGTTACATGTCTACTTACGCACTTATTCTGCAATGATTGGTATAGTGACACTGGGATTAATGCCGCATCCTTAACTAGATTGAGAAGACGAATTAAGCAGTTTTGTTAATTCAGTTGAGATTTCACTTATTTGCAAAAAATTTTTTGGACGTGCAACAAGACGGCAAATTTCTTAACAGAAGCTCAAATCTTATTATTTATTTATTTATTTATTTTATTCCACTTATACTAGAAACTCAACTAAACAAATAACAGTCGAGTTCAATAGGCTCTTAATGCAAAACTAATATTAATTAACAATAAAGTTGAGTATAAGCATAATAAAACAAATAAGAAGAAAAAAAAAAGAAAAAAAAGCATGTACACTATCAGTATAGGAGCACACTTACAACCGGTACAGGACCAAATTGCAAATGAACCCCTAAGCCATCGCAAACATGCATAAGCCTGGCAACCGATAATAAATTGACAATAATTCACTTTCGAAACGTAACAACTTTTTAAGGATAAAAGCTAGTTTAAATACGACATAGGTAAATCGCACGTATTAAGCAATGTTGCTTCAATGGACTTCAAAGAGTCCGATAACGAGAAAAAGTGGTAGACGTCATTTAGGTTCTTGCAAACGACTCTGAGCGGATTGAACAGCTCATAATTAAATTTACACTGATTAAGCTTAACCAAGATAAAATGCCTAGAGAAGCGGTTAGGGACATTAAAGCTTATTTCACCAAGTAATGAAGGCGAGTCAATAGCACCATTTATTACTTTAATTAGAAAGGAAACGCCAAGAACAAATCGACGTTTCTCAAGAGACGGTAGGGACAGCAGAAGCAACCTATTTTCATACGGAGGAAGAGAGGCAATCGGATCCCAACCCAATTTTTTAAGGGCAAACAGCAAGAATTGCTTTTGAACAGATTCAATTGAATCTACGTAGCACCTATATGAAGGAGACCACACAACTGAGGCATACTCGAGTATGGGTCTAACCAAACACATGTACAGCCTTTTCGTAAAGTAGGGATCATCAAGCTCCTTGGACCACCTTTTTATAAAACCAAGCGCGGACCTAGCTTTGCTAATCGAGAGCTCAATATGCAAGTTAAAACGTAACCTATGGTCAAATAGAACGCCTAAATCTGTAATCGAATCGACGTCCTCCAACTTATGCGAATCTATGAAATACTGAGTAATGAATGACTTTCTTCTTGAGAATGAAAGCTTCTTACATTTACTCAGATTTAGTTTCAGAAGATTCAAAGAGCACCATGCAACAAAATTATCCAAATCACCTTGTAGCTGATGTGATTGCGATTCAACAGAGACGGAAGAAAACAGTTTTACATCCTCAGCGTACATGAAGATCTGACTCGAATTAATCACCGATGGGAGATGATTAATGTATAAACTAAATAAAATAGGACCTAAGTGACTTCCTTGAGGTACACCAGACGTAACGGGGAACTCATCCGAGGTGATGGAGTTAAACAAAACCCTGAAGGATCTATTGTGCAGATAAGAGCTTATCCATTTCACTAAGTAGGGTGGGAAACCAGAGGCTTGGAGTTTAAAGATAAGTAGTCTATGGTTAACCTTATCAAATGCTTTGCTTAAATCAGTGTAAATAACGTCTGTGCGAGAGCCACTAGGAAAAGCCTTGAAAACATGACAGGTAAACTCTAACAAGTTGGTGACTGTAGATCGCCCTTTCCGAAAGCCGTGCTGGTGCGGAGAAATATACGAGTTAATGGCAAAGGCCAAATGCTGAGTCACAATACGCTCGAACAACTTGGGCAAGACACTCAACTTGGCTATGCCTCTGTAGTTCTCAACAAATTGTCTACTTCCACTCTTGTGGATAGGAATAAGGAAACTACTCTTCCAACATGAAGGGAAAACACCTAAATACAAGGACATGTTAAAAATCTTTGAGATCACACCACATAACTCGACAGCGCAAGATTTAAGTACACAAGATGGAATTCCATCAGGTCCAGGCGAACAACTGTATTTTAGAGAACTCAACCCTTTAAAAACATCATCTTCCGAAATAACCAAGTTAGGTATTGAGACAGAGTTAGTTATAGGATATGGGTAGTTTGCTGATTAATCGAAGTTAGCAATCGAAAAGTTTCGTCGGAAATGCTCAGCAAACACATTTGAGATTTCAAAATCATCCGAGGAATCAGAGCCATTGAAAGAAATATGAGAGGGATATGTGGAAATTTTTCTTTTAGAGTTAACAAATTTAAAAAAGTATTGAGGATTAGCAAACAGAGAGGATTTAATGAACTGAAGGTATCTGCAGTAATAATGATGGTTGAGGGAGTTAAATCTATGCCTCGCCATCGAGTAAGCGACATAGTCGAGCACAGAGCCACTTTTCGAATATTTTTTGAATAGCGAGTTTTTTATATTCTTGTGATATTTAATTGTCTTATTAAACCACGGGGGACATCTGCTTCGAGGTCGACTATGCTTGAACGAGACAGATGCAGCAATAGCTAGATTTAATGTATTGTAGAACGATGGCAATAAGCTTTCAATACTACCGGTTGAGAAATCAAGCGTCAGATGTGAAAAATGATGCTTTAGTAATACAATATTGATTTTATGAAAATCATAATAATTATTTAAAAAAGTTTGAGTTGGCACATTAAGGCATTTCAACAAACCATCATTAATATGATGAAAGGAAATGCATATTGATGGATGATAAGGATCCTCAGGTAAACTAAAAGATGGACAGACGTTGAAGTAGGAATCAAACAGCCAGAATTATCAGTGTTACACCAAGTGACTTGAGGCAAATTGAAGTCACCCAATGCAACGACCAAATCGGTGGGTCTAGACCGCTTGGCCACTTCACAAATGAGGGCAGAGTGTTTCTTGTAAATGGAGATCGCAGAATTTGGGGGAATATAGGAGCAGGTTATAAATAGATGTTTATTAGGCATTTTTGAACGAATGGCGATAAATTCAACGAAATTCAGGAGAAGTGGGAAATTCAATTAAATTGGGTGGGACTAACGCAGATATGGCAATTAATACACCACTACCATCATTTCTGAAGACTTGGAAAGAATTATGAAAAAGTTCCGACGAATGAAGATCGGGATTTAGCCAAGTTTTAGTGAAGGCCAAACAGAAAAACTCCGTGCTCAATGAATTTAGAAAAGTAGAACCAATTTTTGAATTTAGGCCCCTAACATTTTGATAAATGAGAGATAATGGGCCTGAAGAAACATTTAGTTTTTTGAAGGCGACAAGACTATTGCTTTGGTATTACGGAGACGATCTCGAGGGATAAATTCCTTAATTAAGGATCCTACTGGCCACAGTGGTTTGTTTAACAACATATCACTGTTTTCAGTCGGAACTAATATTTTGAAAGAGGAGATTGCCCTAGATTGAGAAGGAGCCATTTTAAAGATGCTAACGCGCTTTAAGTTGACTGATGGGACTTTCGCCGCCAGATAACTTTTTATGTTATCCACCGATGTGCCAGTCTTGACACAAATACAGCTTTTCTCGTAGGAACTGCCATCAAGCAAATGTCATTACTTGGAACAGGAGGGGGAATATAGATGGGGTTATCGCCCTTGTACCGGCAGCTTGTGAGACTTGCCCAGTCTGGTGACCAGCGTTCACACGCAAACAGCCAGGAGGAGAGGATGATTTATTTTTCACTTCATTACTTTTAGGCGATGGGGCTTGATTAGAGTGAGTGGCGGCTCTGGGCGGATATACCCTTGCCACTTCGGCGTAACTTAAAACCGACGGGCTTGCCGGTTTGTTTGTAACTGTTTTGCTACCAACCGACTCAGCAATATCGGCAACATTACTATTCTTTTTAGAGTTAGAGGGAGCGGTAACTTGTACCAACGAACCAGATTTGGAGAAACCCAGAGGTGACGTCCCACACGCTACGCTACAAGTAGAACATGAGTGGCCAATAAAACAACACTCATCAAACCTAGACTTAATTAGCTCAAACTTCTCCAACAAGGAGCCGAAATTTGTACTCAGTTCCGAGAAACCATTACGCGTCTCCGTGAAAAGTTTATAAAAGTCAATGTCCCGCTGCCTACAGTCAGGACATGACCATCTTAAACCTTTAGCCGGGTTACCGGCTGCGTCAGCAGCACGGCCGAGAATACCGGCACACTTTGCGTGACCAAAGCACTCGCAGAGCCAATAAGAAACGAATCGATCAGATTCCGGGCCCGTTTTCGCCCGACAAGTTGTGTATAAACACTCCATGTCCAGTCAAAAAGCCAGTTGTGGATTACAAAGAACAGACAGACAAATTGCAAAAAAAAAAATCCTCAACATAAAAATTTGTCAACCAATTTGTGCAAAACTTCTCTGTTACGTTGACACTGTAACGAGAGATCAAACTACAAACACCGAAATAATAACCAGAGAAAAAGAGAGAAAACAAAAAAAAAAAGAGATTTATATCAGATCTCAAAACTTTTGTTTGAAAAAATCCAATGAATCAAAGCGTAAAGAACAAATACTTCTTTTACTTTGAATTCACTCACTTTCTTCTCGAAGTATATTATAAATTCACACACTATAAGGCAAAATAGCCACGAAATTCAAGAAAAAATTAAAATATTACTTGCCGAAACGAAATATAGATGACTATTTCGCGCGACAGAGTTGCCAGACTGATCATTAGAAAAGAACATAAAAGAATTATTATGAAAAGATATGAACATCAATCTATTAACCAAAATTTGCAAACGACTGCCTCCATCATAGACTTAAGTTATGAAAATTTAATCACTAGGTGAGAAATTTTTGTGGAATACTTTGACAAATGCACAAATGGTTCACCATCTACCTCTCCCAGTGCACAACAGGTAAATGCATTATTATTGGTCATAAAAAATCTGGCACATAAGCCGAACGACGAGCGAAAATATCAGCAGCTTAGCAAAAAAAAAAAATGAAAGTAGATCGTTTATTGTCAATGGTATGGGAAATGAAGTTTTACTCTAGCGTCAACATGTGTATTTTTATTAAAATTGAATATAAAATAAAAGCAAGAAAAAGAAAAAAAAGGAAAACAAAAAAAATATTTAGTCATCTTTAAATAAATTAACTCACATTGTTTTTTACTATGTGTAGTCTGAATAACACCTGTTTCGCCTATATACGCGTAGTAGTTACCAAGAATAAAAATTCTATTTTCATATTCCTATAATTATCAGATTTATTTGGCACTGCATTAACTGTTACTCTTTAATTTAGCGTTTAGGTAGTGCAGTTTAGTCTTTAGTTTAACTGTTTAAAAAGTGAAAAAGGAAAGAGAAAGGAAAGGGATAATGCTTGGCCAAGCGGTATATACAACCGCTTACGCGGAGTATGGGTGGGTGTGCCTGCGAGTGAGGGCAGGGGGACAGGGAATGTGCACTGTCGGACTAAGAATGGAACAACGAACAGCGAACAGTACAGACAACAAGCGTCACAGACGGAGTTAACTCTTGGGTCCAGTCACACCGCGTGAACTCCTTAAGGGTTTCGTTAGACCTTTCTTTATTTTAATTTTAAATTTTTTTGTCATCCGGCACATCATGCCAAATATTTCGTAAATGATCTACCGCGCAAAATGTTATGCCGTTAACAAAGTTTAAACATAAACAACAAAAAGTTGGTTATCAAAACTACATTTTATTCCTTCATGATTCATGTGTGCTGCGCCGGTTTAATCCTTTACGGCTTATTGCCATGTTAAAGAACTACAAATTGTGAAAAATAAACTCTTAAAAGTGACGTTTTAAAATTAAATATTAATTTTAAAACAATGCGTCCATTTGCATAGTACTCTTATATCATTGACCTACAATTACTGCAAATATTTCTTTTTCTGTTTGTTTATTTTTCTTTTTCTCTCCTTTTTTTTTTCATTCTATGTCTATATTTTTTCATTAATCTTATTGTTACTTCAAATCCAATATTAGTATAATAATTTATTAATTTCTAAGTTGTGAAGGAGAATCCCTACTCCTACACTCATCATGTCGAACACAGGTCCTAAAACTAAGACCAAACAAAACCAAATTAAATTTTAAAAAAATGTGAAAAAATTTATCATTATTAAAAAAAAATAATTACATTTAGTTTATTCTAATTTTCTTGCTTTATTTATATATTTATTTTATTTGCTTATATATATTATACATTTTACCCAGTCTTTCATATTGTTATAAAATTCGATTCATTTAACAGAATTAATACGGTGCTTTTCCACTATTTATTCTCTTTTTTAACAGAATTGCTACGGTGCTTTTGCACCATTTATTGAAAGCAACTCTCTTCTCTCTCTCTATTCGCAATACATGGTATTTTTTTTTGTAAGCTATGTAAAGGGAAAAACCAACTAACGGCTTTTAGAGAAAAATCAAAGCCTTTCCACAAATGCAAAAAGAAGTTTCACAAAGTGAACATTTGCGAAAAAACAATTAAAAAAAGGAATTAAAAATTACAAAAAATTGTAAAAAAAATTTAGCGTATTAAAACACTTTATAAAAAAAATTGTTTATTAAGATTTGATAAGCGTAGTGTTTAATTAATTAAATTTTTGTAGAGAATTTACGAAAATTATATGAAAAATTAGTGTAGTGTTTAATTAAAAAGAGCCCGAAAAATGTAAAATATTTATCATATCATATTTATCATATTAAAATCTTACTTAATGTTAGAAAAATTTGGCGTATTAAAATCTTCCCTAACAATAACAACATTAAGTTCTAGTTTCAACAGTTCATTGACGGTAAGTGCATTCATTTATTATTTACAATGTTATATATTTCATTTCTGAGATTCACATAGTTTTCTTGAGAATCTCATTGGTGTCTCTAGTCGCTAGCAATTATTAGCATTAACTTACGATCACTTTTCAACTATTTCACTGAAAGATCAAACATCCTTCATATATTTGTGACGATTTATTATTTTACGATTAAAACAGAGCTTTTGGACCTATACCCATTGGAAGCAAATTTGCAATTACGTAGTCAGGACGTGAATAACCATATTTATACAGAAAAAAACGACTATAATATTGATTGTGATGATGAAGCAGCCACATTGAAAATATCTTGAACGAAGCAAACGGAACAGATGCGGAAATATTTTTCAGGATACACCACATGTACAGATATCCTAAAAGGTACACTGTAAAAAGTGCTTGACTTTCGTGACCAAGTGAGATTTCACAGGTAGCCTATGCGCAGCTTTCATACAGTACATAAATTATAGCGCAGAAAAGCCATATCTAGAAAACCCCGAGGATGAAATTTTTGAATTACGCCAATATAAAATCTACCGTTACGAGTATTAGAGAACTTAGAGATTAGGAAATTATTTTCCATTAAAATTTTTCAAATCATTATTGAGAGAAGTTGGTTTAATACACATTAACCAAAATATTTGCACAATTTTTGCAACAAATGGCCAAAATGGTATTTTTAATTAATTCGTGTGGCAGCCATTTTAGCCACTACTGCTGATCTTTTTTGTAAAAGTACATCGTTTAACCTGTTACGCTGACGCGGTAGAAGTCTGCAATAACTGTTTCAGCCAATTTTAGCAGCTCGTAATACAGCAAAACGTTATGGCGATCAACATTCCACTTAGGTGGCGATGTAAATGGCTCTTATTGATTAGCACATCACTTTTTATACTTGCGATTATCTTTATAGATTCACTTTTCATCACCAGTCACAATGCGACAAAAAAAAAAACCCGTGTAAACTAAAGAGAATGAAAGACAAATTACTAAAAGAAAATTAATTTAAAGGAATAGAAAGCAAAGAAGTGAGAAAATTAATTCATTAATTATTTAATTTACTTACCTTTCACAAACTCAAAACTTTTGTTGTGGTTCAGCTGTTTGTAAGTAACTAATTTTGTTTGGAATTTATTTTTATTCAATTTGCAGGTGTTATTTTATAAATGCAGCTTTAAACAACTAATGCTAATAAAAATTCGAAAATGAGACCTTGTTAACACCATACACAATCAGTGTCCATGTCGTGATGATTTCTGTCGACATGTCATTTGTGTTCAATGCACAACACGAATGAACATAACGCGTTTTACGAATCAAGCGAGCGATCAATATAATATTGACTGCCTATATTTATATGTAGAACACATAGCTTACCTTATGTTTTGTGTTGACGCAAATTTCTGTGTGCGTCGCTTTTCACAGAAAAAATAGCCATGCGTTCATGATATATATAAAAAGCACGGTGATATTGTTGATTTATAAGGTTAGATAAATATTATATTATTGACGATTGTGTGAATGTATCAAGAATAACTAAAATTGCCTTTTGCTTCCAAAAATTCAATTTTTGCTTTCTTTCGTCTTTTGCTTTAAAAAATCGCTTTTCAAGGTAATTCTTTAATTTGTTGAATTTGCACTTGTTCAGTAACATTTATGTAAGTGTCCGCTGAACATATCACTATGCTTTAGAAACGCAAACTAATTATCCGTTCAACTGGGGGCTGATTCCTTTAGTTAACTAGCTCTCATTTCAAAGAAGTACTTTGGTTGTAAGTTATACCGTTCGAAATTTATCTCGAAAAAGTAATGACAAAATAAGCGGCCAATTTTGTTTGTTTCTATACAATACTAATAAACTAATCACACCAGCATAAACAAAACAAAATGATATAACGTTTTTGATAAAATGAAATGAAGTGAAAAAAACTTCATATAATTCA
The DNA here is from genome assembly GCF_014805625.2 of Glossina fuscipes. Classification (NCBI taxonomy): domain Eukaryota; kingdom Metazoa; phylum Arthropoda; class Insecta; order Diptera; family Glossinidae; genus Glossina; species Glossina fuscipes. The sequence goes on along the minus strand of NW_023998460.1, from coordinate 944,932 downwards.
TATAATTTCATAATTTCATAACTTAGGAAAACTTCAAATTGTGAACTTGAAATTTGAATTGTAATATATATCCTCTTATTTATATTTTATATATCGTAATTTTTTAAGTAAAAGCCACCTTTTTAATTTTAATCTTAAAGCAAATCTTTATTTTTCCGCCTCAATTGCCAGGTTTCTAGCGAAACATCGACACTATCGTCAAAATAAGTTTGCCTTGATACCAGAAATCAAAAGTTTACTAACATAATTTCCACACAGTCGCAAACCTTACGAATAAAATATTTGTGTGTGTACACGGAAAAACATTTTCGGGTAACGTAAGAGGATTTGCAACGTCCCGACGGACCTTTCTACGTGTGACAAGATTGCTTTTCCACCAATCTCGACGTTGCTCTATCATCAAATAACGTAATATAAAAAACGGGACGATTCCGCCTGCAGTATATATTTTCCTCAACAACACTTGATTATTTAGAAACAATATCTCACTTCCTTTTTTTGTAGTTTCTTTAGTAGAATGAATTAGGCCTGTTCACGATAAGACCAATATATCAAGTAGAGTGATTATCTTTTAATATTTGTTGCTTTAATTATAGCGACAGTATATTTATGTATGAAAAGATTAATCGTATAGAATTCATAACAGGCTTTGGCGAATTAATAATGTTAATTAGACAAAGGAAATAAAAAACAAAAAAAGTGAATTAAGTTACCTTTCTTAAGTAAATACTTCGGTTTGAAATTTATATTTTTTGCAGTCTGCAGGTCCTTTGTCTTATAAATGCAACTCTAAGCAACCAACAGCAACCCAACAGTAACGTAACGCGTGAGGTATTTTACTTAACTCTGATTTGATCGCTTTCGAAGAGCGTATCTCGCAACTTCTTACGAATACATACAGAAAAAAAGCCCAAACTCGAAAATAAAATCTAGTTAACATGATACGTAATCAGTATTCTGATTTTGCGTTTTGCGTGATGCATGACGCAGTTATTGTGTCGCCTATATCCATTTTGATTCTTGTCAATAAAAGCATCATTAAAACTTTGAAAAGTTGGTAACTTGCAATTTAGTAATTTCCAGTTAATTTTTTTCAGAAAAGTGTTTTACCTGAAAGTATATGGTAATTTTTTTTATATGGAAAAGCAGGTCTTGTCTAGGGGAGTTTCAGCTTGCTCCCCTATCAATTTACAAAATTTGTAATTCTTTTCTTACTTCTTTTAACAACTCAACAATCTACAATTATATTTACCAAATTGATTGGCTTGCTCCACCTTAACTCAACATCCAAAAAAGCAGGTGTTTCAATTATGGGCGAAGCGGAAGACATCAGTGAGCTGTTATTTTTTGACACGTTCTCGCACGAAATAGACACGGTATGGCTATTAAATAACTTGTATATATTTTTGCAATATTTTTTTTCCGTAGGATATCAATCTGGATTTGGTACAATTTCCTAAGCCAGTTTACATTACTCAAGTTCGAATTATACCACTGGGTGCAAGAGTGCAAGCCGATTTTCCAGGTGGTGTACGCTTAGGTGCCACTAATCCGTCGAAATTCGAGATTGAATTTTTTGTGAATGATTTGGATATGACCGGCGCATCTACATTTGAAACACTCGGGCAACTGCAGTATAATCAAAATGATTGCATACACTTAGAATGCAATCAAAAAAAAATACCTACGGACGGTTTGGTGTTGAGGGGTTGGTATGGTACAATCACCTTGGCTGTTTACGGAATTTTAACTAATTCATTAACGGAAAATATCGCCAGTCCTCCTCCAATCCATAGTGAACCGGAGGTTATAGAAGAGTTGAACAATTTAAGCAATGAAGGTATAGATGTAGACAATTTGAAAGTGGTTGACAACTTGAAGGATGAATGGAAGGAAAATGAGTTGTCTCATAGGGTTGCTGCAGAATACGATTGTGAAGCTGCGGACTATGAAGGTTTGAGATCCTCTAGAGGGGGAAGTGGAACTGCTGATGCACACTATTGTCACGATTCAAATGATGAAAGAGACCGGGAAAGACGTTTACGTAAAGTTTCGAAATCTTCTGAACACTCTCCTACGACATCTCATATACGTACTCGCTCAGAGGGTAACGAACTAGAATATAGAGAATGTAGAGAACGCGACCGCGAATGCGAAAAGTTAACACGAGATTGGTCCCGTAGTCCCCCCGACTATTCAAGACATTCTAGACATAAGCGTACAGAGCGTTCTAGATCAGATATTGAGGAATCCCACAAATGGCCTCGTACTCCTCCAATATCTGCAGATTCGCCTTTAAGGCCGCATTCACCTGATTATAGTGATGACGAAATGGACGGTCGTTACAAACACATGAACATCCGCAGTTTTAGATGTTCGACTGATTCTCTCAACATAAGACCTTCAAGCGTCGCGGCGGCCGCTGAAACACCAGAGACGCATGTTATAGACGATGACGAGAATCCTGGCACCCCTTTAGAACAATACGAACCCATACTTAGTGATGATGAAATTATAGACGATGAGGCTGACGAAGGTTCAAATGCTCTAAATGAAGATCAAACAGTCAATGATGATTTGGAAGCTAAGTGGCAAATAGTGCCTGCCATCATTACGTTTGATGTTTATGAAAAGCCGTTGCAAAAATTTACCATCGATTTTCAGGAATATTATCAGATGGATGTCGAAAATCTTAAGGCTATTCTCGAAAAATTCGATACACAAACTAATTGTACAAGCCTCGAGGAGTTTTCTGACGTTCTGACTAATCAAGAACAAAGGGAATGTTTTGTTTACCTCTGCGAACAGCTCATCAATCAATTATCGTTCATTAGCAAAAATATCAAAAGGCGCAATTATGTGCTACAACAGCTATGTGAATGTAAAAAACGTCTTAAGAGAATTTTTCACATTTTAAGAGTAGCTTTGAATTTCGACTCGGCTAGTGCACAAACTCAACCAGTTTTTAAAATACGTCACATTAAGGTAGGAGCCAAACTAATGGAACTATTGGCTCCCTGCCAGCAACTGTTTGAGTATTTATTACAGGTAGAAAAGTACGATCCTTTCCAACCGTTATTATCGCTGCTAAACCAAATTTTCATGGCTCTATCAATTAAACTATTGCTTCTTAAGGCTATGTATGCTTTAATGGATACTAAACCAGCTTTGCAACATTTTTTGGCGCCGGAGGTAAAGGGCTATTCCTTGCTTTTGGGTCTTTTGCAACAAACGCAACTAACGCGTTCGAAATACGCATTGCAATCGTTGATTAAAAAATTACATTTGAATGAAGCCTTGCTTAGCATACAAGAAACATGTATGCAATTGTTTGTTTCAAATAATTTTGACTCATCAATTGAGGAGTCTTATCAACTAATGGATTCTTGCATACAACAATTGATTGACGCATTTACAAAAAATTCTTTGTTTTATCAACAACCAAGAAGATTCTTACCAGTATCGAAAAAATTTGAGATTTCTTTAGATAAACCAGCGCAACGAAGCTTCGCAAACACATTGCAATCTTATCTAAAGCAACACTCCTTAGGTGAATCGTTGTTGTTGTTGATATCAAACGCCACTAATTTACCCTCTTATTTGCTGTTAAATATTACGGATTTGTTGATAGCTTTAATGAAAACAGGGGTGGGCCTGGACTATCTAGTAGATGATTGTTTCGAAACAACACAACTGATAGTGTCAACACTCTTGGGTATTGAAAGCTCACCGAAGGAATTTGAGGATAGAGAAAATAATCTAGAAGCGGAAGTTGTTATATTTCCCAAAAGTGGCGAAGTGGCAACCGACATAGCTATTGAGAAAGAAAATCCGATCACAGATTCTACTACTAGTTCAACCGTAATCACTTCACCATCGCTGGTTGATAAACTCGAAACACCTGTTGAACAATCAAAAGAAGAAACAGAGGTTTCTACGTCGTTGGCGAACAATGTAGTGTACCATAAAGAAGAGATACAATTAAATAAAACCGGATCATCACGCTTACAGCAATTGGGCATGGAATTGGCCTACAAAGTACAAACTCGTTACCATCTCGATGCTATTGTTTATTACTCTTCAATAAGCAACGATTACGATTCAATTGCCTTAGCTTGTCACTTACACTCTCTGTATTCGCAGACTTGTAGTGTCATGGGGAGACAGCATACTGTCGAAGTACTAGGCCTTAACAATCATTTGCAAATATTCTTAAATTTGATACAAAAAGAACAACATCTGCAAGCGCAACGTCAATTAGTTTTGCCGGGTGCCAAATACAAAAGCCCAGTACTTAGTTATGCTGTGGATATGGTGGATTGTTGTGTACGGTATTGTGAGAATTTAGAATATTTGATTGAACATGGTAATCATATCTTAGAGCTGGCTAAAAACCATGATACCTTCGAACCTTCCGTATCAGCAGTTCTACAAGAAATGTTTGTTTATCTTAAACCTCTAGAGGCTCGGAACATATTTGCTTATAATGATATTGGCTCTTTAGTCGAAGTGATCAATCGGTCATTAGAATATATCACAACATTTCCAGGTGATTTGATTATGGGTCTAAGAATATTAAGGCTTTTAGCAATTAGTCCTAATACGCAAGTTTATAAATCAGTTGATACCCAGGAGCTAAAGCACCGCTACGTCGCTTTGCAGTTCTATGCTGCAGATGGCTTACAAGTGCTTATACGAGTTTTGGAAAAAATTTATACATACTACGAACAGCCCGGTCTGCATGCTCCTGTTCTTATGACTCTACAAGGATTGCATTGTTGTCAGATTATTTTACCTACCTTACAAATTATGCGTGAGATGTTATCATTTGCTATACAATGTCGTGATGCCGATTTTAAAGATTTAACAGCCATCGACCATTTAATGAAAACATATAACCTGTTGCATTATTTTCCAAAGGGGAGTCAAGCTGCCATTGAGGTGGAGTCTGCTAAACAAGAAATCATACAAACTTTCTTGGCTTATACACAACCCAACGAACAGGATGAGGAGTCGTTACATAAATCATTGTGGACGCAAATGATAAGGGAAGTTTTAAAAAATATCGATAGCCCTGCCAGCTTTATACCAGGTAAGTGATGTTTGTAGAAACCTAAGAACAAAATCAATATTAATCCTTAATTAATATAAGGAAGTGGAACTAAATTGGACAAACCAAAATCACGTTTTCCACTTCGGAATTGCTTTCAGAGCTTGGCCTCAATTGCACTTCTCTGCATTCTCATTAGTTGAAGATCGGCCGACCAATAACTAGCTAAAATTTGAATTTCGGAAATCTTTCCTTCGTATAACTTACAAAGCGATCTCTTCACTATTCAATCGACATTTTGACAATAATACATTTGGTGTACAGCAGACGCATTGAAGTGCTAGCTATGTTACTAGCAATTGCATATTATAGGTATTAGAATAATATTTCTTCTAAATTTGAATTATGTCTTTTTAGTAGAAAACAAAAACAAGAACGGTTAAGTTTGATCTCAGCAGGAAATTGATATTTGTTAGGACTGTTTTTTTTTTTATAATTATTAATTTTTTAGCCAGAGATATAAATTCTAAGGCTAAACTTTTAATGCATTAAAATTTAAGTCTATCGGCTTTGTTGAAAACTCTACCGTACTTGAGATTATAACCCACGACCCCACGACCCCACGACCACTGAGAGAGACCCTTGCCTACTCGGTTAGTAAGGCGGATAACGTTTTTTTCAAAATGTTTAATTTTAGTAAAAACTGTAGGAAAAATTTTTTAATACTTCGCATATATTTCCATAGTGTTAAGTTAGTGTGAACATTTTTTAATATGTTTCCAAAACCTTAAAGCTATAATATTAACATTTAATCTATTTTATTAATATTTGAACCAATTTTTAAGGTCTCTTGGTACTTGCTGAATTATTACCTTTACCTTTGCCCGCGCCTTTGCCGACATCGAATTCGCAGATTAGTTCTTATACCTTGAAAACTCAAGCTCAGCGTTTGATAACTGAACGAAAATTATGGTCAGCACATTTGCATCCGCAAAGTGCACAAATAGCACGCTTAGTCGAAAATATAGCGCCGACTTCTTTTCCGCAGTTGAGTGATTTATTAGCCAGAACGTGTCTGCAACTCTCGGATTTAGCGCCAAACATGACATTATTAATATCAAAGACTTTGAGCGACTTGTTGACTGCGGAGTGGCGCATAACCCAAAATCAACCGACTGTGCAATTAGCCCGACTTTTGCAATTCTACGCACGTCTTAATGCTTATGCTTCTTTGAAAATTTCTACATTGTCGATATTAACAGGGAAATTATGGGAGCTTTTTCAAGACATACTGGCTTTAAAATGTGACAACGAATTTACAATGAAATGTCAAATATCCGTACATCGCATTCTGGAGAGTTTTTTGGATACGGAAATTTCATTTATAGCCACAACTCATTTGTTTTCCAGCATTCAAAAATCGAATCAAAACTTGAATTTGGCTTCAGCACTACCACCTAAGGAACTAATACCCAGAATTGTGGAAGCTATTTTCAACAATTTAATGAGTGCAGAAGTGACTCAAGAAGTGTCAGCTTTGGGTGTTAGAAATTTGGTTATATTAACAGAACATGAGCAAGTTTTCCGATATTATTAAACTATTACTGTTTTTTGTCACTATGTTCTCGTTTCCCTTTTCAGTATCACATTCTACCATTTGGCTTTAATACTTAAACAAAAATCTTCGGAGTTTCAGAGGTGGATGTTAAAAATTATTGAACTTAATGAATCAGGCTCATATAATTCAAACGTTGAATCTTTGGTTCTACTATTACGTTCTCTGACGCAAATTGAAGAATTAAATCAAAGTTATCCTACTTTACCCGTACGCATTTTGAAACTTTCTCCAAACGAGTTGGCGTGTTTAATAGGTTTCAAAGCTGATAATGAGAAAACCAATTTAATGCAACGCATTTTGGCCATATTGCAGCATCATAAAGAAGAGGTTAACGACACTTTGCGCAACGATATACAACAATTAAAAGAATTAATGTGCGGCGTAGATGTGAAGGCCAGCGCACATTCTATGGAATTGGAAGATGTGGATATTATTGGGGAGCCAGTTTTACCCCAAACGGAAAGCATTGTAACACAATACGACGGACGACCAATTTTCTGTACCTACGAACCGATTTCAGATGACGAGCAAATGAGTGCTTCTTACTGGTTACGCACTTTGTGTATAAATGATTTTCCCGCGGAAGACTTCAATATCCAATATGAACGTGTTGTTTGTGATTTATCGGAATTAGCTCAGGAATGCTTAGCTTCAGAAACTAATCTTTCCTCGGAATGCAAAAGAGTTTTGCATCTTTCTGGTTCCCCCCAATCTAATCGTGAGCGTACACCTACTGCCCCATGTTTCCGTACACGGCGAGTAGAAGTGGAGCCTAGCACTGGTAGGCCGGAGAAGAAAATTTTTATTTCTTCTGTAAGAGGAAGAGGATTTGCCAGAACAGCACCCTCTCGTGGAGATCTCTTTCGCTCACGTCCTCCTAATACATCCCGACCTCCTTCTTTGCACGTTGATGACTTTTTGGCTTTGGAAACATGTGGTGCACAACCTACAGGGCCAACTGGTTATAATAAAATACCACCTCTTATCCGTGGAGCTCGTGTAGGACGCAATCGTGGCTCCCGCATAGCCGCTGCAGCGGTTTATAAAGCTAAAATTCTTCGTACTTCTTCGCCTTCTACTTGGAACAAGTCTGGGTCATCGCATTTTTCTGGCGTGGAAGCTCACTACAACACTTCACATTTCATTGGCCGCTCGAGAGGACGTGGCATGCGCGCTCGACCCTATTTACGTTAATTACTAAGGCTTTTTATAGCTAATATAAAGGCAACACGAAATATTCACATTTTTTCACATTTATATTGATTTTCAAGCATTGAAAAAGACTATTGGCTTTATTTATGGATAAAACTAGACACACTTATGAATATATTTAACACATTTTTGCCACTAAGTGGTCTTCTATTACCAATAAAGAGTTGAGATCATCCTGTTATAATGTAATGTATACGCACATCATGTTCCTCTAGCGGCAATTCATGATCATCAACAATTTGTTCGCGGAAGGCCAACGCCATCAATGTAACCTTCTTATGCGGATAAGTAGACTGGTGACGCTTCAAATAGGTGTCAAAATAACCCATTCCGTGACCCATGCGACCACCGCTACGGGTAAAAGCTACGCCAGGTATTAAAAACAGATCAATGCCGTGACCTAAAATAAATGGCAATTACAGATTTCTGAAAAAGTATTTTCTATCCTTTAAAGTCACCATTTGTTAGAGCATTTTCTCGTCCATCTCTTATATCGGGTTGCCTAATTTTCCACTTCGTAAATGGCAGAGAGTTGTATTCATGTAGATTTCTTAAACGTAACATTTCCATGCATTCACCCTCATAAGTTGGCACAAACACGTGCTTCTCCAAACGAAAACATTCACTCAGTAAATAGGTAGTATTGACTTCCATGTGTGTACTCAAGTAAATGCTAATACGTTCGGCTGTACGAAAAGCTTCGCTTTGTAAAACCTTGTAAAGCAAAGTAAAATTATGAGTATATTTTTTTTTCACTTCTTTATATATTCAACTTCTATACAATGTTCAAGACTAGTTTCAACGAGTTCAAACCAAAACTGTTTCAATCTTTGAACGCTACAGTGACAGTGTTTCCAAATTTGTCGAACGCGTTAGCGCTGTTAATAGAATCAATAGTTTCATTTTCTTCAAGAACACCTTGCGAAGCTTCGAACTGACTATTTTTCGAATTGCGCCCTTGATTAAAATATTAATTATTTGAAGACTAAATTTTTTGTATTTTTCAATCGATTTCTTTTACAAAAATGCTGTTTTAAATAGCAATAAAGATTTGTTTTTACTCTATGTAGTTTAGCGTAACCTGAACATAGACATGGTTTCTAAATGAATTCAGCATTTTCATATAAAATATCTGCAGTTATTTTCATTATGTTTAATTACGAGATAGCCTTAAAAAAATTTTATTAAAAGGTAATGCTATACCTTTTAACAAAGATTTATGAGCGTACATACCTTTTCAGTAACGGCTTTTGATTGAAGCTCTTTAATTTCGCTGGGCAAAAACTCTAAAATATCTTTCATGCGCTTCCGCAAGGCAGTTTTTAAGGGATTTGTTAGGTTTTTCGCCATTTTAATTAATTAAATTTATACCAGTGATTGTGAGTAGTGTGTCTACTGTTGTGAAATCTTATGATTGCAAATTATCAATAACAAAGCGTTTATCACCACAGTATTGTTTATTCATAATCGTCGCTATTGAACAAGTCCAATGATCTCCTGAAAATAATCTTTCTCTCGTTTATTATTCGCTACCGCATACTTATTATCAAAATATTGTTTGTGCGAAAATATTTTTCATTTCTCTTGGTACATATATTATATATATTTATATTGATGATCCAACATGAAACCGAGGAAGATTTTTTCCCTTAAATAGTGTTATATGTTGTTTCGAAATCTTTTGTACTTTTGGGTCTTTGAATACTATAAGTTGTTTATTTATTTTTTTTACGATTAGTATATTCTCCAGCGGGCAAAAAATTTTTTTGCGCAACAGATACAAAAATTGCTTCTTTCACAAAAACCATTTATCATTTTAATATGTTACATTCGTTTAGAATGATGTTAAACAACAATCCTTATTAAAATTTCATAGAAACGCAAAGCAACATTCAGCATTACTTCTTCATTTTGCATTAATTTTTTGTCATGTAATTTTGTTATTCTTTAGCTTCAGCGCCTTTAGTTGATTCAGGTTTATCTTTCAAATTTTTCAATTGCTCCTTTTGTTGTTTATAAAAATATTCTTCTTCGCGCGCTGCCTCCATTTTACCAAAGCTGCCGCCCGCCTCTCGAATAACGCCACCGCCCCCTCCACCTTTACCAGCACCACTACCCAATTCTCCAACTTGGGACATTTTCAGATATCTGCGTTGAAAAGAAAACGCAGCTTATGTAACGTTTATACCAACTTTTTTATTGCTATTTAAGGACTCACTGTATATGTATATGCTTAGAATATAAGCAACCTGTTATGCGTTGAAATTGTGACAACATACTAAATTTAAGAACAACGCAATGTTTTATATGTGTTGCTTTTGTATGGTATTCCTCTATTTCACAAATAGTTACAAGAAGCTTTATCTACGACCGACTTTTGCGCATTCAACCTAAAAAATTTTGACAATTGTTCTTCTTCTTATTCTGTGATTCAGGGAATAAAGAAGAGGAGTAATCGTGCAAGCAGGCGACAATCACCAATTAAATCTAAACACGTAAGCAAATTTGCCGATGATTGTCCCCAAACGCGAGTAAGCGAAAATAAGTTTCGTGCTAGCGATAAAAATACATTTCCATATTACAAATTTAAACTGTTTACCGTCTACCTTTAGTTGCGTGGATGATTGCGGCAGAAGAAGATTGTTGAAAATTGCACTGCAACCAGCTTGGAAGCGTACATAACCTGAATGTAAACAGCTTGCGTCTTTCATACATTCATAATTCAAGATTAACCCAAAACCAGAATAATTTCGGTAGCCAAATCCTAAACCAAATAGTAAATGAAATGGCAGAAAATGAGTTGATATATAGATCATATGTACATATCAATAAAGTGTACACTAGTGAGATTTTTTCAAACCTCACTCGACTTACGTGACGAAGATTCGGAGTACTTAACATACCTTAAACGGTAAATTTATTTATTTAGTGGCTTGCCATTTGCTCTTAAAGAATTCCGGCCGCAACTAGTGGTTTAGTGGTCGAATTAATTGGGCATTAAAAAAGAGAATAGATGAATTTAGCAGTTTGTGGTTAATAAAATGGGTATGCGCTTTTTTTTTGATTAGGCTGTGACCTAATTAAATAATTTTATTATTATTATCATTATCATTATAAATTTAGCCCGAGAATAAATTCTAAGACTAAAATCTTAAAGTACCAGCATCTAAGGCGAAAGCCTTATTTTTTTTTATTAAGATTTTATTAAGAACCCTACCGCACTTGAAACTTGAATCTACGACCATTGGGTTACTAGCCGCGTCTCTTGCCTATTCGGCCATTCAGGCAGATATAATTTTATTAGTATTACATCAAACTTTTTGTTCGGTCTTTGAACTACGATGAGTATTTGCAGGCATTTCACGCTTCTGATGTTCTATGGAACCAATTTACTGGCTTGTAGATAGTTAGGTTTACGTATTGCGCATGATAAGTTTTGGTCGCTCACCAATTTAAATAAGTATTCCTAAGCAATTTGATTTTCAAACTCTACAAAGTGGGACGTCAGTTTTCAGGCTATGATTATTTCGGGTTCTTTTTGTTCCTTTTCATTTAAAGCGTTGCCATTTATTAAAAGTAACTCTGTTTTCTCTTTATTCTCAACATATGGTAATTTTTTTTATAAATCATATAAAGGAAAAACTCAGCTAACGGTTTTTAGCGAAAAATCAAACCCATTTCAGAAATGCACGAAGTAGTTTGACAAAGCGAGAAAAGTAAGTTTTACCCAAATTATATTAGAAATAAGTGTAGTATATAATAAATTAAATTGTTGAAGGAAAAGAAGTTTTTACGAAAACAATGTTAATAATTAATGTATTATTTAATAAATTAAATTGTTGAAGAGAAAGAAAGAATTACACGTCATTACATTCAGATAGATTTTTTGGAAAAAAAATTTTTAAAAGGAGACTCATCTGAGATTCGTATAGTTTTTTGGAAATCTCTTTGGTGTTTTCTTAGCTATTTTGTGAACAAATCAAAGTCGGTCAGCGGCATTAGCTTAGTTGAGTAGGAATATACTTTATTTATGGGATGTGTAATATATGGTTTTTTCAAAAATTTTTAATACATTATTAGCACCAATATACAAAAATTTTGCAAGTATTTTGTCGACAAATGAAATACTTTTCATATATTTTTGTGTTTTCATTGGAACTACTTTTCTTTTTTTTATTTAATATAATGAACGTGCGAATAAATAAATGAATGAACAAATGAGTGAAAGTTTGAATGAGTGGGGGAGTGAATAATGAGGAAAGATTGAATATAGGAAGAGATGAATAAATGAATGAGTGAAAAAACTAGTGGGTGAATGATTGAGTACGTGTTTGTTAAGTTATTATAGACGAACTTCAATGTTTGCTTACAGTAAATGAAACTTTCAGTTTCCATTTCTAACTTCTGCACAAATTTTCTTTATAAAGTAAATCTATTGTACACCTACGTTATTTCTTCACATTGCACCAACAACACGTTGAGATAAAAATATCAACAAGTTACTCATCTTATCATCGTCACCTTCATGTTTTTGGTTACCTAACTCATCCTTTTCATCCTCTGGAAGACCTCTTCTGTTTGGTTTATAATATTATGATTTCGTCTGAAAAAAATAAACATATTGTTTGAAATTATAGTAAATAAGAAGAGCTTACTTAATGACATATTGGTTTTTGCTACAAATTCGTCCGAAAAGAAAAAAAAACATTAACATAAATTTTAATAAATTATTAAAACATACCTATTGTATTTTATTATTGTTATTCATTGCGCTGATTCTTCACCAATGTGTGTTTGCTTATACAGAAAACCCTTAGCTGGATTTTTTCTTTCCAAGATATATACACATACAGATTGTGTGCAGAGAAATTGCGGCATACAACAACAAAATGTGCGCCGCCATATTTGTACAATACAGTAAAAAAGAAGTAAAAGTAAAATATTTTTGAAGTTAAAAAAAGCATATCTGCTCTATACCAGCAAAAAAAATAGTACAAGTTCCAAGCTAAAAAAAGGGAGGAGTTTCCGAAATAAGTTAATTTCTCCGTTGTCACAATGAGCTTAAGATAATTCCTGAGATTTTGTTATACGTTTCGCTCCACGATTCGGTGGTCCTTTAGGTTTGGCAAAAGCCGGACGGTGAAGAATTTTTTAGGATGCAATTCATCTTGAAGAAAATCAGTAGTTAGTTCAGTACCGTTATCAATTTCTAGCTGAATAAAATAAAATCAATTATTAGAAGGTGTATAAATAAATTTTCATATCACTTGTCTAAATATTTTCTAATTCATTCTCTCGCCTACCTTTTTAACTATTTCGACGACAAAAGCTTGAAGTTTTTCAAGAAAGGGCGCTTTGCAACTCAAGTACATCATTCGCTCCCTTGCTGAGCACGTGTACCCTGGCATCGAATATATAAAAAAAAATTATTCCAAATAATCACCATCATAAGTGTGCTTGAATAAATATAGATGATATCGGGCATGTTCTTCGGGTATCTGCTTTGGCAAATCACATATGTGATACATACTTAACCCACGATTCCCCGTCGGTGCGAAAAACACATTGTACAGGACGAAAGCATCGCGACAACGTTAAATTTTATTACCAAAAATGGATGGAGGAACAAGCGCAACATTTAATCGATGCCACTACAGCCGCATTTAAAGCTGGTAAAATTACTCAGAATCCGTTTACCAGTGGGGTTCCACCAAAATCTGGAGTAGCAGTACCCCATGGAAAAAAGTTCGTTGGCTGCTTTTTATATAACTGTATTCGTTCTCATTTGTTATGCATGTATTGTGCCGCTTTGAGAATAAGCGTATATTCGAAATTTCTGAGCCAATCGACATGATTGACAACATTTCTGAGTGCAGTCACTCTATATTCTTGGGTTTTGATGAAAATGAGACAGAACAAATCAAAAAACGTACAAACGTACAGACTAACGTACAAATGGACGTACAGACGGACGAACAAATGAATATACAGACGGAGGAACGGACAGATCAGTAATTGGAAAAGTAAAGCCGGAATTTGAAAACTTACTGTAAGATAAAAAAGGATTATTCAGAAATATTTGCTCCAGATTTTAAATTAATATCTGTGATATTAATTTAAATAAAATTAATATCTGTGATATTAATTTAAATAAAATTAATATCTGTGATATTAATTTAAATGCTATAACTCTATTAGTTTTCAAATAGTTAGTTTTAAGGAATAAAAGGGCTGTGCAGTTCTGTATCCATTAATGCTAAAAGCGGAGGAATTGGCGAGGACGAACGCTGAAAGAACCAGTATAGGCACTCACCTGCAAAAGTTTTTATATATTGTAATGATTTTAATAAACTTTTATTTAACTATGATCACTCCACTTACCTAATATAAGGAATATGTTAAAGCCGCTGCATTGTTTCATTGATGGTTGATAAGGGCAGATTGACTTTATTAAGCAGTTTTGGAAAAATGATCAAACCCAGGTTGTACTGATAGGAAGCCTGCGGATGGAATTACAAAATTGGAAATAATTAAATCTTTAAGACAGAAAGGAAGATAAAAGTCTTAAAGGGCTTGGACTATCTGTGGCTACTTGTGTAAACGTGGAGTGAATTTTTACATTTATTAAATTACTGGATAAATTAATCAAATTAAGTAAATTTTATAAATTATCTATAAATAAATTAATATAAAACGTTATAGGGCTACGAAATTTTATCAATTTAAGAAATCTTCATCAATTTTAGAGAATCATGACATCCCGTAAAACTATTATAGAAGTGCAACAGGAACTTGCTTTGACCCTTGGTTTCAACGACCAAATTATTTGGAATTTGTAAGTTACGATAATATGTATTCATGTTATCAAGTGTTATTTATTTCTTTATTGACGCTTACGTAATCTCGAAGCCATTAAGGCCTATTATAATAGATTACAATGTCCAACACAGTATTAAACTTTGTATTTTAAACTAAATATATCTTGCAAGCATGATTGCAGGATCAAATTCATAACTATATGTGATGCTGTATATTTTGAGACAACATCTCAATACCCGGAACGAGAAACCTATTTCCCACACTCCTCAATCGTCTTTAGAGACTTGTTTACAATCAATAATATATAAAAATATTTTAAATTCCAAACGTCCTTCAGGATTCCAACTGTGTTGCGCATCAACTTTCTTAAAGAATCTTCTCTACTTATACTCTAGAAATAGGGAAGAGTCTTATTGTAAATCAGAGTGTTTTTTGTGTCCTTTGGACGAGTGGAGCCTTCCAGAATAATTTACGCTGATTACTGAAGACGCTTACGCTTCTGTCTTGCTCGATAAGTTACGGTTCAATATGAGGATTTTTGCACTTGCTTCTTTGCATAATTTCATTCAATGCCTATTTAAATTGAAGGATTTTTTCATAATAGCAACTAAAGCGTCAATTTCAAAAACCTTTGTAAGCTGGGACACTTTCTAAACAAAAAAATTTCATATATGGCAAAACTTTTCATATCGATTACATGGAGGTTATTATATTTGGCTAAGTAAAAGCAAATCAATCAATTAATACACTTTAGCTTTGAATTCTATTATTTTTCTATTTACATTGCAGCGTTAATAAGCCTACTCTTTTAATTAATTTCAAACTATAAAATTGAGAAGATGAAATGGAATCGTCTATGCAACCCAAGGAAATTGATCATATATGCCGCACATGTGGTTTCGTACGAGCGAAACCTGGCCGCTATTCCTTACATGACTTTATACCTTTGAATACGGGCCCGCCAAAAACTTACGGGGAATTTCTAAGTAATTTATTAAAAAATAATGTACGTTTTCCTTCATTGATTGTGTATGTCATTAATTTTCTTTTAATTTTTCCGTTAGCTTGCTATGGGGAAAATATTATGCCTCAACGATTGTGTATCAAGTGTGCAAATTTATTAAAAAATGTTTACATCTTCATTTTGGAAGCGAGAAAATTACATGAAAAATATTCAAGTCAACAATGGTATTTAGAAAATGTTCTGAAGAATCAAGATTGTTTACAAGAAATACCAATCGATTTCCCAAAAGGATCACAAATAATAGTAGACATGAAGACAGAGCCGCAGCCCTCTACAAATCTGCTAAATTCTGAATACGGAGAAACCGGAGTAAAAGTTGAAGAGTCGAATGCAAAGGTCAAAAAAGGAGAGGAAACTAAAAACACTGATGAACACTCACTAAGCGACGTGATTGTAAAAGTTGAACATAACGGGGAGGCGAAAAGGTATTGGTTGAGAAATTTGTTATTTAGCAAACTCTGATTTTATGAAAATGCATCTACCGGTTGACAGCTCCCGAGTTGTAGGTGATAATATCAAGAAAAATATTGTGAATAATTCTCAACAAAGTGATGATAATCAAGAATGCCACTTAGCAATTGCTGATGGGGAAGATACTAAAGATACTAAAGAAATTAACGGTAACAAGGGATCGATCCAGCGACACTTAGCTGTACGTTGCGAATTGTGTGATAAAATTTATATAAATTATAAGGCTTTTGCTACCCACAAAACATATGAAATATAATATATATAAATGTATAAAAAATAATCTCCCCTTGTACGTCTCCAGAATAGTTTTATACAACTTTAATAGGCGTGCCATTCGATTTTACCCTATTTTGAAAATTTTTCTGTCACAATATTATATACGAGTAGCGAGTGACACTTGGCTGGATACTAATGCGTGGACTCCATTAACTCTTAACTTTTAACTTTTAGTGCTACCGGATCACCATCCCCCTCTTACCGAAACCTATAGCTGTAAGTGCTCTGAAATATCTATGAATCTTTACATAATTTTACGCATTTCAATCCTATACAAATTCAAGTCTTTCATTGTCTTTTGATAACAACGTTTTGCTGGACTCACCCACAAGTTCAGGTAAAACTATAGTGGCGGAAATACCCATACAATAATAACAAAAGAGCTAAGGTTGTTTATATTGCGCCTTTGAAAGCTTTGGTTAAGGAAAGAATTAGCGATTGGATTCTCAACTGATAGATACCACACCAAAAAAATGGGATGGTATCAGCCGGTCTTGCTAGACAAGAGAATATGTACAGGACGTTGTACTAATTGTTATAGACGAAATACATTTTGTAATTGTATCATGTACGAATTTCATTACGTCAACATAGGATGCAATATACGTTGGTTTATCTACTGCTTTTGCCAACGCTCAAGATCTCGGAAATTGGCTGGATATTAAGGAAATGGGGTTATATAATTTTAAACCTTCCGTAAGACCGGTTGCTTTGCAAGTGCATATAAATGGATTTTCCGGTAATTAAACCGATTTTCATAACATTTCTGACTTTTCTTTAATGATTTATTTGCAGGCAAACATTACTGACCACGGATGGCCACTATGAATCGGCCGACATTCCAAACAATACGCTCTTATTCGCCAACGGGACCCACCATAGTTTTTCTTTCATCCCGCCGTCAAACTCGATTAACCGCTTTCGATTTGATTACTTAGAGGCAAATGAGATAACGATAGAAAAAATGAGTTGCTCTAATATATTTCTTCTTTACTCCTTTGCCAGATACTGGATTATTTAAGCTTACGCTTGCGGTATTCTGCCGTTGCCGTCTGTGCTCTCGGTGATGTAAAATACCTTAACAAGCTCAAACGATACATTATCAGTAACCACGAAGAATCAGATAATAATGAATTATATGAATACGTACAATTTGTTAAACGCAGTGTGGAAGCCAAAAGATGTATTATCTCTTTCTTTTTTTTTTATTCATAGAGTTTAGTTGGAATTCCCTTTGTTTTTTTGCAGGCGAATCAAATCTTTTGCGCTTACATGATTTACTAAACGCTGCTGCTGAATTATTGGCTTCTTCGTTGTTTTATCTTGTATAACCTTTGATAAATTTTTAGCTGCCAATCGAACGGATAATAGTTGATATCATATATACATCAGACAAACAGCCGGAGTTTTAACTTTTCCTGAAGCTTTCCTGAGCTTAACTTCGAGAAAGCATTTAATCTATCTGATATAAGGCATACAATTGATTCGATACGCTTAATGCTTAGTCCATTAACGCCCATTTTCTGATTGAAATTGGTTAAAAATATTGTTTTTCTACTCGTTAATACAAAGACAAAAACTTTCATACTTGATAACTGATCCTGCAACACTTGCACACAAATTGAAAGTAGTGATCAGGAGCAAATGCTGTACAGCACCGAAATTTGGTTCTTTTACCTAAATACTTGCAATATGCTGAAAGAAACTTCGGAGAACCTATAAAATGTGCACGTATTATTGATCAGCACCAGATTTCGAATCCATCTTGCCATATTTATCTGTGGTATTTTGGGACTATATACCATAAGAAATCAGTTATGAGACGTATCATGCTCCTTCGTAGTTCCAGTGACAAAAGAATGTGGGTGTTCTGCCCATTTTACGAAGCAGGGGGAAATTGTTCGCGACAAATTTTTGCTCTCGGCATGCTTTTTTTTTTGCCTTGGCAATCTGACACGCTACTACTTGGCAATAGAACTACTTCAGCTAAAAGCATAGCAGCTTTTCCTCCTTTGGTCATTTTCAAAATACGAAATGAACCGACGACCATGTCATCGAAATATTTGAAGATTTCTATGATCATAGTATCCTAATAAAACAGTTGGAAACTTTGTCGAACCTATAATTGATATTGTTTTTCTTTTTTTCTCTTTTCTTAGATGATTGGAAAACGCCGGCATTGCCTCGTGATTTAAATTCGTTTATGGCAGATATGCCACTAAAACCTGAAGTAGAAGCCACTTTAATTGGTGACGTGGCCGTTGTATTTAAAGAATCGCATGAATTAATGGTGGGAGTTAAGAAATCTGATAAAGGATAAAATACGCATGATCTCCAAGTAAAAACAAGAATCCGTGATTGCATTTTAACTGTAATAAAATGTAATTTTTATAAAGTTGAAATACAAAGGTGGCGCGGGATAGCAATACAATCATTCTGCTGCCCCTCAATTCTCGTTAAGGTCATTATTTTGTAATATAAAAATTTTTAGGAAGTTTTTTTTTCTCTGTTTCCTTGAATTAAACTATTCTTATTTTTCTGCTAAACACTTTTCAATGCCCACCTTGTAAAAAAAAGAAAACAAAAAAAATTGGTACTCATGTAAAATTGTTATATAATTATATACTTATTTAAATTATTACTTCTGGAATAAAAATGGTTTGATGTGATTTTTATTTAAAAAAAATTTTTTTTTTCTCATCTGCTTCTTTCATTCCATTAAATATTGTTTTTTTTTTGTTCCTTTGTTTATTTATTTAAATAAAAATGTTCAACAAAATGAAGAAAAAAAAGTTTAAAAAAACTCTTTAAGTAAAGAACATTTTTTTTTTATAAAGAGCCAAGAAAAAATGCGTTTTAAATGTTTTTTTCTAGAAAAAAATTTTAATCAAACTTGTGTTTCTTATCTCGACCGACGTTGATTCTCTTTATAAGCTGTAACATCGTGTAGTCATTTTTTGTAAAAATGCGTTAAGAAGGTTTTCTTTTTTTCATTTACTTAATTAAAAGTTTTGTTCTTGGATCGCTTTAATGTAATGATGTCTCTAAATGGGCTCTTCAATGATGCGGCGGCCTTGAAAAACGTTTACCACAAATTCCGCAGCTGGAATATAAAAGTGCACATAGATACGCATACAAAGTAAAGAAAGAAAAAAACGTACATCGGTAGCTGCTTAAACAACTCACTTAATTGGTTTTCATCAGTAGTGGGTTAATTGGTGAGCTTTTAGGACGCTCGAATATGTAAAACTTTTGCTGCATATTTCGTATTTAAAAGGTCGTTCATTACGATGTATTCTATTAGAAATAAATGATTAACTATGAAATAAATGTTTTTGTAAATGCTTAAGTTTACCTCTCATGTTTCTTCATGGTAGAACGATCGCTGAAAGTCCTGACAATATTGTCACCCGAAAGGACGTGCGGAAGTATGCTTACGAAATGTCGTTTTAGTTCGAAATTTAAAAAGAATGCCTGACCACATATACTATAAAAAGAAAACGAAAATTTCCCGATATGCCTGAATACAGTCATTGTTCGTCATTTTTATTCTTACTCGCATTCAAATGGCTTATGTACTACATATGCTAACTTGCATGAATTATGATGAAAATATATTCTACAAACTGCTAACTTGCATGAATTATGATCAGAATATATTCTACAAAATGCTAACTTGCCATGTAGGATAAGAATTCCAACAGCTTCTATGTTTGATTTAACAGAATGAGGGAAATCACACCGAGCCTACCAAAAGCTCGCTCCCGTTATGATCACATTCAATAGCAAGCATGTAAAAGCTGACGTCAACGGAACCTAATTTCAAGCGTAAGGGAAATGCTATCGTTCTGTTAACGGACGCAGGTAACTACTGCAATAGAATCTAATACATGTACAAGTACAATATGCCAAATGGTTGCATATTTGGGTTTTGAAAATTTTCTGCTAAGAAGAAAAATCAATTTAAATGAACTGTGAGGGTTTTTTTGCCCAATCCTGGTGCTGGGGTAGCTCAGCGGCTCCAGATTTTGTTTCATAACAAATTTATTTGGGAAGATTTTACACCCACCCCTCAACGATAGGAGTACATTCAATTTGTCACGTTTGAAACCTCAGAGACGCTATAGAGTAGGAGCGTGGTTATTGTCTCCTAGCCATTTTAACTATTTCATTAACGGAAAATATCGCCAGTCCTCCTCCAATCCATAGTGAACCTTTACGTAAAGTTTCGAAATATTCTGAACACTCTCCTACGACATGTCATATACGATTCAGATAATGATATTTGCGAGAACGGTATCAACGATACGTAAGTATTCCTTTATTTTCAGGAATGCCATAAGTATTATATCCTCTTTGTAGATATATTTACCAGCCAATAAATCCATGCCACATTCGATTTAAAAGGAACATATCCGTCACATTTGTGTCTCTGTCGTTTCTGTTGATATTTATGGCCTCATTTTCTTTGTAAGGTAAGAAATTATTCATTGACAAATTGCCTTGAATTTCTTTATCTTGCATATTAATTTCGCCTAACCGTATGTAACAGCACAACGCAAAAATTCTATTATTTTAACCATGTTTAAGAATAGGACAAAATCGAATTGCAACTTATTGACCTATTGTGGACACAATTAAACCGAATTCTGCGGATGGAAATCTTGAGAACTTTTTCCAGCTTAATTCAGAAAGTACAAGCAAAATAATTAACGAATCCTTAAAAAAGCGAACAAAAACACTAAAATGGGACGCGGCCCACCACTAACTATCCTACGCCATCCTACAACGACTTCTGAAAATAAACGTTCACATGGGAAGTGATTGAAAAAGTGGTCGGATCCGACCCATTTCAATAAGGTTCATTCTTAATCAAAAACATGTCAGTGTACTAAGTTTCATCAAATAATTTGCGACTTGTAGGTTGATTTTTTGTATTGATCGGTATAATTAAAGATGCGTCTGTTCCTCGTCCTTTTGGGTGTTGCGTACATCCGCATAAACTTAGAATACGCTTATAACCCAAGTGATATAGGATATAAGAAGCATTAGTAAAAACTCTATTGATAAGACACTAGGTAGTCCAGAAATTTCTGGCGGTTTTTCACTATGAAATAAAAGAACTTTTTTGTATAAGGAATAAACTTTTTATGTATATATATATATATTTTTTTTTTTTGCATTTTCTTCAATAAAAAGTTGCCATTATCCCCTCCTCATAAAATTTCTGATTTTTTGCAGCAAAAAAGATTTTCCTTATACCAATTTACACTGTCGTCTGATATGAAAACTAAAAACTATCGCAGAGAACGAAAGGGATGGTAAACTGATGGTGCAAACATGGTCAGGACCACACGGTGGATTTGATAATACATTTCAGCTATGTTCCGATAATTTTTGGCGAATGAGGAAAGAAATGTGAAGTCGTTCATTGCTATGATGAAAAGCAATATTTTTCCGTGTCTACTGCTAGGCGTCATTTAATTTGATTAGTTGTCCACAGCATACGCCAGAATTAATTGTTCTGTTATGCGGTAGAAGCTCATAATAGACAACTGCTAACACCACTACATTAATAGCAAAGTTTTCTGTGGATAACCGGTTTTGGTGTTGTGTAAGACGGCCATGTTCTATTGCTTTGCTCATTTCTGTGCAGGACCCATTTTTCATCACCAGTTACAAATGAAATTAGAAATGGATCGTTTTAGTTTCATTGTAACCACACCTCTAGGTCGTTCCCAACAACGTCCAACACATGAACTTTTCTTGTATCTGCATTATTTTCAACTTCTTCTTGTGCGGCATTACCTCGCCGCTTACTTGGCTTCTTTTTGACAGCTTTGTCCGCTCCCTGAGCTTCTATGGCAGTTTTCTTCCGCTTTACTCTAGTGATATCCGTCGCGACAACTTCTATGCCGGTTTTCGTTGAATTACTATTGTTTGTATCACTAAATGTAGATACTGGTTTAGCAGGCTTTTTCTTTGACGAAGGCTTGGAAGAATCTTCATCAATCAATAAAGTGCTAGTTTGTGAAGCAAGTTCTTTGAACGCCTCTAACTTATCCGCAACCTTATCATTAACTCATTTTTTTTTATGCTTTATTTTTAGGATTTCTTTTTCTTTTATAATATCTTTCCTTACTTTCTTTTTTCTTATTTTTTCTTTATTTACATTATCTTCAATAACCTCCTCACTTGGCATCGTATTAAACGTATTCGTTTCATAAGCTATTGCTTTTGACGCAACGGGCGAAGAAGTTTTTCTATCCTCGTGGTTGCTAACTTTATTTTCCTCCGTAAACGTTTTGCCAAAAATATTTTCCGAATCTTTCTCGCTATATTGAGAGAGGCCTTTAGTAAATTTTTTATAATGAACTCGGGCCTTACTTTTTCATGAGCGTTCCTCCAATGACGTGCCACTAGTTTTTTCTTTAAGTTTCTTAGAGGTATCTGTTGCAGTTTCTATGCTTTCTCTGTTGCTTCGAAAGGAATTAATTCTAGGTATATCACTTTTTTCACAATTCGCATTCTCAGCATTCAAAGATTTGAATAAACCGTCAAAGCAATCTTCATGCTGCGCCCATTGATCATGCCCTTTGACCAACCCATCTTCTCTAGCATTCTACTTCCGAAACGATTTGGATCTGAAAAATTGTAAATTAAAAACTTTTTTTTTCGGTATGTTGAATGGAGATGGAGTAAGCCAATAGATTTGTGGCTTATTTTTTTTTTTTTGGTATGTTGAACAGAGATGGACTATTTTTTTTTCTTTTTTGGTATGTTGAACTGAGATGGACTAAGCCAATAGATTTGTGGCTTATATGTCCAAATAATAAATTGTTGTAATTTTTGGTCACAATTATGTACAAAACGTAACAAAAAAAAGAGCTGCCGTAATAACTGGAGCCAGCATGTTAAGTGTAATTGTGTGTGTGTGTGTAATTGTGCTTGTTGAGTTCTTGAAGGTCAAACAGTGCTGCAAACTTTGGCTGAAAACGAAAAGGAATGCTATGGTAATAGAAGATGATTGAATGCGAAAACAAAAGAAAAAAAAAAGGGAAAGAAGAGGAAAAAAAACCAGTTAGTTTCCCAAGATGACTTACATTTTTTGCTGCAAAGAGATCGAGGAGACAGCCATATAACTTGAAGAAGCTAAAGGAATCTCTAATGCCATCAAACCTGCGACATCTGAAGATTAGATGGTCAGCAGACTCAACAACATTGCAAACCTCCCAAACTTCACATGGTATAGCACGAATCACTTTTAAATAAACTTGTCATAAGTGTGACCACTCATGAGTCCTTAAAGAATTTTGATTTCCCAGGAATTAAAAGAAGATAGACAAAAGGGTTTGAATCGCAAAACAATTTTCATCTTTCAGAAAAACTTCACTTAAGATGCAGAAATCAACCTTGTTTGAGTTTAAGAAAATCCAAAAACGATAGGTTACGTCGGACACTTTGAATATTATATTGTAAAAAGGATATCATGTTGAAACTTGAGAAAGAACCCCAGCGGATTTCCTCGTAGTACTGGGTGCTTGAACGGGGCAAGAAATGGCACAGACAGACATTTTTTCTTCAAATTCTTTAATAAGATTATGAGTGATCATCGGACGGATACTTTCTTGAATCGCGAGAATTAATCTTTCAAGTTCTGAGGACCACAAATAGTTGTTGCAACTATCGGACGCCGAAGACTTGTTCCAGACGGCTTGGCGGGTGAATTGAAAGAAGGCTTGGTGGGTAAACTGAGAGGAGATTTGGAAGGAACCGATTTACTTTTGACGACAGCATTATATTTATTTTTGGTTAAAATTGTGTTGGCGTTTTGATTATCATCCTTGGTCGAAATTGCAGACGTGTTCCCCAATGGAAGGAAATTGTCGTTAAAGATGATGTCATCGAGACATTTGAAATAATTTGCGGAACAGTTCCCTTTTATCTCTTTATACGAGAGATTTTTAATTGCCATGATCCTGTTAATATTTGATTCAAGTTCCCTGTTAGGGCAACACTTATTGAGAGTGTTGGGCTCACCTGAACCACAGGACAAGCACTTCATCGTCTCACAGTTCACACACTACGGAGACTTCCCACAGTTAAGGCACCTGCTCTCTTTAGCTTTGCAGAATTTTGACACGTGACCGTATCTACCCACTTTAAAGCAGTACGAAGTACTCAACCGGCAAATAACAATAATTCAATTTTATTGACTTAGGGAGGGCTCTCCTTTTGAAGCCAACTTTGATGCTGGAATCCACTCGTCTTTGTTGTTGGGATTTCTTTTTTGGAAACGGACAGCGGACTTAATCGGAATATCGGATACGGCGTTTTTAATTATATCATCGACTCTGTATGTGCATGGGATGTTTCGAATGACTCCAAATCTCTCAGTGAAAGACCTCGGTATGTACGCCTTTAAATTCTTTTTAGTAAATTCAATATTAGTAACAAAATTGTTGGCATTGGCAGCAGAGCTGGAAAGCTGCCTCTGCTGACGACTTTTAATTCTTGTAAGCCGTACATGTTACTTGAAGGATCAAGTAATCATAGAAATAACGATTGGAGTTAATATTGACGCGATTGCCTTCTGCGTCTGCGCACGTTTCAACAAAAACGACGAAATTGCACTTCGAAAGGCAATCGTACAAATTGATCTCGAGATTTGGGGCGGCTGTGGCACCCAAATCAGAGGGCTTGACCACATCCTGTTTACTAATCGCTATTAAAACGTTTGCGTTAGCTTCTCCGTTAGCAGATAAAAGAATTTTATTCTCACCCATCCTCGATCCCTTAGTGTGCCCAGTGGCGTTCATGTAAAAATTTTCAAAACAGTCTCTATCAGTAGTTATAAGATCAGACCCAGTCTCCATAGGGAGATGGCTGATGTTGTTTTGGTTGTTGTCACGGGGAACACCAAAGAAAAAAAAAATCACAATGAAAAAACGAAAAATTTATTATTATTATAATTTTAGACTAATGAAATGAATTCTTAGACTAAAAAAAGACATTGAGCACTAGCAACACAGGCTATCGGCTCTAATTAAAAAAAAAATAAAAAATAAAATGTACATTAGATAATGAGCTTAGTAGTATTAATGCTTTATAGCAAGAGTTTGTCCACAACAGCAGATTGGGGAAGAATACTTCTTCAGGATCCATTGGTGAGTTGCAATTGTATGACCAAGGCGAATTCTCGAGAATGTTTGGTTCTTGGTTTTCTCAACGTTTGTTGGATATAAAGGTCGAGTTAATTGAGGGTTAATAAAAGAGTAGTGTTGATGATGGTATTGTAAATTTCCTTCTGCAATTTTCTCTTTAACTTTTCTTCCAATGTATCTTTGAAGATCCAACTTTTCCATGACATCATCCATAATTAGAGGAGCAGAAGCAGCATACTTTGCCGCTCGATCAGCCTGCTCATTTCCCAGTAAACCGATGTGACTTGGTACCCATAACATTTTAATTTTTCCGTCGGGTGTAGTAATTATATTCCTTAATTTGTTGATGGTGCTCCATCTCGAAGTCGAAGGGCTCCGAGTAGCTTGTAATACAGACAAACTGTCGGTCGTAATGACGGTTTTGAGTTTGTTTTTATGGGCAAGGTTGGCAGCGTGAAAGATAGCTGTGGCTTCGGTTGTGAAAGTTGAAGAACTTTCGTGAAATATGTGATTGAGAAGAAGCTGTCCTGAAGCATCTACCACCGCACAAGCAGGAGACAGACCAGGAGATTTTGAGCCGTCGGTGTACAAAAGATTCCAACCAGTACTCTCCAATACTTGGGTTTTTTCAGCTATTAGATTCCTGAAGACGTAATTTGGAGTATCTTCTTTCTTGTGCATAGACAGTGAGATGTCAAAAGAGCAGTCTTTTAAAATCCAGGGAGGTTTAACACCAAAAGAGCGGGATATTTTTAAGGGAATGTTCGATTCCTTTTATGCACAAAGAATGGTCAATTGCAGATGGTGACTTTGGAATTTTCTTCGCAATAATAATCTTTCTTACGTCATCACCGAGAATGGATTTGTTTGAATTAAGAAGCTTAGGGACTATTTTAGCTTTTAACTCATACAGTCTATTTTCTAAAGTTGGGACACCAGTTTCAATTATAATATTATTTATGGGCGTCGTCCGAAAAGCATAACAACTTGCTCTGACGGATTGGTGATAGACCGGTTTAAGAATGTTGATATTACATTTGGAGCTATTGCCATAAATTATCAAAGCATAGTCAATTTTGCTTAACACAAGCATTTTGGTAAGATAAGCAATAGTGTTAATATGCGCATGGCTTCTCCAAGCAACGTACTGTAAGAAATTTACCCTTGTTAAAAGGGAGTTTTTTAACCGAAGACAGTGTGCTTTCCAACGATAATTGTTGGAAAACGTGAGCCCGAGAACATGGAGCGTGTGCATATTTAGTACCGGTAAGTCATTAATATGCATCAGTAGGTTTCCTGCATCGCACATTTGTTTCGACAAATTGTGATTTCGTTCAGAAATTGCTTTGCTTGTGAAATAATCAATATGTAACAGAGCGTCGATCCACCCTCTACCCCGCTTGAAACCAACTTTTTGCTTTGCTATCAGGTTCTTGGACTCAAGAAACCAAGATAATCTAGATGCCATAATCTTCTCTAATACCTTAGAGAGGCAAGATAAAAGAGAAATTGGGCGATAATCTGATGCGATGCAGACATTTTTGGACTTTGGAATTGGAACAACTGTTGCCAGATTCCACATGTAGGGTATATGGCCAGTCATAAATACCGTATTATATAGGTCCAGTAATTTCTTTTTACTAGACTTAGACATAGCACTGATCATTTGGTATGAGACGCGATCTAGACCAGGTGTTTTCCCCTTCAAATTGCAGAGACAACTTCCAAGTACTGAGGTAGATACGCAATTTTCCAGGAACATGGCACATCTATCGATATTATTTGAAAGAGATGTCGGAGTTCTTTTATTTTCGATGAAAGCACTGGAGAAGTTGCTGTCAGAGGAGTATTCGCACCACACTTTTCCAAAGTAATTAGAATCTCATCTGCATCAGTTAAAGTTCTATTGGGAGTGCAGATGGCAGAAATTTCGTTCAGGTTTGAAGTCCCATTAAGTCTGTTGATTTTGTTCCAGACAACTTTCATTGATGTATTTCTGTGAATTCGTCTCGAGAAAAGTTCGAAACTAAGTGCCTTTGATTTCCGTAATTCCTTCCTGAATAGAGCATTGGCCTTTTTGTATAATAACAAGTGATTCTGATGGTATTCCAGCTGTTGAAATCGCCGCATATAATTAAAGTACAGAGAATAAATTGTAGAGTTCTTGCTGAGAAAACGATTGCGAAGGTGGAATATAGAGCGAAAGCACTGTAAATTTTATATTTAACATTATTTGTATCGCTACGGCTTGTATATTTGAGCTTAAATTTATGCGTTTGTGAGGTATACTTGATTTTATAAAAACACCTACTCCTTGTTTGGAATATGAATTTTGATCAGCATTTGTGAAGTATCCAGTATATGATTTGGGTGGAATAGGATTAAAAGAGTTTCTACAATGGGTTTCTTGAAGCGATAAAAAGGTTGGATTAAAATC
This sequence comes from Glossina fuscipes, assembly GCF_014805625.2. NCBI lineage: Eukaryota > Metazoa > Arthropoda > Insecta > Diptera > Glossinidae > Glossina > Glossina fuscipes. The sequence continues at coordinate 916,861 of NW_023998460.1, read as the reverse complement.
ACTTATGAGTGCACGGAGTTCATCAAAATTATTAATAAGTCCCTTAATGTTCCATTGTAAAATTTTAAAAACTTTATTTAATTGTAATGACATGTAAGCAGAGTGGAGGGAGGGTTAAGTTGACATGTCAGCGTCTCCGTCGAGAAGGTCGCTATAGGAATTTTTCGTGAACGATTTATTCTTACCAGCAGAATAATCTGTACTTAGGTGATTTGGTACATGTGAAGCGCAACGAGTTGGCGCACGTGAATAATTTGAAACTGAAGGTTGATTAATGGATGAAAGAATGGATTCATTAACACTTGTGATTTGTTGAGTAAAGTTGAGAGCTGGAGATTCTGGAGAATTTGGTATATTAGATTTTAGCATATGTGTTGTTGTTTTAATTTTTTCAATATTTGCAATTGCTTTGGTTTTTTCAATATTATCTTTGGCGGGTGATGTAACTGGTTTCGCAATATAATTTTTGGTTAGTGGTGGAACAGGTTTTTCATTGCAAGCAGTTGGAGTTAAAGTCTTACTATGCTCGATTTGCGAGGCAACAGCAGCGTAGGTATTACTTTTGCCAATTCCATGGGCTACAGATGTATTTCTTTCCCGGTGTGTGCGTCGGGGTTCGCCCATGCTACAGTAATTTTCTGTTTTGATTTTTAGTATTTCACGCATCTTTAAAAATATTTGGCATTGTTTGTCTAACGCTGAGTGTTGATCATTGCAATTTATGCAGAAACTACGGGTACAGCGTTCAGTATGTGGAGGATGACCACAGTTAGCACAAGATGCAGCATTAGTGCATCTTTTTGCCGTATGACCCAGGCGTTGGCAATTTTTACACCTCATAGGATTTGGGATGTATAGTTCTACTTTACATTTATACCACGCCACATCAACTGTTCGCGTTAATCGATAGCGATCAAAAGTTAAAATAATCCTTCCTGTAGGAGAGCGAGTTTTTTCGCCATCATTCAGTTTGGTGAATTTATATACTTCAGTCACTCCTTGATTGCGAATTTCGCGGACAATTTCATCTTCCGGCACATGCTTTAAGCAAGGGGCATAAATTACGCCTCGAACCGAGTTAAGTTTCTCATGTAGTTTAACTGAAATAGCACATAGATTAGCTAAAGATTTGGCCTTTATGAGTTTTTCGGTTGCGCGCGGGTTCCCAGCGAGGACCAGTAAATTCCCATCGCGTAAAATCGAGATGGAGTCGATGTATGTTGTAATGCTATCTAGAGCTTTTTTTATAGCGAAAGGGCTAATTTGGGAAATTGTTATTCTAGCATCGGTTGAAGAAATAACAATATATTTTTTATCAATAGGAGTTATATCACTGATTAGCAACACCGCAAAATCGAAATTTGTACTTTTTTTTCTTTGGGGGGATGTGTCACCTAATAAATAAAATCTATTCGAGTTTTTATCTGGCGGCCCCGGGGCCATTATGCCTTTTTGTTGTCTATTGTTTATTATTTGTGAAATAACCACTCACTTGAAAAGGTTTGGGAAACTACTGAATAAAATGTCAGATGTTTTGCATTTTTTTCTTTTTTAATGTATTTAAAGGAAAACACGTACGGTATCCGCGATGAACAGTTGTCGCAATAAACACACAAAAAGTTCAATAAATTGTAATAAGTTTGAAAACTTTTAAAAACGTATAACGCAATAAAGAAATTAAATAGAAGAATAAATTGCAAAAATTTTTTCACAAAGAGAAAAATATGACCACAGCGCTTGAACAGTGTTGCAGTTCTTCAACGAAAAATTTAATATATGCATTGCTTTTTAATTTTTCTCTCACGAGAGATTCCTCCTCCTTCCCTCCTTTTCTGCCTTTAAAATTGTTTTCTTCGGTTATGTTATTACTTTATTAAACCTCTTTTCCTTTTTTCAAATATTTAAATTCTCTTCTTTTTTTTCACTAACACCGGTAAAACACAAAAATTATCCAGCTCCCGTTTGCAGAGATGACGTGTTCCATCAAGTGTGAATGAAATGCAGACTGAACTAAAACTTTCGCCCTCAATAAAAACAGATTAAAAAAAAAGTGTAAGATCGACATAATCTTCTGTAAAACTAAATTAGTAAATAACGTGCCGGCTCGTATTGTTATGTTTTATTTTATTTGATTTCACTTACTCTTCATTCTTATCTTACTCTGTCTTAGAAACGATTTATTTACCAATAAAAAGGTGTTAGCTCACCAACGTGGTTTATTTTCAATATGTAAACAACCATTTGGTTGCGTGTAGGTTTATTTTCAATATGTAAACAACTATTTGGTTGCGTTTCGGTTCATTTTCAATTTATAAACAAACCATTTGGTTGCGCAATACCAAAATTAGCTGTTTTCCCAAGAAAAAATATTAAATTATTTAGGAAAAGATGTAAAAAATTTTTTAATTGAATAAACGCGATTATTAAAATCAAGTAAAAAAGCTGTAATTTGAAGAACGTTTTCGGATTAAAATTATAAAATTGCATTTGTGGTTGAAAGGCGGAAAAATTGAAACGATGTTAATAGAAAAAAAAAGTAGTGAAAATTGCCCAAAACCTCGAAAAGAAAAATGTTTCGCAGTCGGAGTTGGTTTGGTGGCGCTTGGAATAAACCAAAGATGAAGTCAGCAACTTCAAACTTAGTAGAAACGTTGAACGCATCTGCACGTAAGTTGGTATAGAAAATGGGCCCAATTGGTCAGAGTAGACGTTCGCAGTAAAGCGTAAATCGAACGCAACTCCGTTTCTCTAAGGAAAAAAGTTGTGAATCATTATGGGCTCATTATTCACGAACTATGAAAGATAGAATGCTGAAATTTGAAAATGTAGCAAATATAAATTTTTTTATTTATTTATTTATTATGGACATTTTTCAATTTTTTCTATTATTGTTCTTCTTAATTGTTTAATTAATTCAAATTATAGTATTTTTCCCCCACCATCTCTTCGTTGCATACCTGTTGCATAAAAAATGAACCAACAAGAACTCCAACGGTATCTTAGAATTTCTAAGAAGCATTTCAAAACTCTCTAAGAATTCCTAAAAATCAAAGGTAAAGTCTCTCAGAATTTGTAAAAATTAAACATAGAGTCTCCAAAAATGAACAAAACCCGCTCAGAATGTGTATGAGAAAAAACACATGTTTTTTAATAGAACTAAACAACAACAACAGGTGAGATAAATTTCTTCCCGAGAAATTTTTAGCAAATAAAACGGAAATTTGGAAATGTTATAAAAATCAATTTCTTTATTTACCATTGTGACCAGACTATACATACACTTTTTCACTCACCCCTCGAAGAACTAACTTTCTCTAACTTTCTCTAATACTGACTAATTCTCTGACTAAACTTGACGAAATACACAACCTCTCTCAAAATTCGCCAAATTTAATTACTCTCTTAAGTCGTCAAATTTTATTTTAACGAGTTGGTGAAGAAGTTGTCACGGTACTAGCCCCTTTGTTGCCGGTAGAGCGTATTTATTGAAAGGGGTTTGGCTCTCTGAGGCTCATGACAAAGAATACAAAAGAGGAATAGTCTCGTCGGTAGTCTATCGTACATCTGTCCACGGTGAGTCCGTCTGTAACCGTCTGAAGTCCTCCCTACGGTGCCATCATGCACACACCCCCTTCACCTCAGCCACAGCGGTGGCAGTTCGCACTCAGCCACACATCGGGGACAACAAAAAAAAAAGGAACTAAAGGAGCTAGATGATCTACAATACCTGGTGCAACTGGTGTCGGTGTAGTGTCTGCGGCGGTAGCGGTTTACATCAGTGGTTCCTCCTCCTTACTTCGTTATGTTGCTTCTTAGCGTAATTCAAGGCGTTTGCCCGATGAATTTTTATTGCGAATTTTGTTGACGATCAATAGTAAATGTCACATTTACTGCTGCTGTTGGTGCTATCGTTGTGTTCTAATTACTTAGTTTTTACTGAAACTTCTGTTTTTTCTCCTTTTTTTTTTTTTTTTTCTTTATTTCATTTTTCAGTTTTTATATCATCATTCTTGGTGCATTCGCAGTGCACAAAAACAGGTGTTTGTTATTCACTATCTTAAATGCCATTTTCTTTCTTTTTTTTTTGACAAATTGTTGCATTGGTCTCTATTTTTTTTTCTTTTGATATATTCTATTTTTTTTGTCTTCGCAATTACTTTTCGTTGCACAAAGTTTGAGGAATTTCGATTTTTACTACAAAATGCACCATAGCCTAATTTCTTAAATTATCCTTTTTTTCTCTTTTTTTCTACGAGTTAATTTGCTTTTATATATGACCTACGAAAAGCAAAATTTTTGTTACAGATAATTGAATTGATCTCAATTCTTATCAAAAGCAAGCGTTTGTTAATTTCTTACAATTTTCTTATGTTTTTTTTAAAGTTCGTTTCTTATACACCTAGTTTCTAAATGTTAAATTTAGTTAACACAGTAAAAATTATTAATGCTTTGTTGTTTTGACACTCCCTTAAATTGGAAGAATGCTTTGATTTGCTTTTTGGTAATTTTTCGCTTTATCAAACAGACTTGAAAAATGCTTTGATTTGTTTCTTTTTTTTTTCTATGTATTTTGTTTTGCCTTTTTTTTTCTTCCTTTTGCTGAGTTATATTATTGAAACCATATATTATAATTATGTATTCAATTTTCCCATCGCGGATCCCATCTTTTCACGCGAACTTCTCAACGATCACCCCTCTATCTTTTTTTTTATTTCAATATTTTGTTTGCTATTTTGATTCACTGCTGTGTCTTACAAAACATTTAAATTTTCTTATTTATTAAATAAAGTTGAAGTTAATAATTTCAGAAATTATTATTCTTCTTCAGCTCGCGGACACGTCCGCACCTCAGCAGAGGCCAAGTCGTTCTCCCCTCTATTTTAGAAATAAAACACAGACAGACTTCTCATTCCTGCTCAATTCTTCTTTTCTTCTTTCTGTTGCTCTCTATACCGGCTTGCCGCTACTCTCACAAAAGCAAGCAAAGATCCCGCAAAATCATACGATTTTGCCTGTTCTTGCAAAAGCAAAAAGAAAAAAGGAATACCGCAAAATCACATGATTTTGCCTGTTCTTGTAAGAGCAAAAAAGGGAATACCGCAAAATCCTACGATTTTGCCTGTTTTAATGAAAAAAGGAAAAAAAGAAAAGAACAAAACAATCATATCCCGCAAGATCATGCGATTTATAAACGGTACCACAAAATCACACGACTTTGCCTAACGGCATGCCGTTATTGCGATACTTGCGGTTGACACAGATCGACAGACGCCCTCCCAAGGTTTGTTCGCGGCCGTTAACAAGGTTCATCCTTTTTTTTTTTTGATTTAACGAAATGGATATTCCCCTCCCCCCTCAGTTGTACACTTTGTTAAAATAGCCAAAATTCTGGATCGAAACTATATAAAATGTCATTAAACAGTCTTAAACAGTCTTAAACAGTTGTAAATGTGTACCCCTTATGAAAAAAGCAACTTATTTGGAAATACCTAACGCAAGAATAAACTCCTAAGTAACCAATAGAAGCAAATTTTCTTTACATTTTTAAACTGAACTCTTTACATTTTTAAACTGAGACCAAAAAAGCGCCAAAAAATCAGAACGAAAAGTTTAAAATGGTGTTCACTAGCGATGTCGATTTAAAGACTATGTCAACGCATTATGCCTGTAATGTTTACGATATAATTAACAGCAAAATATTTCCTATGGCCAGTATGAATAGTTATAGATGGGCGCTTTCTTGAATCTCATTAGAAGGCGTGTTATATTCAGGAGGATATGCCAATGGCCCTTTAACAAGCGCAGAAATCTATTCTTCGTCGAGCAAGAACTGGAGCAGTATTGCATCTATGAACAATGCTCGCTACAACTTCGGCATGTGTGCTTACAATGATGTTATTTACGTCATCGGTGGTTATCAGAATTCCAGTGTCGAAAATTACACGCCTGAAACCGGCAAGTGGTACACTTGTGCAAACACCCCCGAAAATTACATTTTTTGCAATCGCGCAGCTTCGATTGGGAATAGCATATACAGTTTGGGTCGTGGAAGCGATGGGACCACTGCTTGTATCCGTTTTCACCCAGAGGAACGGTCTGAATTAGACGCTTATGGTCGATCATTGTTTTGTGTTACGGAAGACGGCACAAGCCTTGACGTGCGCAACAACAAATGGCAATCGATACCAGGGCTTTCCAGGACTCCTTCCAAAAAATTTATGTAAAAGAAAAATAACTTGGACCTCCGGATGTTGTTTTTATTATTTACTTATTCCTAAGAATTTACAATTGGTAAGCGATTTTAAGGGGAATGGGAGGAAAAAACCAGCGTGGTGACCCGACTCTTGCTTTGGTTCGTCTCGAAAGATTATTAATATTTTGTTTCCGCTTTACCCGTATCGCGAGATACTTTGAAAAAAGGAATACACCGCGGGTGTTGTAGCAGCCAACCTTGGCCTACAGGTCCACTTGTCCGTCCCTAATCGTTTCACGTCGCAAGAGAGAGTGTCCTTCTGTCATTCAGGGATGACGGCTAAGCCACACCGATCACACCCTCTCCGTGGAGTTAACTGTCCTATGAATTATTCAGGGATGAAAGCTAAGCAAAAGCGAGAAATTGATAAAAAAATCAATGAAAAATTTGTATAATATATTAAATGAATGCAGCTTAAATGTAATTTGAAAGAAAGAAATAAGCAATTCATAAAATATATGGTTGTCAATGGTCCAAACTGCCAAACTGGTTGTAAACTTTGCAAAATGTCGAAGTAAAATAAATAAATAAATTGATATTTGCTAAAATTTCAAATTTTCGTTTTGTTGGGTTGTTGTACACAATTAAGAAATTTTCTTTAATCAGAGAATCTGACACATACTCCTTCATTTTTGGTAATCTTCAGACACACACTTCTTGATTTTTGGTTTTTGCAGCCAGACACTTCTTGATTTTGTTTAGATTCAAAGAACAAATTTGTTGCTAATGAGTATTAACATCCCAGTATTAATATCGTATTAAAAACAACTCTGTGCTGAACGCATGCGATCGATTCAAATTAGTTAAAAACAACTCTATGCTGAATTTATGCAAGAGTAAAATAAGATAATTCGAATTAATTTTTGAGGTGGTGGAAGTGCAATAAAAAAAAAAAAATTAGAAAAAAACAGTTTTCTCTTAAGGTTATTGAAAATAAAATTTTAATTTACGATTGGGAATTACTTTGAACGGTAAATTACGACTACAAGCAACACGAAGAGAAAAAAATGCATTATAGGATACATTAAAAAACAAAACAAATACAATTTTAATTACAATAAATTCAAATAAAAATTACAAATAAAAGAAATAACTAAAAATTTTGAATAAAATATTTTTATTTGAATTTTCATCTTTAAGAAGTTGCTATTTATTTACTACTTTTTACTTTAACTGATGTGGTTTTATTATCATTTGTGCTCGAACAAAGTTGAAAACTTTTATCGTATCTTTTGGGCTTTTTAACTTTGCTTGGAGACTTCTCATCTAGCATGGATTCCGATTTATTTTTTCCGTTTTAAAATTTTCCTGCACCAATGACTTTAAAGCGTTCATCTTCCATCATTTCGACGTTCTTTACGCTGACCCTTTAATTCACGTATTTTATCTTTTTGCTCCTTTTTATACCTAAAATTTTCCATTTCTTCGGTATTTTTGCCTTCTACAATCCATTGCTTGTGTCTATAGTTTTGCGCGTTCGTTGAAACTTTTATTGCCCAACTGTATCTCCGATTCTTGACAGGTGACGTTAACTTGCTTAAAGATGCGTTCGACAGTACGTTTTAAAGAATTATTTATTCACTTATATCCTTTATAGATTTAAATTCTATTCGCTTACGTGCGTATATATGGGTAAATATATTCCATCGATTTACTTTTCTATCAAAAAACAATAACTCATCAATATTTAAATTAATTTTCAAATGGTCTCTCCATTTGTCGGTTTGTTCTCTTAGTTGACTTTCAAGCACATAAGAGGAATACATTAAAATTAATTGAATGCGACAACATATATATTGTTTTTAAATATCTTCAATTTTTACTGTTACCCATTTCCCTAGTTCTACAGTTATTATGTACCCAATGTCTTATTATCAACAAAAATTAAAGTAATTGAACCAAGTATATACTTCAATTTGGTGACTTAAATAATTTAAATCAAGTTTTCTTCATTCCTATTTTGGTTGATTAGCTTTGAAAACCAATAAAATTTCAGTTCACTTCACCCGCAGATAATTGATTGGAGAATACACGTCTTAAAGTTTTATTGGTTTGCAAAAGAAATTGCCAAATGCAGCAGTTAATTTGTTCATTGTGTTAGTACAAGCGTGGGATTATTTTTGAAAACGCGTTAACTCACTTTGTAGATCTACATTTGATAAGAATTTGTTTGTAATAAAGGACATCAGTAATCATGTAGTTACTCGATACCAAGTGTATGGTTGCCGTAAAAAAAACATCGATTTGCTAACGCCGTTTACGTAAAGTAGTTGGCTTATGAAATCTATAAAATGAAACAAACCAAGAATATACATTGCAAATAAGAAGCTCTATAATTGCGCGTCAGCCCCAAGTAAACACGCAGACAGGCTAGTTTTTTCAAAGCGAATTCTTCACCAAGGCTATAGCTTATATGAAAATCATTGCCTTTCTTAATCATAGGTGCTTTGCTGGGCTCATCGCGATTTTGGTGCTGTAAGTTAAGAAAGCCTCAGCGTTGCTAGCTCAGTATACATCTTTCAAAATTTCAAAGAATAGAAAAACAGAAAAATTTATGACAGAAACTCAATGTGAAAATTACTAAATAGCATACACATTTATGGGTCCCTGACATTAATTCTCAGGCAACGCAATGCAAAATGACAACACTTCGCTTCTTATGTTCAATTGTAAAATTCGCTTCCACTTTGCTTGATTAGGATTCTATAGACCATTCAAAATCTCCTTCAATATTCTTTCTCGCGTATAGCGTTCAAGCCCTTAGATCAAAATTGATTGTCGTGTTCTTCTTAAACATGGCGCGCGAATACATTCTAGCATGTACTGAAGATACCACACAGACGGACGGGCGTGGCTAAATCAATTTAGAAAGAAAGACAAGCAAAAAAACAAAAAAATAGACAACATCGCTTAGTTAAGCAAAGAAACAACAATAGACTGCAAGCACCAGCACTCAGGCTGAACTGATTATAATAAAGTTTTCCTCCGATTATTTCGGAAGCTTAACGGCATAAGGAGAAGCTCTCTATTGTATTCACTTAAGTAAGTTTTAATGTGAAATGGTAAGTAAATGCATATGCTGTGCATTGTTTACTAGAGGCGTTGCACAGGCTGACAAACTTAGGTCCATAGGGAATTTGATACTGATCAACAACTTTATAGTAATAAGGTATACATTTGGAATAATATATAGATTTAAAAAAGACAACATTACACTGGCCTACATGAGCACAGTAGTATTTAGGGTTACTCGTTTCTGTTATTGATCTGTTTTCTAAATAGGAAAATCGGCTATATTGGCTGAAATCTTATATAGATAATAATTACGCATTAGTGCGATTTTTTCAAAAATTCTTTGTTTCCGTTATTTTTTTAGTTATACTATGGAAAATACGAAACCGACGAATGAAGCGTTAAGTAAACTACTCCGGGAATATTCCAAACTGTGGCGTCCTTGGGCGGCGTCGACTAACGGACAACACAAGGAACTGACGTGTAGGCTTCCTGACGTTTGATGACCTGACTGTGGAATTTCATTGGGACCGCAATCGTTAATTCGATAAGCAAGCCTGTGAAGATTACTACTTAATAGTTTTATCCAATCGGAAGGCGATTGTTGAAAGTGTAACAGATGTCTCTGACGTCTCTGAGGGTTTAATGTGGGTACATTACCGTGAAGGTTTATAAGGTTAATAATCCTCGCAACGTACGGTGCCGAAGTCGGTGCACACGTTCCCATGAGGAATATTAAGTCTTCGAATACCAGACGAGATGCGTTATGGTCACATCTCCCCTCTGGGGAGGTCAAGGCACTATCTAAAACCTCTGCCTTTCTGTGGGTAAGGCATCCCGGTTGGGATGCAACTCCACACCGAGCAAAAGCTCTTCCCGCGTTTTTTGGGCCAACCACAGCCACCACGAAACTCCCGCTATGGGCCGTTCCCGTTGTCAGGCCAAAGCTAGAGGAAGTGCTTCGGGGGCTCCTGACGCCCGTGGTACCGGATTTGAGGAGAAAAATTCAGAAATAATTTATGAAAGTCTCCAGTCGGACTTTCTAGGTCCCATAAGACCCGCACTCGGCATGAGATAGTCATTTTAAGGAAACCAGTCTATACCATAAGCATGGGCATAGTATTCTCACTGGGCCGAGCTAGGCGTATCTCAACCTCTTAGGAAAAATTTTTGTGGACAGAGTCCGAAGACCGAGTGTAGGGGAAACGGAATGGAACGCCAACCAAAAAGAGGAAGCCTCTGGTAAGATTTAAGAACTCCATGCAGCTCCTAACCTCCTGTTGTTCAATCATAGTCGCCGTACAGGAAGAGCACGGAAGAAGATCAGACAGAGTTGTCCAGATCAAGTCTCAGAAGTAGAGAGGGCCAGACTGAGCTCAAAGTTCCAATTCGTCTGTCGTAAACCCATTGCTTCCAAGTCTCTAAAATCCGAGTACTTGGAGCAAACGCACAAAACGTGCAACCAATCTTCAGACATGCCACATAGGCAAGCCCCAGGTCCCGACAGACCTCTCTTATTCAGATATGCATTAAGGGATCCGTGGCCCGTAAGCAGACACCCCAGATGAAGCCTAAAGCTAAAATTTGGTTTTTCTCTACGTATGGGATTGCCATAACGCACGGACACGTTCCTTTAAAAGCGTGATACGCCCCCGAATTTAACCTCTATACTACATCATTACTTAACCCGTCAGTTGGCGGTAACGGCAGTGCCTTCTTTATCCTGAAGGCAGTGCAAATTCGCTTCGCTTCCAGGTCTAAAGGGGGTGCACCCAACAATACCTGTAACGCGTCGTTGAAACTGTCCGACACACGGGCAGAAAAGCTAACAAAATAACTCGCCGGCAACTCAAAATTTTATTTTGGCTAACAACAGTCGTGTTCGCCATGTGAGCCATATTGGTGACCATAAGTCGCACAGGCCACGAATAGTCCACCATATATAGCCGGAACAGCACGTCTGGTTCACCCCCATTCACTCAGGCGGACCTGTCCTACCACTTTCAAAAGTTTTTCCTTTACTCTTGCGAAGTGAGGGAGAAAACTAATCCTTTTACCTATGCTAATACCAAGATACTTGAGCACAGTCTTGTACCTAAGGGTAGCCCCATTCATTCTAATCACTGGCGGTCGACCGTGTGAAAGGCTACCTTCCAATAGGGTCATCACGGTTTTCTCCAGTGACACACTCACACCAACATCTTGCCCCCACTCTCTAACCATGTGTATTATATGCTCTCTGACCTGTGGAATAACAGCTCGCGATTGGCCTTCGACTAGGATGAGCAGGTCGTCGGCATATGCAGAAAACTTGCATATGCCATCTAGCCCCCTTAACAGAGGATCCATCATGATCCAAATGTATGGACCACAGATCGATCCCTGCGGGCAACCTCTTACTACGTCTCTATGTACTATATCGATGGCACCAACAGCACATGCGCGTCTTTAAGAGAAATAACTTGTTCAGAGGTTGATTTCTGGGCAATTTACCTCTCTCAGTCTGCCAAGAACTTTATTCCATGTCAGATAATCAAACGCACCCTTGAAATCTGCGATTATCCCTAACACATACTTCGTATTTCTGCACATGCAGCCAAGCATCCTCGGTAGAGAGTCCCATTCGGAACCCAAATTGTTTGTCAGACAGACTCAGACTAGGAATCTCCCGAAGCCTTTCTGCCATCACCCTCTCCAGCACTTTATCAAGCACTGGGAGGAGACTGATGCACCGATAAGAGCTAAGATCACTCCTAACTTTATCAGGCGACTTTAGCAACGGTACCACCCTGGCCACTTTCCACTGGGCTTGAAAATAGCGACCCGCCAGGCATTGACTGTACATCTTAAAGAGGTAGTCAGGAATAACTTTCCAAATGGCTCTTACCATCTCACCCGTTATTCCATCCAAACCTGGCGAAATTTTCGCTTTGGTATTAGCGATCGCAAAACCAATTTCATTTTCTTCCAAGGGCGGCGCAGAAAATGCCATCCGATGTTCAGAAGGCACAACCTCGTCCAACCCTGGGAAGAAACTGCCCAATAGGACACTCACACACCCCCTCCGGGTGGTAATTACTGTACCGTTAGCACTTATACCACAGACTTCTAGCGATTTTTTGCCTTTGGAAATCCGATAGAGTTGACCCCAAGGATCATTTCGGTTTCGAGAGGCAAAAGCCTTCCATTCATCCTCCTTCGCTTTTAGAAGCATGCGCTTGTATTCATAAAGGCCTTGCCTTAAATCGAATCTGAGTTGGGCAGCATCCGCACTATCGGACCGCCTTGCACTCTGAAAATTCCGCCTAAGGCGGCGTACGGCTCTACGTTTCGCGGACAGAGTGACTCCCCGTCGATTTGCCTTGCGAAATTTCTCGAGGAGTAAGTCGTTGACGCCACAAACGGACCGGGAAATATACTCCAACTGCTCATCCAACGATCTTCAAGGAAAATCCTCAAGCGATACGGCTGTCACCACTTCCCTAAAATGGACCCCGTAGGTATCCAAATTCACCTCGGAAGTGCGCCAACACGCGACATTTAACTGGGTGGATTTAGAAGGAGTATAGCGGGCCACCACTTTAATAAGTTGGTGATCGCTAACCCCCATCCACCTTTCACCTCCCAAGAGAAATGAATACTCCCACAGCAGCCCCATTTGCGGTAGTGACATCAATGTCCCTAGCACCAACTGGACCGTCAAACGTGAACCACTGGCTAAGCTCATTTAAAACATGGACGTGCTGTGATGCAGACCATTCGGACAAAACGTCCCCCCTTAGCTGATTACGAAGACCAGACCCACGTTCTATCATCTTACTGAACCACAAGGGGGAACAGGCATTTGCATCGAGGCCTAATATTAATGGGGTGCTACCTGCAATAGTAGCAGCGAATCCATAAACCCAATGTAATCATCCAGTTCTTGATTGAATTTGCAGTAGAGACTTGCTACAAGCAACCTCCCATGCGGGCCTTCCACGGACGCACAAACACAATGGTTACTGGTTTTAACAAAGGTGTCGTCCACATTCACATCATTAGTTACGACGGCAGAGTGGTTACTGGAGTCAAGAAAAACCCGCATTTTATCAGCGCCACTGTGCTGCCTAACTCACTCATACTCTGACCAAGCTCACACGCCGCGTGATAACCGCGGTTGCAATTATATTGCAGTATGAGCAAAGCCATATTAGTGCCTAGCCGCTGCCTGCGAGATCACCCTGTTATAGTCAAGACAGGCACGGGACATCATAAGTTGACAAGCAGGAAGTCCCCGGAACTCATAGAGCCGGTGGCCTGTTTGGCCACAGCGTCTACAGACAACGCCCTGAACTCTACACTCCCTCACCCTCTGGTCAAAGCTCAGACAACGACAGAATACGGGCACGTCATCGTATTGACGCGCCACAAAGGAATGGTAGTCAATGTATCCATAGCCTGAGGGAAACCCTCAAGAACGACGTTGGCCGATTGACCCTCTTTACCCATGGCTTCGAAACCATCCGGACAAACTTTCTAAATTCCTCGGGAGAGTATAAACCTTTAAAGTTAATCTCATACAAGCCCGCCATAAAAGCAGACGGATCGAGCATTTTATGCACGGACTGACATACCACCTTCGAGCCCAGCTTCTCTTCAACTGAGAAATTGAGCCCGACTTTCCCGAATTTCGTGTTCGCCACGATCTTCGTTCTCTCCGCAGCAGATGGAATACTGATAATCGCTCCACCTCCTCCTTCACACCGTGTACACGAATATCCAGCGCTGGCTTTGGCGGTGCCTTACTCAAGCAAGTGGCGGATTTAAAACATCCGCCGCCCTTTTCTAATTCCTCGATGCGGCCTCATACTCGTCGTTAACACTCAAAATCTCCCCGGCAGCCTCTAAAGAAACGCTGTCCGGCGAAAGAACGCATTTCTGCAGGCGAGTAGCTATCGCCTTCATCTTGCTCACCGAACCTGCAGCAACACTCCGCTTCTCCACACACACTGGCCTCCTAGCGGTGGAAGCTCCCGCGCCCACTACAAGGGCGGAGGCAGCGGGTGCAGTCACAGTGCCGGTTTTCGCCTTGCGCCTCTTCACCGACCGAGAATTGGAAACCGTAGGCATCGAATCACTACAGCGAATATTCCCTTCAACCGCGGTATCGCTATCCGACACATCGGACGGACTTTGGTTGCGTTTTGCACCACCTCCTTTTCGTGGTCCAGCCTTCCGGCCACCCTTCGCCACCAGCAACCCTTCATCGGAGAACGTAATTTCCTCAGACAGCCCCCCAACACTCTTCGGGACAGGGTTCTTCTTGCCCTTCCCCATGGTGCACTAGTTGTGAGGTATGCTCAAATACCTCAATCAGTGTACTATTGCAGTGTATAAGGAGAAGTGATTTATTTAACAGTATATATAATAATATATATATGTAAAAGACACCCACCCCAATTGGACAGTATTGCAGCCGACCCCGCGCCACCAAGTGTATACAGTCGCTCCCAACAGGTTACCAGCAGCAAAACAAAAAGCGAAGAGCGCCACCAATTAATAATAAAAATTTCATTTCCATTTTGTCATGTCTTATTATGTACACAACCAATGGGAATTAAACAAAATGTTTCTTCTTATGTTGTGCACTTTAGGGTCCCTTATAGAATTTAGTAATTGGTTTGTGCGCACATACACACAAACAAATGATATGATGAATAAACACTTTTAAATGCTTTTTTAATTGTTTATATACAATAATTTATATCAATACTTGATTTGTCAATTCAATCCATCAGTTTGTTATGAATATCACTAATTTACACCAGTCTTCACACTGATTTAGCCAATTATAAAGTTAACACTCGCAAGCATACGTCTTTATGCTATGAAAACAAAACATAAACCAAAGTGAAAGTGTGACAGTCAAACCGAAAAGTAAATGGCGTCCCACTCCAATGGACACAGTAGAAGTGGAAAAATGGGGTTCACGTAAATTGAAATTATCCGTTAAAGATATAATGATAATTGCTGAGAAGTTTTTTACTAAGGGGCTTATAAGCTATACGCGTACCGAGACAAACATGTTTTCAAAGGATATAAATTTAATGTCCCTCTTCTTCTGGGAAGGGCATATTTTTCTTCTAATTTGTACTTTTGTTAAAGGTCAGTTGTTGAGCAATAAGTCGAACATACGGTTCGGGGAACGTGCAATGTGTAAAGGAATGGAACCCTAATCCTAGAAATGGTATAAAATCGGATCAGGCGCATTTTAACATTTATACTGGTAAATCTCTATTTTTATATTATTAAAGAGAACAAAAATATGAACATCTAATGGCCCCGTAAACTTACATAGAACGATTTTCTTATTCGATTTAAATTTGTTTATTAATCAATTATTAATTTTTTACTCAATTATTAAATTTATTTTTACATTGGTTTGCATTAATTTAGATTAATTCGATTGCCCGATTCCTCTATAGAATATTTTTATTGAAGTTTGTCAGTATTATTTTTTTTTTACAATATTTTGCTATCTTTTGGATAATTTTTCAATTGAAATCACTTCTTTAAAAACAAAACTACTTTCCAAAATTTTTTCCCAATTTTTTTTATATATATTCTTTTATTTAACAATTTGCGTGTGTATAAAATTTTGACTATCAGTTCTAGCTGATAAATAAAATAAAATTTTTGTTCTAACAAATCAAAAACAGTTATAAGTAATATAGATATGTGGTCAGATGTTGCGCGTCCAATTCAAGTCGAAGATGAGGAGCCTAAAATTGCTTCTAAAACTGCTTCCAAGCCGATTGGCGTTCTTTTAGGTTAGGCGTTCTTTTTAGTTTGAATAAATGAGACATACTTTGAAATTCTATTTCTTCACACTTTTCGAGATTATAATTCGTGTGGCTGAAAGCAATTCTTGGATAGAAGCAATTTTACAAACCGAACCACATAGAAAAGGAGCAAAGCCTAAAGTGCTACAAAGTGATATGAAGGATGAACATAAAGATGGGCAAATTGTTAGTAATGAATGCTTTGCAAATACCATTGGTCCCGCTAATCGAGAGAACAGTGATAGTAATTAATATTTGATCCTGTACCGGTTTTGAGTAAGGCTCTATGCTACTTGTGTACACGCTTTTTTTTCCTTCTTATTTGTTTTATTGTACTTATACTAAGTTTTAATATTAATTAATTTAAGATTTACTCTAGAGTCAATTGAACTCGACTATCAAAATTTTTAGTTGAGTTTCTTGTATAAGCGGAATAAATAAATAAATAAAAATAAAACAAGAAAGTTTTAATAGTTTTGTGTGCATCACAAAGGCGTTTTGATATTTTTGACTTTTGTTATCACACCTTGAGAGTGGAACGTGCCGATCAGATGAACATGTCGAAGGGATTGTAAGTCTTAGACTTTTAACAGTTACTTAATTTTCTGTACTTATTGAATTATTTACACTTAATTTTCATTAAAATTATGCAGAAACTTAAACGTATGGTAGACTGTATGACACGCTAAGCATTGAACTCGCAGATTTTCGCTATAATTAACAAATATCTGAAAGGTAGTGAGTTTTAAGGATTCAATAAGGAAGCGTGCTTTTCACCGCCGCAATATTATTATTAAAAAAACCAATTGTAATACATTGTTTTTTATATTTCAATATTATTTGATATTTATGATAAAAATAATTTGTTAAACAAATACAGTCAGTGCAATCTTAAATTTTCGAAACTATTCGATTTCATTTTGATACACGCAACAGAGGCCTCTTGCTTAGATATTATTGATTATTCTAAAAATAAGGGACAATGTTTTAGATAATTGTCAACTTTGTTTAAATTATAAATCATACGCATTGAAATCTATATGAGAAAAGCCAGGCTAGATTTGCAGAGGTCAAATAAGCGCTGTCGTCTTAGTTTATAAATCGATTTTTTCACATCTTATTAAATAAATTTTCGGCTTTGGTTTTATGTGGAAGGTGTGGTTATGATGTTGAATTCCGCTATTTCTTCCATGTGTTTACAATTGTTTAAGACTGTTGAATTCCGCTATTTTTTCAAAGTGTTTCAGACTGTTTAAGACTGTTTAAGACTGTTTAACAAGGTTTTACATGGTTTCGATGTTGAATTCCGCTATTTTTCCAAGTGCTTTAATAAGGTTTTATAAGCTCTTAAACATAGACGTGCCTTCGTCAAACGTCATTACCGCTTTTAGCTGCTTTATTCATGGTGGTTTACCATAAGCACATATTCGCGGAGACGGCAACAAAATACATCTTTAATCCTTACCACTTATTACCACAGTATCGGTGCATACATGTTTAACATATTATATTTAAAGAAGAAGACCTCATCTTCTCTTCTAATAACATTTGGTTGTTAGTTGTATTCTTAGTAACATATATGTAAATAAATCGAGAATATATTTCAATTGTTGTATTTGTATTTTCCGGAAATGCACCACATAAACGCAACGTTTTGCTCTCCACAATATCTCTTAGGAACTGTGGCATATCTGACAGTTCAACTCTTCCATTCATAACCGCAGAATCGTTATCCAAACGTATGACGTATTTCTTGCTAATTGGGTTTTGATGTAATTTACCTTTGAAACTTGAATTCAGAATATCAATCAAACATTGTGAATTTCCGGTCTGCTCATTTAGTTTTTCCATTATATTTCCGAATGTTGTAACATCCTTTATTTTCCATCATTTCTTTAAAGTATGTTTTAATCTCAGTCGTTCTGGTACCTGTGCGATCAATGTCGACAGTGCTCTCGAAATACTTGAATTGATAAAACTTAAGCTCAAGTTTTATTATTTGCATTAATATCGGCACGATGTTTGGAAATGATTCAACAATTGAATCGTTTGTTTTAACTGTTTCAATATCTCGGATACACGACGTAAATCGGCCATTGATTCGTTTGCAGTCTGTTCAAATACGTCTAAAGCGTTTGAATTGATAAAAATACTTTGTTGAAGTGAAAATAATAAAAGCAAATGCTTTTCGCCTATAAAAAAGGCACTACCGTTCACTGATACACTTCAACTAAGTTTCGTGTCTCCAGATACGTAAGAATTTTAAAGCTTTTAACAGTATCGTCGAATAGACGCCTTTACGCTTAAAAAAGATGCATTGAAAAGTAAAACGTTCAAAGCAAAGCTTAAAACAAAGAAGTATATTATTTACAGCTCGTACTGACTTCTTTGACACTAGTTCCAACCAAGAAGGAAGAAGATTTCCTAATTAACTATGATGGTGGTTACGGAGAGATATAAAGTTTTAATAACATACAGTTTACTATTTGTGATATTTGTTGCTTTATTAAATTATGCTATATATGAGAAACGATTTAATGCACATGTACGCAATTAGACGACGAAAGGAATTACCTTCACCAAGCAAAGAAAACGTTTAATATGCGTTGTTTTGCTGTTGGTCATAGGTCAAATTCTCGAAATATTTCAGATAAGCTAACAAAAGTGGACCGAAACAGTTTAGCGTCGGAGAAGATTGAAGGTTATAAACAAAATATTCTACCAACTTCTTAATTAATACGAAATCAAACTTTTCCGGTGTGGACAGAGAGGAAGCATATCAGCACCAAATTAATTTACCGCCCACCGCTTCCACCTTTGACGCAAGACGATTTTTATATATGGCATGAAAATCGGGCTGTCAAGCCCATAATAACTGCGGTTAGTGCTATTCAAAATCCAGAACAAAATGTTGAATAATTGCAATCACAGCCTACCATAAAACCGCTAAAAAACTTTTCCAAAAACAAAAACTTCTTTGTAATCGATTAAATGCAGCCAGACGAAGAAACTGAGTTTCTTAAATTTGAATGTTTGATGTGAGGAACTGTAATAATGCCAATAGTTTACTTGCTTTACTGAACATAGCATTATATCCGCTGCAGTAGTAAATTCCGAAAAATTTGTCAATGGAATTCAAGCAGCATTAGAGTCAGATTTATTATAAAACATGGAGAAATTTTTACCAATCACACTTAGGAAAATTTAAAAAGGAAAAATTAGATAATTCATTCGATGCTAAGGGGATTCTCACTCCCTGGAAATTTAAAGAAGAAGAAGGTTCAAGGATTAAAAACGAAACTATGGATTATTCTAGTGATGGAAGCGCTTGTTTTACAATACGAAAAAGTAAAAAGCACAAGAGTTCCCAAAAAGCTTTGAATTTTTCTGCAGATGACACAGATTTTTCCCCGTGGCGAAGAATTAAGAAGCCCAAGTTGACGGGTCTTAGCCGAATGAAAAGCGGTAGTGAATGTGGTCCTATTTTGAAAAGTCGATATATGAACGGGGCTGGAGCAAGCCATTCAATGGTGTTTCGTGTCTCTGGTATTATAAAAATAAAAATAAATTTGATTTGTAATTTTAAATTGTATTAGTTATTATTTTTATATATTTGATTATATAATTTTCTATATTATTTTAATATTTATTTATGTTTTATGCATAATTCGTCTAACTAGCTCATTCACTTCTCCTTTAATTTACCAGAAGTCGAAGTTAGATTCTTGAATCCAAAAACCTGATAACAAAGCAACAAGTTGGTTTCAAGCGGGGTAGAGGGTGCATCGACGCACTGTTACATATTGATTATTTTACAAGCAAAGCAATTTCCGAACGAAATCATGTAACAATTCTCTCAATTGATTTCGAAAAAGCATTTGACAGAGTTGGTCTTCATGTTATTTTAAGACTCTTGAAATCATGGAATGTTGGACCCAAATTTTTTAACTACATCAAATCATTCATCGCATCGGCGGTTTAAAGTTAGAATCAAAAATCACCTCTCTGAATCCTTTCCGCTAATGAATGGCATTCCGCAAGGATCTCCTCTTTCTGTCACGCTTTTCTAGATCGCCTTCAACGAAATTAACAAATTTCTTTCCCGTGTACCAAGAGTGGAGCATTGTCTCTACGCAGACGATGTATCAATTTTTACAAAAGAAAAAGATAGCACGAAGGCAATCAACATCCTCGAATCTATTGGACGAGAGATCTCCGCATGGGCAAACTCGTCAGGGGTTAAACTTTCCATACAAAAATCTAAAAAAATGCACATATGTCGAAAGCAGATATGCGATGCAGGAAATCTACTGATGCATATTAATGACTTACCAGTACTAAACGTGCAGACATATTCTCGGGCTAATGTTTTCCAAAAAATATCGTTGGAAAGCACACTGTCTTCAGTTAAAAACTTCTATTTTAACAAGGGTGAATTTCTTACAGTACGTTGCTTGGAGAAGCCACACTACTGCTTATCTTACCAAAATGCTTGTGTTAAGCAAGATTGACTATGCTTTGATAATTTATGGCAATAGCTGCAAATCTAATATCAACATCCTTAAACCGCTCTATCACTAAGCCGTCAGAGCAAGTAGTTATGCTTTTCGGACCACGCCTATAAACAATATTATAATTGAAACTGGTCTCCCAACTGTAGAAAATAGACTTTATGAGTTAAAAGCTAAAATAGTCCCCAAGCTTCTTAATTCAAACAAATCTATTCTCGGTGATGACGTGAGAAAGATTATTATTGCGAAGAAAATCCCAAAGTTACCATCTGCAATTGACTATTGTTTGTACGAGGCAAAGGAATTCAACATTCCCTTGAAAATGTTCGGCTCTTTTGGTGTTAAACCTCCATTGATTTTGAAAGACTGCTCTTTTGACATCTCGCTGTCCATGCACAAGAAAGAAGATACTGTAACGTTTCGGGAATTCAACCTATGCACGGATGTTGTTGTTTAATTTTTACCATTTTTTTGGATGTTTTCCGGCCTGGCTCGTCGGATGGGGGTGTCAAAATATAAGGTATTCAGATACGTGATAGGTTCTTGCCTCGCTACAATATTCCATTATTTTAAATAAAACAAGTTTACTATGAAATTTTGAAAACTTTTGACTAATTTAATCCATGCCCTGACCACATTGCTTCTACCTCGCCTCTCTGCCATCCACAGGAAGTAAAAAGCGACCGACTCGCTGCCATTATCCAGAACTTTTTTTTCTTTCGCGCCGCTTGTCGCTTTTTCAAAGTTGCCAAAGTTTTTCTTTTCTTCCTTTTTTTCCCCCACTACAGTGCCTCTTACAATCCCCCCACGAAGAATCAGCTTTGGGCAACGGAACTTTGCCACAAAGATGATCTTCACTGTCGTATATCTTTTGCGTGATAGGTCCCAATATATTTACCTCCTAAATTCTCCAGTTCATAGTATGAATTACCTAACTTTTTCCTTACCCTTGCTTTTAAAAATATAGGAGAGAATTTAGATCATTGTCCTTTTTCAAAATTAGACTGTCTAAAATTCCTTCTGAATACCTCTGGTCCTTCCCTATAAGTTATTACCTTAGTTCGCAGATTGTAATTTTTCTCATTCTTGTTAAACTGCTTTTCGATATGACTACAAGCTTGTTTCCGGATGATGGTTAAGGAATCCTCCTTGGAGAAATTTGCCGTCCCGTCTTCCATTAGTTTCGCTTGTTTAATTACTGCATAACTGTTTGCGTTGGTAATCATATGTTGACCAAATGTGATATAATAAGGTTCAGTCCCAATCGCAGAGTGAGCGCTTGATCGCAATGCGCAAGCGACTTGGCTAAGCATTTCATCCCAATTTTTTTGATCAACGTTGACATAAGCTCTAATTGTGGCAATAACCGTTCGATTAACACGTTTCGATGCGTTAGCTTGAGGCGAATGAACAGCGGTAAAAGTGTGAGTAATATTATTCTTATTAATCAATTCTTTAAATTGATTAGACTTAAATTGTACACCGTTATCTGATACGATAATTTCGGGCACTTCAAAAACGTGAAAGATTTCTTCTTCTAAAAATTTGCATATTGCGTCTGTGGTTAGTTATTTTACAGCCTTTAGGAAAGGAAATTTCGATAAGTGGTCTACAACCACAAATATCACAATATTACCTGTCCTACTACGGGGATAAGGACCTAGAAAATCGATGTACAGTTTTTGAAAAATCTTGTGGGTCATAGTAGTTTTGCCCATGGGTGGTCGTAAAATATAATTAGGGTGTTTTGTCATTTTATCGCACCCATTTATATGATTTTTTACGTCAATAACCAAGCTAGGCCAATAGTAAAGTCGACGAATTCGTTCTATCGTTTTGAATATTCTTAAATGTGAAGACAGTCGATCATTGTTTGCCTTGTAAATAATCTCACTAATCATCGTATTTGGAATCCATAACTTCCAACATAAATCGTCATGTAATTGCTCACCTACTTCGTGTTGAGTTCGCTTGTACACAAATCCATCTAGTATCTTTACATCCGGCAGTTTATTAGCATTTCCTTCAATGCCCTGAATTGGAGCTCGGTAATCTTCTGTTTTAAAATGAGGTGAGTTTAGATCCACAAACAGTCCAATATCCTCAGCTGTTAAGCTATTTCCATCACAATCTTGTGGAATATCATCTACTGAGTCTGCTGAATTCTCATCGTCTGAATTAATCCGGGAGGTTACGTCGGGAACGACGTGCTGACTGCCTTTTCGATGACAAATTTAAAATTTAAAAGCCTGTAGTTTTAAAGCCCATCTTGCTAATCGAGAGTTTAAATCCATTTGAGACATAAGCCACTTTAGGGATGCGTGATCGGTAACTATCGTAAATTCATGGCCTTCGATATATGCCCTAAATTTTTTAACACTAAGAATGGCAGCTAAACACTCCTGTTCCGTAACCGAGTAATTCCTTTGAGCTTTATTTAGCTTCCTGGACATAAATGCAATAGGTACTTCATCGCCTTCAGCATTTAGTTGAACTAGTACGCTCCCAACCCAGGTGTGGCTAGCGTCACAATGAATTAAAAAGGGCTTGGTAAAATCCGCACTATGTAAGACAGGTGCAGAACTAAATAAACATTTTAAATCTTGAAATGCCTTTTGAGCTGTATCATTCCGCGCGAATCTCTTCTTGTTCTTAGTCAGATCAGTTAATGGAGCGCTAATAGTTGCATAGTTTTCGATAAATTTTCTGTACCACCCACTCATGCCGAGGAATCTACGAATTCCTTTTACAGTTTTAGGAACAGGATAATTTGTAATTGCAGAAATTTTATCTGGCTCCGTGCGAATAATACCTTTACCAATTATGTGTCCTAAATATTTAACTTCTTCCACACAGAACTTACTCTTCTCAACATTTAAGGTCAAACCGGCATTCCTAATCAATTTCGCTAGTAGAGTCAGAAGATCATCTAAATACACAAGTATTTCATTTTTTAGATGAGCTGGTACCACTTTATCCAGTAACCTGGACATGGTTTGAGGAGCATTACAAAGCCTAAATGGCATAACAATGAATTGATGCAATGGTCTTCTTGGAACGATAAACGCTGTTTTGTCTGTGGAATAATTATCTAGAGGTATTTGCCAAAAGGCGTCTTTGAGATCAAGTGTAGTGATAAAAGAGGCTTTAGCTAATCTGCTAAGTATGCCGTCTATATGAAGCAAAGGATAAGCATCGTTAACAGTGACTTCATTCACCTTCCTACTATCTAAACATAACCGATTTTTCCTAGGCTTACGCACTAAAACGCAGGGCGAACTCCACGCACTGTTAGACTTCTCTATTACGCCCACTTTCAACATTCGATCAACCTCTTCATACATCATTTTTTCAATTGCAGGTGATACGGGGTAATGACTCTGCTTAATTGGCTTAGCACTTCCAACGTCAATCGCGTGACTAAGAATATTTGTACTTCCTGAGCCTTCTTTAGCAAATGAAGGATATATTTTAATAACGTTCTGTAATTGCTGCAGTTGTGAACTGCTTAGCTCACACGATGTGACCGGTTCTACCGGCTTAGGTAGACCAGTAGAAATTTCTGAAATACAACCTAAAGGCATTAAATCAAATAATTTCCAAAAATCATACCCCAAGAATAAGTCTCTCGATAAAGATGGAACGACAAAAATTTGGATCTCCTTTTCAACACCAAGAAAAGAAATAACGGTTTTTACAAATCCAGAAATACTTTCAAACTTCAAAGGTTTGCCTGATTCTAAATAAGTTTTAGCCAATTTATCCCCAATACAAGTAATTGAAGCGCCAGAGTCTAGTAAACCACTGATACTCTTTCCAAATAGTATAACGTCAGCATAAGGACGAACATCATTGGGTCTTTCGCAAATAGATGACACAATGTTCCGTTAAATTTGTTTAACATTTTTCCAGAATAACTTTGTTCTCCTTTTCGATTTTTCTTTCCTTGCAGATATTTTATTTTTACCATCCATGTTTAACATTTGTACATGCAATGGATAAACGGGTGTGCCATCTGATGTTAATTTTTTAATAATTGCATTGATTGGTTTTGCTGTCGTGCACAGAAATGTGCACGTGAGGTGTCACGTTTTTTTAAGTTGAATTTTTGACATTTTGGCTTATATACATTTGGTATACCGCAATTATAACAGAAGATATTTCGCTCTGCCAAACAATCATGATAACGATGACCAGTCTCTTGACAATTCCAGCAGACTAGGCCAAGTTCGTCTAGTTTACCTGTACAGTTGTCCACACCTTGAGCACTATCTCCTTTATTTATTTCCGATACGCGTTTACTTTGAAAACTGGGTTTGTTCAAATTCTTTTTGGCCAAATTTTGCATAAATAATTCGCGTTTTCTGCAAATTTCCCGCAAATGTGCAACCGAATAGATTTGAAGATATAATATCTCCTGCTGT